>NC_047663.1:20521211-20821211 GCF_011762505.2 Arvicanthis niloticus | reverse complement strand
TCCCCCACCTCCTACCCTCTCGGGTGGCACACTTACCACGGCCTGGAAGGATTGGGGGTTTATCACACACTTTACAGGATTGCTGGCCTTCTTGTTGAGCTCCTGTTGGTTTAGTCTGGGGTCCTTGCCTTTGGGTGTCCTGAGGACAGTCCTTGGCGGTGCTCTGTGTAGGAGGGTCTTGCTCCTTTTGTGACTTTGGCCCAGGTGGCGGTGGCTGTGCCTGTGCCTTCTGTGGCTGTGCAGGTGGTGGCCCTTTTGAATCCTGATGTAGTTCTTTTGAATCCTGTTGGGGCCCTTTTGAATCCTTAGGTGGCCCTTTTGAATCCTGTTGGGGCCCTTTTGAATCCTGACATGGCTGAGATATTTTCTCAAAACGCTGTTTCTTCTCTTCCTGTTTTTTTGCTTCCTAGCAAGAAACCCCCACCAAGTGATGTCATCTCTCACCCAATCATTCACCTACAAGATAAACTGGGCAAGGGAGTACAAGGGAGAAGTGTAGACAGCCAGAAGTGTCTCTATCTTTTGAATTAGAGGCTGGAGCTAGGGCCTAGGTTGTTTCCATTCTCCAGGACAGTAGCCAAGGCACGGTTCTGAATTGCTGTGCTCTCTTGCCTAGCTCATGGCCAAGAAGTGACCTAGTCTCAGCATCTATTTACTAGGTTGGAACTAGGCATTGAGAGCAGCTGTGAAAGCCAGAGGATAAAGAGCAGTTCCTGGTGCTGAAGAGATGGCTCCGTAGTTACAAGCACATACATTACTCTTCTCAGAGGACCTGTGTTCCCACCACCCACATTAGCAGTTCACAACTGCCTGTGATTCCATCACCAGAGTTTACTAAAGATATTAAAATGGGTTTTCTGGATGTGGTGACACACTTACTATTTCAGAACCTGGAAGGTGGAGAGAGGAGGATTGCCACAAGCTAGAGGTCACCCTTTGGGTGCTAAGAATCAAACCTGGGACCTTGAAAGAGTAGCCAGTGTTCTTCCCCACCATGCTGTCTCTCCAGCCCCTGTTTTTTTAAAATTATTATATGTACTTGGGGGAGTATGTCACATATATTGTGCAGGTGCCTGTGGAACTGGACATATATGGGTGCTGCTGGAACAGGAACCCAGGTCCTCTGGAAGAGCAGTGCGTGCACTCTTAACCACTGAGTCGTCTCTCCAGCCACAGGTACGCTGAGTTGTTATTAGAAGCATTTGAGCTTAGGGCTTAGAGATGGCTCATCTGTGAAGAACGTTTGCTGTCCTTTCAGAGGAGTGCATAAAGCTTCCAGCACCCGTATCAGGCAGCTCACAACATAGTCTACATAGTAAACTCCAGCTTAAAGGACTCTGACACCTTTTTTTGTCCTCGTAAGAGTGCAAACACACAGGCACACAAACAAACATACAGAAAAGTAAATCTGGGGGACTGGAGAGATGAGTCAGTAGTTAGGAGCACTGGCTGCGCTGGGCAGTGGTGGCGCATGTCTTTAATCCCAGCACTTGGGAGGCAGAGGCAGGCGGATTTCTGAGTTCGAGGCCAGCCTGGTCTACAGAGTGAGTTCCAGGACAGCCAGGGCTACACAGAGAAACCCTGTCTCGAAAAACAAACAACAACAACAAAAAATAGCACTGGCTGCTATTCCATGGAACTGAGGTTCAATTCCCAGCAACCATATGACAGCTCACAACTATGACACCAGTCTTGAGATCCAACATCCTCCCCCCTGGTACCAAGTATATTGAACATAAGCACACATGAAAGCAAAACACATGTATACAAAAATCTTCAATATACATTTTCAGGCATGCTAAAATACACCTTTAACCCCAGTACTCAAGCAGAGGGAGATGGATCTCAATGAGTGCAAGTCCAGTTTGGCCTGCATAGTAAATTCCAGGCCAACTCCAGAGCTATATGTGGTAAAATTCACTCAAAAAATTTTTCACATAAAAAAAGCACTTGGTCTGCCAGACATGATAGCGCATGCCTGTAATCCCAGCACTTGGAGATGGAGTTGGGAAGTTTGATTATTAGGTTAGCCTGGTCTACAAAGGGCTACACAGTAAGACCTTGCTCCCCTCCCTGAGAAAATACACTTGAAAAAGAGTCACCCAAGTTCTGCCAAAAATGCTTAGAAATTTTTCCCAATATGTAAATTGGGTACTCTGATTTTATAAATGGATCAAACTTACATAAACTCCAGCTCCTCGTCCTCACTAGCCTCGTCACAGGGATTCAGTAGCACACAGGCTGAGAGCTACAATATCAGCACAGCTTTCCGGCCATATACACACACTACCCTCAACCAGTCACTGGAGGCTGAGGTAGGAGGAGCTTTTGACCCCAGAAGTTCATAGTCAACACAGGCAACAGAGTGAGACCGCTTCAAACACCCTCTTGGCTAGAATCTCCATTTCCACCAGCCTATGACAGAAAAACTGAGCTAGCTTGCCTCCTTCCCCAGCAGACAGCATCATGAGCTAGCGATCCACTCGGAGGGAGTCCTTCATCCTTCCCCACTCCCTGATGCCCCATGGACCCTGATGGACCAAGCCCCTCTCCTGCACCTGCTCTTGTTGCTGCTGGGCCATCAGCTCCTTCCTCCGTTCCAATGCCATCTGCCGACGCCGAGCCTCCCAATGGTAGGCGCTACCCATGATGGTGTGGTAACAAGCAAATCACAGCAGGGTGTGAGAGCAGGGAAAGCCCAAAATGATGGCACTGTACCCAAACACTTCTGTTGCCTCCTGCCCCAATTACACTTGCCTGTTACCCAGACACCTCACAATGTGGCCACTGCCAGGGCAACTGGGCAGCCCCCCTGAAGTGTTGGAGGTGGAGGCCATTTTTACCAAAGCTCATGGGGAAACACCTGTAAGTCCTTCAGAGACCTGAGGAGGAAAAAAGATACAGTCTCTCTTCAGCCTGGGGTCTCAGTGGGCCCTGGAGACAATTTGGCAATAAAACGTATGCACTTTTCTAGTGTCTCCCAAGAGACTGACTGAGGGGTTTGTGGCAGTAGATTCTGACTCACTGATGGCTCGTCCTCACAAACTGTCTGGAATTATCTTTCCCAGTACTCTCCTATGTCCTGTCTCTCCCTGTTCTTCCAGGAACTGTTCACATTGAGTCAAGATGAAAGAAAAAAAGTACAACTGAGCTTCACTCTGTGTGTGTGTGTGTGTGTGTGTGTGTGTATCCCAACTGAGCTGCTCTGTGGAGGGTGGGGGTGAGATAGTCTGGCAACTCCAGCCATCCATAGTGGGATCAGCTGGAGTTTTAGAGTCAGACACAAGTTTAACCCTGGACGTGTCATTAACTAAGATGAGGGAGCCTGCCCTGTAAAGGACGCTGATATCCCTGGGAAATGCCTGCCTTCAAAGTGGGACACTGTGAGAAGCTGGAAGAGCTGCCCCCACTTGGATTTGCAACAGAAGGGGAGGGCTTTGTCTTGCTGGATCTTTGTCCTTCAGTAAAAGGGTGATAATTCCTTCTCCAGCACTGGGGGCGGGGGACATCTGCATGACTAGGTACTTTTTTTTTTTTTTTTAAGATTATTTTATGCATATGAGTACACTGTAGCTGTCTTCAGACACACCAGAAGAGGGCAACGTATCCCATTACAGATGCTTGTGAACCACCATGTGGTTGCTGGGAATTGAACTCAGGACCTCTGGAAGAGCAGTCAGTGCTCTTAACCACTGAGCCATCTCTCCAGCCCCCGACTAGGAACTTTAAAGTGATTAGATATAAAAGATGAAAATGAGACTTGCCGTGCGGTAGTGCCACACGCCTTTAATCCCAGCACTTGGGAGGCAGAGGCAGGTAGATTTCAGAGTTCGGGGCCAGCCTGGTCTACAGAGTGAGTTCCAGGACAGCCAGGGTTACACAGAGAAACCCTGTCTTGAAAAACAAACAAACAAAACAAAAAAAGCAAAACAACAACAAAAAACTAAAAATGAGACTTCTCTTGTCACTAGTGCTTTGCATGCTAGTCAAGTTACCACAGACTTACCTTCCGCTGGGGAGCTGATGGGCTGACCAGCTCAGCTACCACCCAGATCCAGGGCTTTTTTACCACCCCAACATCTACCCATCTACAACCTGCTAGAGCATGTGAAGGGGCCGGTCCTGCAGAACCAAAGCTGTAAGATCTCCACTACACAAGGCAACAGCAGGGTATCTAGGAGGAGACCCAGTGAGGATCCAGTGTGGACAGTGTGACAGAAGCCAGGGGCAGACCAATCACTCCCTGCAATGATAATTTGCAAGAAAAGCTGTCCAGCCCCCTAAAATACAGGTTTTTAAGCTTATTCCTAGAGAAATAGAATACATTTTTAAAACAATGCACTTTTCTAAAATATTTTTATGTTTGGGTGACATATGTGACCTAAGCTGGTCTTAAGCACTGTGGGAAGGAAGAGGGGAATCTCCATAGCTTTCATGGTGAGATTTTTTTTTTTCTTTTGGGGAGAAGGCTGAAAGGTTGGAGGGCAGATATGGAGGATGAAGAGATGGAGTGGGATTGGGGTACATGAAGTGAAATTCACAAAGAATCAACAAAAAATTAAAAATAAGGTGGACGATGCCTGAAAAACAACATTCAGGACTGACCTTTGTCCTCCACATGCACGCACATCTGTACGCACACCTGCATGAACACCTGCACACCTGCATGCACACCTGTATGCACACCTGCACACACACCTGCACACAGCATAAATCCAGCTGTAGGATCTTTACCAAATCAGAATATGAAAAGCTTGAAAGAGTAAATGAGCTGAAGAAAATGACCCAAAGAAAATACTAAGAAGATAAAGCTGGCAGAGTGATACTAGCACACACCTTTAATTCCAGCATTTGGGAGGCAGAGGCAGGTAGATCTCTGTGAGTTCTAGACCAGCCTAATCTATAAAGTGACTTCAATGACAGCCAGGGTTACACACAGAGAAACCCTGTCTGGGAAAGCAAAAACAAAGCAAACCAAAAAGATAAAGCTGATATAGAAACATGAAAATCCTTCTTTTAATACCTATGGTAGGATTGGCAAGATAATTTAATGAATGAAAGCACTTACCGGAAAGCCTGACAGCCTGAGTTTGATCCTGGGGACCCACAAGGTAGACAGAGAGGAGAAATGACTCCCTTAAGTTGTCCTCTGACCTCCACATGTGTGCTGTGTCATGTACATGCTCTCCACTCATTATCCACACACATGAATTCTAATAACAATATTTTTTAAATATATGTATATGGCTGTTTTTTGTTTTGTTTTGTTTTTGAGACAGAGTCTCTTTGTGTAGGCCAGGATGTCCTGGAATTCACTTTGTAGACCAGGCTAGCCTCAAACTCAGAAGATATACCTGCCTCTGCCGTCCAGTGCCACCACTGCCTAGCCATACATGGATATTTTGTCTGCATACTTGTGCACACATGCATGCCTGGTGCCCTAGGAAGCAAGAAGGTATTAGATTTCCCAGGACTAGAGTTATAGATAGCTTTTTTAAAAATAAGGTTTATTTATTTAGTGTTCTGCCTGCATGTATGCCTGCAACCCAGAAGAGGGCATCAGATCTCATTATAAATAATTATGAATCCCCAGGTGGTTGCTGGGAATTGAACTCAGCACCTCTGGAAGAGCAGCCAGTTCTCTTAACTTCTGAGCCATCTCTGCAGCCCCCTAAAACAAAGGTTTTTAAGCTTATTCCTGGAGAACTAGAATATATTTTTAAAACAATAGTATATCTTTATAAAAAACTCTTTATGTTTAGGTGATACATATGACCACAAGCTGGCCTTAAGCACTATGGGGAGAAGGAGGAGGTCTCTTCAGGGCATCCTATCTCTTGCCCCAGAGATTTAGGATAAACAGATGTAGGTGTTTGGGGATTTGAGTCTTCATGCTTGCATAGCAAGTACTTTACTCACTGAGCCATCTTCCTCACCCAGTTTCTTGGACTTCTGAAGTGGGTGTAGAGCCCAGAGAACAACCAGGATTTGTTGAGAACAGAACTTAACCCTGGCGCACAACACTTAAGGGTTCAGAACCAAGGACAGCGCCTCCTGCTTAAAGGCAAGCTAGGAGGTTGGAAACTGGGTGCTCTGAGAGGCAGAGCACTGGGGTAATTCTAGAGCCCATTAGTCTGGCCTCCCAAGTTTTGCATCAGATGAAACCTAGGCAAACAGAGAAATAGTTCAACGAAGACTACACAGCAAGTTAGCTGAGAGTTGGAGGCGGGGCTCTAAGTCTATTCTTTGAACCTCTTAAAGGCTCTCAGACACCTGGTCCCCATGATACATTAACCCAGCCAGAGCTTGAACCAAGGTCTCCCAAATTAAAATCGAATGCTCTTGGGAATAAAAAGGAGACAGATTTTGTAAGCTTTGTAAAATTTATTTTATGTATAAGGGTGTTTTGCCTTTATTTGTCTGTGTACCATGTGTGTGCGATGCCTGTGAAAGTCAGAAGGCACTGAATCTCCTGCAACTGGAGTTAGACGGTTGTGAGCTGCCTTGTGCATGATGGCAACTGAATCTGGGTTCTCTGGAAAAGCAGACAGCACTCTTAACAGTCGAAACATCTCTTCAGCTCCATAGTACATACGATTAACCACTGAGACATCTCTTTAGTCCTCAGGCATAGAATTTAAAGGAGCACAAAAAGACAAGTGCCTGATGCAAAGGAACGTGAGGACTTGGGACAGGAAAGGAAGGGTTTGGGGGACCACCAGAATGCAGGTAAAGGCAGATGTCGGTAACATTCCAGACAGGCCAATTTATGCCTCACAGACACAGCTCTGACAACATAAGAGAAAACCCCCAGGTTCTGTGGGCAGAGGCAAAGGGAGATCACTCCCTGGTCTAAACTCAGAATTAGGATCCAATGTCTGGTGCTGGACTTTTTACAAGGCAGAACTGGGGCCATGTAGAGGTGAAAGGTGTTAGGGCTGATGAAGCTGGGTACATTGAAAGACTATGGGGGAGTCCCCTGACTTGAGGCTCTTAAGACCTCGCAAGCCTGATGCTCTGTCACTGCATCCTTGTCTGATACACCACCACTTAGGAAGACCATCCCTGAACTAGAAAGATTTTCAGCTCTCTTGAAATTTGGAGTCCATCCCGAGGTCCAGAAGACCAAGGAATCATGTGGGTCTGACTGATAGTGTCGCCTGTGACTTTTGATGAAGTTAAGACAAGGATGCTAGACAGAATGCAGAGTGTTAGATTGGATCCTCAGTCTCACACACACACACATACACACACACCAAATCTACAGCCAGGCATGGTGACACACTTGTTAATCCCAGCATTTGGAGGCAGACATAACTGGATCTCTGAGTTCCAGGACAGCCAGGGCTACACAGAGAACTCTTACCTCAAAAAACAAACAAACCAAACCAAACCAAACCAAAATCAGGGAGTAAAGGCTCAAGCTTGTAATCCCAGCACTCAGGATGCTGAGGCAGGAGGATTTCAAGTTTAAAGCCAGTATGGACAATAACAGGGCACCAGACCTTAGAAGGTCCCCAGACTGACTCCATGATGGAAGTATCATTCAGGCTGTAAAACTCAGCACATAGCATCAGTTGCCTAAACTAAAACAAAGGCCTAATCCTTCAAAGTCTGTAGTGTCTAAATGTACTAACTTTTCTTCTTGGCTTCTATAGTTTTGTTTCTGGCTAACTGTTCTTGTTAACTAAAGTATGTCAAACCAGAACATGGTTTTTTGTGCACATCTTGAGAAAGGCTGGGATCCTGAACACCCTGTGTAGTTGGTGGCCTGCCTAATAATGACTTTCTACTGGCTTAAACCCAAGTTTAAGCAGTCTTCTCTGGTGAATGCCCCATAACATGAACTACATACTTTGAGTTCCAGAACACTGTATCAAGAAGAAAAAAGAAAAGAAGGGAAGACAAAAGAACCCAACCCACATCACAGAAAAGGTTCTCAATTTATGAAAAGCTTTTAGATGCCAGGCGAGCACACACCTATAATCCCAGCAGAAAGCCAAGGCAGGAGAATTCCAAGTTTGAAGTCAGGCAGGGTTATGGTGACCAGGCTGGCCTGGAACTCAGAAATCCGCCTGCCTCTGCCTCCCAAATGCTGAGATTAAAGGCGTGTGCACCGCTCGGCAGGGTTATGTTAAGAAATCCTGCCTAGCTGGGCAGTGGTGGCGCACGCCTTTAATCCCAGCACTTGGGAGGCAGAGGCAGGCGGATTTCTGAGTTCGAGGCCAGCCTGGTCTACAGAGTGAGTTCCAGGACAGCCAATGCTATACAGAGAAACCTTGTCTCGAAAAACCAAAAAAAAAAAAAAAAAAAAAAAAAAAATCCTGCCTATAAATTAACTATTTAACTAACTATAATAAAGTCTGGGCTTTGCTTCTGTGTATTGTGTGTCAACCATGTTGTCTTCGAGAAAGGGTGGAACTCCGGCCTCCAAGAAGCCCAATATTGTCTTCTGCTTTGTCCTGTAGCAAAAGAGGAAGTCTCCAGCGGCTCCCTCAGGGTGGCTCCGGGGTGGAGTCCGCTCCCGGCTGCCACGCCCTCCACTGTAGGGCGGAGCATGTAAATAGACTGGAGATCTTGCTTCTGCGGGAGAGAAATGTAGGGGGTCCCCCACGCATGTGAAGTTTCTTGTGAAACTTGAAGGGCACAAGACGTTTGTAGCAGAGTCCAACGCTTATCTTAGGAGAGGATAGGGGAGCACAGGAGGGAGAAGAGTCGCGCGAGAGCTCACCACGAGTTAAAGTGGTACAAGGAGAGGACCGCACGGGCCATGGCCACCATATAGAGTATCGCTTCTCGGCCTTTTGGCTAAGATCAAGTGTAGTATCTGTTCTTATCAGCTTAATATCTGATACGTCCTCTATCCGAGGACAATATATTAAGTGAATTTTTAGGACTAGGAGTTGGAATAGGAGCTTGCTCCGTCCACTCCACGCATCGACCTGGTATTGCAGTATCTCCAGGAGCGGTGCACCCCCTCGGGGCCATTTAATATTGGTTTTAAAGAAAGCTGTAGCTTTGTTTCTCAAGGGTACCACAAAAGGACAGTATGTCCTCACATTGATTTTCTGTGCAGTGGAAAGTTAAATTTTAGAAGTCTTTGGGATGGAGAGATGTCTCAGCGTTTAAGAGTACTGACGCTTTCCCAGAGGTGCAGAGTTTTTCCAGCGACTACATGATGGCTCACAACCATCTGTAATGGGATCCGATGCTTTCTTTTGATGTGTCTGAAGACAGCGACAGTTCTTATATACATAAGATAAAAATTTTAAAAAGTCTTAAAATTTTTTTTATAGTGTACACATTTGTTTTATTCTAAGAAAAAAAAAAAAAAAAAAAAAGCTGGGCTGCACTGCGGGCTCAGTGGTTAAGAACACTAATTGCTCTTCCAAAGGTCCTGAGTTCAATTCCCAGTGTGGTGGCTCACAACCATCTGTAATGGGTCTGATGCTCTCTTTTGGTGTGTCTGAAGATTCTAGTGACAGTATACTCACATACTAAATAAATAAATAAATAAATAAATAAATAAATAATATGATTCTTCAAACTCCAATGGGTTTCTGCTCCTTTTAAGCAACGAGTGAAGAGACATTAAATGAATCTAAAATACTAGACATCAAAAAACTTTTGAATTCTTCAACTTTTGGCAAAAACAAGGAGGTGGCACAAGCCTTTAATCTCAGCACTCATGAGGCAGAGACAGGTGGGTCTCTATGAGTTTGAGGCCAGCCTGGTCTACAAAGCTAGTCCAGGGGCTCCATTAGAGAAACCCTGTCGGGGAGGGGGGCAGGTGGGGAGAGGACACCTACTGAACCACAGAAATGAAGAGTATTGGGGTGGGGCGCCCTAAAAGGATTGCTTCTGGAGCTGAACCCACCTCAGACTGTTGGTTACGCATGGAGGCTTTGCCCCAGACGTGGGCTGCATCCCCATCTAAATCCAGGCATGTGCCATCTACAAAGCTCTGTCGACCTTCAGTGTTTCAATTCAGAATACATAGATATGCCTGCTCCTACAGCCCAAGGACAGATCATTGTGACCACAAGGAGTGTCACCTTGCCTTCAGAAACCATGTGACAATTCTAAAGCTTACATAGATTGCACACTTCAAAAAAAGCATATTTCCAGGAGAGAGGTGATGTACACAGAACCAGGGTTCCAGAAGACTGGGATGGCTAGGAACATGTGCTTTCTTGAGAGGAAGGAAAACCATTAGTCAGATGGGGCCAGAGAGTGCTTGGTGACTTGTCCTGTAGATCCTCATGGAAGACCTTGGTCTGGCTAGGAGCTAAGGCCAAAAAGGTAGGCCTAGAAACTGAATAGGGCCACCTACTGGGACCATTGTCAACCTAAGACCACCCTTAGGGGCTTAAAGGGACAAGCCAAACCTTCTAGGGTCTATCTGTCTGTCCCTGTAGATACTGAGGGGCAGGTGGAGAAACCCTGGCCTTTGTCCTCAGTACCACATAAGGGGAAATATAACTTTGTGATAAGACCAGCCACAACCTGCTCTTCCAGACTGAGCATTTTGATAGATGTAACCCAACTGTTTAACAGACGATCTGTTTAGCTTCAGTTCCTTATGAGACTCAGGCTACATATCCTTGACCAAAATAATTTATAAAACTTAAGTGGTGCTGGGCAGTGGTGGCCCATGCCTTCAGTTTCAGTACTTGGGAGGCAGAGATAGGAAGATCTGGTCTCCAGAGTGAGGTCCAGGACAGCCAGAGCTACACAGAGAAACTCTGTCTCACAAAGCCAAAATTTAACACATTAATAGATTATGGTAAGAATTGCAGAACTCTGTGACCATACTAAAAACTATTAGATTTTATTCTCAAATTTATTTTTATTGAGACAGAGTCTCATTGTGTAGCCCAAGCTACCCTTGAACTTGTGGTGATCCTCCTGCTTCTGCTTCTCAAGTGCTGGAATTACTGTTGTGTACCACTATGCCCAACCTGGACTTTATACTTTAAGTGAATTAGTTATATGGGGTATAAATTAAACATTATTTATCGTATCTCAATAAAGCCACTATGAAAAACACTGTTGCAGATTTGGCCCTTGGGTGCCCCTTTGAGCTGGTTCTTGGGTCCCTTTGACATTCTCAGTCCATATTTTAAACACTTTTTTGTCGGCATTCAGGAATCACCACACAAACCATACAAACATCAATCTCAGTTAAGCAAGAATAGTTTATTGAACGCACACCCCAAGACTGATCAATCAGGACCACTGGAGCCTGATTGTGATACCTGTCTGTCCTGAAAGCAGGCTTTTTGTAGGAAAAAGCAGGTTCAAAAAGTTTAAAAGTCAAGGAGGGGAACAGTACGTTTTGGCTAACTAGACAGAGGATTACAGCTAAGCTTTAGCCTGACTGGTCCTTAGTGAGGTAAGAGGGGCGGTGGATGGGTGGTGAACAGAGGAATTTCAGAACATTGAGACAATAGAGCATAAATAATCAAACCATCACTTTTTAGCTTATTCATAGCATCCTACAGTATCAGCTATGGATAATAACTTCTGGGAAGTGGAGTCTGAGAACCTGGACTTAATTTCACCTTATGAGCCAAATGGTGACTGAATACAAAATGGCTACAGTTATATTAAAAGGAGCAGGCCTCAACATTTTTAAACTTTCTGCTAGAAGATAATTCAGAATTATGCTATACTATTTCTTGCTCTAGGTCCCTCTGGTATTTGTTTTGCTTTTGGGAGGGTAGGGTTGTTTGAGACAGGGTCTATGTAGTCTTGGCTGTCTTTTCTATGTAGACCATACTAGCTTTGAATTCACAGAGATCTGCCTACCCCTGCTTCCCAAGTGCTGAGATTAAAGGTGTGTACTACTATACAACCTTTCATCTTATTTTTAACATATTTAAAACTTATTTATACATATGAGTATTTGCATGTATGCCTGCATAACAGAAGAGGGCACTGGATCCCATTACAGATGGTTGTGAGCCACCATGTGGTTGCTGGTAATTGAACTCAGGACCTCTGGAAGAGCAGTCCTTATAACCATTGAGCGCTGAGTCCTGCTTGGCCATGTGTAAGGGACGGCATGACATGGTTCCTGCTGCTGAAACAGAGCCAGCAGAGCTTGGGCATCCCTGAGTGTTGATGATTGCTGTAGGTGTAAGCTTGTCTGGATATTTGACTTTATGTTCCCCCTTCAGGGGAGTGTTCTCTCTGCCAAGGTTAATGACTTTATGATACTACAAACAAAACAGAAACAAGACTGTGCTTGAGGCAGAAGCAGGCAGATCTCTGTGAGTTTGAGGCTAGCCAAGGCTACACAAAGAGTAACCATGTCTCAAGAAGGAGGAGGAGGAAGAAGAAAAAGAAGAGGAGGAAGAGAAAAACCACAGTGCCTGGGCAGTGGTCGTACACAACTTTAATCTCAGCACTTGGATGGCAAAGGCAGGCACATCTCTATGAATTCCAGGCTAGCCAGGGCTACACAGAGAAACTCTGTCTCAAACAAACAAACAAAATTAAGAGGGAAAAAAAGGGGGAGGAGGAAGAAGAGGAAGAGGAGGAGGGGGAAGTTCACAATAATGTGTGTAAAGTATGAGAAAGCTATATCGTTAAAAAATAAAAATAAACCATATTAATGGAACTAAGCATATAGTAGTTTTAGTTATTTGTAAATTCATAAGGAATGTATTATAATTTGGGGAAAGGTAATTCTGGTTCTTCCCGTATGTTCCCTGGGTCATAGTCTTTGGCAGGAGCTACTAGACGGAAAGGCTGAACTTTCTTTGCTTCCTGCCTTCCTGTGCTTTCTCTTCAGTTTCCTTGGTTGCTTTTGCCATCAGTGTTCACCAGCAGGGAGCAAATGGTTGCCAATGATGGTCTCAGTTACTTGGATTGTAGAATTTATAATTTCCTTCCAGTGTTTTGTGTGGTTTGTAGTTTAAAAAGAAAAGTTTCCAAGGAGCTGGATATGGCTTAGTTGGTAGAGTATTTTCCTAGCATGCACAAAGTCCTGGGTTCGGTCCCGGCATCCCATGAAACAGAGTATAATGTCACAGGCTTCTGATGTGGGCATGGATGGGAGACTGTTGGCAGGAAGATCAGGAGGTCAAGGTCTTCTTTGGCTACACGGAAAGTTTGCCCTTGGGCTACACAAGACCCTGTTCCCTCCTTCACCCTTAAAAAAAAAAAAAAATTGTGGAAAGTAAAATCAAGAGAGGTGCCTGGGAGCCAGATGTGGTGCACATCATCAGAGGCATGCCGATCTCTATGGTCTACGTATTTCCAGGTCTAAATTCCAGGTCTCACTACTTCCTGAGATTGTATAGAAAAGAAAGGAGAAGCGGAAGAAGAGAAACTAAACTAGTGGGGTGGAGGAAGGGGGAGAGGAGAGAAAAGAAAGGGGGGAGGGAGGAAGGGAGGAGAAAGAAGAGAGAGACCCCACCCACCAAGAGTGCAGGCCTGGGCCAAAGCATCCCACATCCCGCGAGCTTGTGCCTCCTCGGGACCTGCTAACTAACCGCTACCGGTTATCAACCGCCACCGCCACCACCACGCAAGAGGATGGAGGAACGAGGAGCAAGGAGTGGCACTGGGTAAGCACATTCAGCAGAGTCGCCCCTTATTGGCTTCCAGCAAACCCCAGATCGAAAGTCCTGAACACTGTCAAATGTCTCAATGTCAAAAACAGATACAGATTTGCAAATGCAAACGAGACCAAATTAGATGTGCTTATACGTCAGACTGCATCGAAAAGTATCAACCAGAAAAATGTGCGCCGTGCGGTGTGTTGCTTTGCAGTGCGGTGCGGTGCGGTGCGGTGCAGGAGGTGGGTGAATTGTACATAGTTTGCAGAGGTTGGAGAAGCGGCTATTGGAAGTGTCCCAAGTAGAGCCCCAATAGAAGGGAGCAGTTTGTTACCCGTTGAGATACCTTCTTAGAGTTGCGGATTCCTAAGAAGTTTTTATGGGGCTGAGAGATGGCTCAGGAGTTAAGAGTCTTTGTTGCTCTTCCAGGTTTGACAATAACTCCAGTTCTAGGGGATCTGCCACTCACTTCACAACTCCAAACAGGAACATGAATATTTATGAGGTAAGTGCCATTGGTATGTTCATGACAGTGTAGCCTGTATATATCAAAGGTTATGATAACCTCAGAGGCAGGCAAGGAGGCTCAGCCTACTCCAAGCCAACAACAGCAGGCTCCAGCCCAGACTCCAGAGAATCCGCCATCTCAACAAGGGGCCCTGGCTGCAGCTACAGGGCTATCTGTGGAAACAGCTTTCTGCCATTCGCTGGGAGACCCTAGATGAGGTGGGAGGGCTCCTTGAAAACCTTGAAACTGAGGTGAGCTGGGAGCTCCAGCTGACCTTCAAAGCCCAGAGGAAGTACAGCAAGAGTCCATAGTTCAAACTCTAGAATCTTCTGTGGACAGTGAAGCTGAAAATCCAGCAAGACTTCAGCTTCTGGGTCAAGAACTGTACACTGCTCTGGGTGACAGTTTAGCCTATAAATGTACAATCCATAATAACTTCCAATTCATAAATCTTCCTGCTCAGAGGGATTCCTCATTGGCTTACCAGCTAGGCCCTCTGTGGAAGCTTGTCTAATGAGCCTTGTCCACAGCTCAGCCTTCAGTCACCCGAGGGGTAGAATGTTTTGGAAACCCATCTGGAGGCCCAGGTTCAGCTTCCAGAATAGTTGAGGAGGCAGAGCCTTCAACACAGCAGGGGATTCCGTTTCAGCCTGTAGGCTAAACCATTTTCCTGTAAGCAGGAATGGCTAACTCCACCTCTCAGTCTCCTGAGGAGACAGAATCAATTCTGGAAACCTTGGCTAAGTCTGCAAAGACTCCTAAAGAAGTCAAGAAGGCTCTGTTTAAGCCAAAGACCACTTGAAGCTCCTATGAAAGGGTAGTTGACACTTTACCAGTTCATGAGGTGACAGTCTAACCAGGTCAGAAAGAAGTTCACCGTTATAACTTGCCCCACATTACAGTGAGGCCTGAGAATGTGGTGTTTAGTAACCTTAGAGCCTACCAAGAATGTTGAATCTAACCTGGTCCAGCAGGAGTCCCCAGTGTAACCTCCAGTGTATGCCGAGGAGCTAGAACTTTCTCTCTGAGCTGAAACAGCCAGCCCAGTCCCCTGAGTTTCCTAGGCAAAGGTAACCACCAGGCTACTAGCTGGTAGTTCCATTTGAAGCTTCAGAATTTTCTGAGAAGCTGAAACCTTCTCTAACCCACCAGGAAAAATGAATTCAGTCTCCAGAGAGCATCTTGAAGTGACATTTTTTTCCCTCAAGGTCACCATCAAGGTCAGCCTTTAAGCTTGTCCAGAATGACTATTAAACCTTCAGATGTGGAGCCCGGCTTGGTGACACACGCCTTTAATCCCAGCACTCGAGAGACAGAGGCAGGGAGGGAGGTCTCTGAGTTTGAGGCCAGTCTGGTCTACAGAGAGAAAGTTCCAGGGAGAAACACAGAGAAATCCTGTGTCAAAAACAAAACACACACACAAAAAAAGAACCCTCTATATAAGGGTTAACTACAGTTCCTCTGAGTCGTGTTCAAAGTCTGACTGGGAACTTCCAAAGTTACTGCTGAAAGTTTCCTAAGAACACAGCTAAGCACCTGGACCTGGGAAGGAGTTCAGACCTGTTTCAGCTCAGCAGGAAGACCTATCATCCCCACAATGAAAGTTTCTTGGTCAGTCAGACATCCCTCTCCAGCCTCCAGGGTTCTCTAAAAATGAATCTTTTCCATCCCAACAAGAGGCTCCCTGCACAGACTCTTTGTCTCACCCACAAAGCAGCAGGTCCTTTCCCAACTTACCAGGAGGTCCTGGGTCTACCAGTCCACCATGGAGGCAGAGCCATATCTGGCTCAGAAAATGTCCCTATCCCAGCCTGCAGAACTCACTGAGGGAGGTGGGAACCATTTCTAAATGCTTCAGCCAACCCCAGCTTAGCCTCCAGAGTCCTCTAAGGAGAGTAGAACTTTCTCTGACCCATGTGGCCTCCAGAACTACCAGACACCATAGGTCAACCTCCAGCAGGTTATGAAGCAATCTTCCCAACATCAGTCCAAGGCCAATCTCACGTTTCTACATCATCCTTCACATTTGAAACTGGGACTCACATGACTTCAGAGCCCTGCTTATAGGGGCTGGAAAATTCTGCAGCCCTAAATAGGCCCAGAGCTACTCTCTGGAAGAGACCTCCAGGTATCATTTCCACACCCAAACCACATTCAGGGTCTGAAACCATATATCAACAAAGTCACAGCTCATCCTTTCAATCTGGAACTTGACTGCAGGACCCCACATGAAGGTTGAAGACCCTCACTGAACCTGTACAGCCACCCAAGGAGCACATAGCTCAAGCCCCAGTGCAATGCCAGTAGGAGTACACTTGTGTCATTAACCACTGTGTCACCAACTACAGAGGCTGCATGTTCTGAAGTCCCTAAGATGACAGCGCTGCCTCTAAAACACCCTGAGGTGTTCCTTTCGCCTCCAGACTAGGTTCAGGCACAGGTTTGTTTGGTTTGGTTTGGTTTGGTTTGGTTTTTCGAGACAGGGTTTCTCTGTGTAGCCCTGGCTGTCCTGGAACTCACTCTGTAGACCAGGCTGGCCTCGAACTCAGAAATCTGCCTGCCTCTGCCTCCCAAGTGCTGGGATTAAAGGCGTGTGCCACCTCACCTGATGTGAAAGGTGTCTGTCTGGGAGTTGAATACCCTTCAGTGCAGTGTCCACAGAAGGAATCTGGTTCTCCAGAACTGCTCTTACAAGCAGTTATGAACCACCTGACAAGGCTACTGGGCACTGAACTCAGGTCCTCAGCAAGAACAGCCAGTGCTCTTACTGAACATTTCTCCAGCCCCTGCTTTTTGTTTCTTAAGACATGTAGGCAAGGCTGGCTACAAACTCAGGATCCTCCCACCGTCACAGACCAGACATGGCCCTAACACTACACTGTGTAAATCTCAAGTCTTGTTGCCAAGAAGGGAATATCCACACAAACATTTCTTTGCTGTTGTTTGGTTTTGGTTTATGGTTTGAATCCTGGCTGTCTTGGAGCTTGCTGTGTAGATCAGACTCGCTTTGAACTCACAGAGATCCACCTGACTCTGCCTCTCAAGTGCAGATGCTTCCCACCATACCCAACCTCCTCTACAGTATTTCTGTCTGTTTGGAGAGAAGAGAATACTGGGTTCTTTGCTGCAAACGGTTAAGAATGTTATGCTTGTTTAGAGTGTGCATGTGCACATGTGTGTACATGCCAGGATGGATATGTGGAGGTCAGAGGACAACTTGCAGGAGTTGGTTCTCTATTTCTATCAGGTGGGTTCCTAGGATTGAACTCAGCTTGTCAAGTTTGTGTGGCAAATGACTGTACCCACTGGGTCATTTCACAGGTCCTGGAAAGTTAATTTTAATCCTGGATACACAGGTCCAGAAGTATATATTTTGTTAACCTTTATTTAAACAAATAGATGATTCTCTTAAGCTCGGGGATTTAGAAAAGTAGGAGAAACAAGCCTCATAGGGGCGCTAAACGCAGGCCTTCTAGGCCCGAAGGGGGCCGACTGCTTCTCTTGTTTGTTTGCTTACTTGTTTATTTGTTTGTTTTGTTGTTTGATTTTTTTTTTTTTAAGACCTAGTTTCTCTGTGTAGTCCTGACTGTCCTGAAACTCAGAGATTTGCCTGCCTCTGCCTCCCAGATGCTGGGATCAAAAGCGTGGGCCACCACATCTGGCACAAGGAAGGTGTTTTCTTTTCAGGGTGTTAATCCACTTCCTTCTCAGATCATTGACTTCTCAACAGAGTCTGATTTCAAAATTCAACTATTGGCTGAGTTGGTGGCCCAGGCCTTTAAATTAACCCCAGCACTCAAGAGGCAGAGACAGGCAGATTTCTGTAAACTGAGGCCCGCAAATTCTAGATCAGCTAGTTCTACAGAGAGTCTGTCTCAAAAAAAAAAAAAAAAAAAAAAAAAGAAAGAAAGAAAGGAACAAAGAAAGAAAAGAAGGAGAGGGCAGGAGAAATGACTCAGTCAGGAGCACTGACTGCTCATCCTTACACAGACATACATGCAGGCAAAACACCAGTGTGCATAAAATTAAAATAAGTTTAAAAAGAAAAGAGAAAAGGGAAACAAATGTCTCTGCTGAGGTGATTGGCATTTGTGGTATCTCCCTGTGCCAGCTCTAGTATTCTGGTTACGAAATAACACTGAGATGTACGAAGAGGAGTCAGCCATGCCCAAATCCCACTCCTTCCAAAACAGTCACTTTCCTACGACTCCCACCTCTTTGGTTTTTTTTTTTTTTTTTAATTTTAATTTTTTAATTTAATTTAATTTTATTTATTTATTATTATTAATTTTTTTTTGTTTGTTTGTTTGTTTGTTTGTTTTGTTTTTCGAGACAGGGTTTCTCTGTGTAGCCCTGGCTGTCCTGGAACTCACTCTGTAGACCAGGCTGGCCTCGAACTCAGAAATCTGCCTGCCTCTGCCTCCCAAGTGCTGGGATTACCACCTGGCTTTTTAAATTTTTTTAAATTTAATTTTATTTTCCAACCTGACTGCAGTTTCTCCTCCCTCCTCCCCTCCCAGCTCCTGCTTCCCACCTCTCCTCTGTCCACCCCCATCCCTTCCTCCTCTGTTTCTCTTCATAAAAGGGCCACCAACCACCTCTTTGGTTTATAAACATTCAAGTTTGCTCAAATATTTTTCTCACTCTGAAACCTCCATGCTTTCAAGGAACTTCAAATTGGTAGAGGAAAAACAGGATATAAATTATTAAAAACTAAGGAATGGGGCTGAAGAGACAGCTAAACAGTTTAGAGTACTTGCTGCCTTTGCAGAGGCCCAGGCTGGGCTCCCATCCACAAACATGGTACCTACAGTGGTCTGTAACTCCAGTCCTAGCAGATCTGATCCCTTCTCTGGCCTCCTTGGGCACCAGGCATGCACATGTTAAAAAAAAAAAAAAAATATATATATATATATATATATATATATATATATATATATATATATGACATCCCATACACATTAAATTTTTTTTTTTAATTGTAATTCTCTTGGGACAGGAACCTATCCACACAAGGACATACTTGACTCCAGTGCTGTAAGGAGCTTTGCATGATTCTCATCTGAAACTGGAACAATAAGGAACGGAGAGCAGAGAAGTTCTGGCCTTGTGCACTTCATAAAAGGCTTTTTCAAGTTACTCTATTTTACGTGTATGAGTGTTTTGTTTGCACATTGCCATTTGCATCATGTTCAGCCTGGGCTAGCGTAGGTCAGAAGAGGTCATCCAGTCCGATCCACTAGAACTGGAGTTACAGATGTTTGTGGGCCACAGTGTGGGTGCTGGGAACCAGATACAGATCCTCTGGAAGAAGAGCAAGTGCTCTTAACTGCTGAGCCATCGCTCCAGCCACCACACACACTCCTCCAGCCCCAGCCTTCTGCATTTTAGAATTTCAGGTAAGGTTCATAGGGAAAATGCTATTGCTCTGTTGACCAATTTCACATAGGAATAAACCAGCTAAATAAAATATGTCTTCACCTACACCACAGATCCCTGGCAATAGGAAGAACAAGGAGGCTATGGTATGTTTTTTTTTTCCTGTGAAGAGCTTTCTGTGAGGGAGCCTAGGATACATCAGATCAGAGCTTCTCAGTAGCTAGCACTACATGGGAAGACACTGGGTGGAGGTGAAGGACTTTGTCCTGCTGAGAGTGAGAGGTACCTGCCTGTGATCCCTCAGAAGACTGACCTTGCCCTGGACACCAGAAGGGAGTGGAGGGAGTTCTGTCCACTGTGTGTGACAAGGGACAGTGTGGGTATGAAAAGGGTCTCTTCTCAGATCTGCAGATGTGGGTGAACATTTCTCCTTCAGCTCTGGGAGGATGGGGCAGTGTGCTGTGCTCAGGAGACTCCCTGGATGCACACTGTAATGTTCTGAGTAGACAGCTACCCTGTCAGTGATTTCCCTGCCCCCCTCTCTCCACCACTTCACAGGATTGAGTTTAGGTTACCTTTCCCTCACCAATGGCACACAAGTATTGCTGGCCTCTAATGGCTATGGTCTTGCGGTACTGTGGCCAGTCTTCTCTTATGGAAATTATTCTCCTTTTTGTCGACAGCTAAAGAAGCATCTATAGGGAACCCAGGAGCATCCATGTAAGTATTGCAGGCCTGAATGGAGAACGCCATCACTGAGCTCACTACTGAGTTGAAAAGGAGAAATTTAAAAGAAAAAAAAAAAAGTTGTTTTAGCTCTTCAGGATTCGCCAATGCGCAGCTTGACGTTAACAATGAAAGTGATGTTATTAGTGCTTTAAGTTACATATCGCCATATTTCTCAGAGGGGGATCTGGAAGACGTGATGTTAATGCTGTCACCATCCATCACACTACTGTATTCTAATGTACAAGATGTAAAGAATACCCTGGGCTCTCTGCAAAATGATAGAGTCCTCCACTGATCTGCTTCTGATAACTTGAGCTACAAAAGTAAGCTCTATTTTTTGCAGAAAATCTGTTAGATGCAGAAACTGATGAGATTAGAAAGAGAAAGCCTCCATGCTTGTTCAGCAGTCGAACCGTTTAGATTCCCAAATCTAAACGACGAATATTTGAAAAGAGATGGGAACCCGCCCAGGCAGAGGAAGACAGTCTTGTAGAGATTGAGAAAGCAGAGAGACAGCTCCACAGTATGAGCAGGGTCCCCAAGGGGACAGGCAGCATACAGAAAAGGCACTTCAAGGAAGTGAGGGGCAAGAGCCTATGGAGCAAGCAGAGTGTGCAGACGCCTCTGGAGAACATCTCCAAGGACAGGCAGCTCGGGAGCCCACCATCAACGGAGCTGCAGTGGCTCGGTTTGGAGCAGAAGCCCAGGGAGTTAGTGGGGAATTCCTTCTCCTCAGAGCTCTTGCTCCCCATGGAACACCAGGAGAAACTCTCTTTCTCCCCAGATTTCTCCCCAGAACCGTCCCTGGTGGACAAGGCTCCCACTACAAAATCGCTACCTGAGTTCATAGACAGATGAAAAGACTTGTCTTACATATTTTTGTTTTCGAAAGTGCAAATGTTAATGTGAAGAGAACGAAGGGTTCTAACCCAAGTTCACAAAGTGAAGAAAGATATCGAAACCTTAGGAAGAAAAAAAAATCTCATTTCCAGTTGATTGCAAAGAGGCTGGCAGCATCCTCTGCAGTGAGGAGCCTGATAAATTCCCCTGCACAAGGGGTCTTTTCATCTTTAGGAGACCTGAGTTATGCTGAAAGGCCCTTTTCAGAATTATATGCAGCTCCAGAGTCCTCTATAGAAAAGCCTCTTGAAGAAATTCAAGCTGCAACAGATAATATTGGAGAAAATATTCTTGAACCAACCATCACTGTGCCTGAAGAAACTACATCAGAAAATAAACCTGAGATTCCTACTGCAGATTCTAATGTGTCTACATCCAACTTAATTCCAATTGATCAGCAAACCAGCAAGCCACAGTCAGACTTCACTGTGGGGACTGAGACGAACGTCCATCTGGTAGAAGTTGTTTACCCATCACTGATGACGCCAGGGGACCAGTTTGAATCTCATCTAAACCAGCAGCTGCGGCCCCTCATCCCCAACAGCAATGTGAGAAGGCTCATCTCTCACGACATCAGGACGTTGAAGATGGACTTCAACTTCGTGTGCAAATGTCTTGTGCCAAGCTCATCTCCAGAACAGGCCTCCTGATGAAGCTTCTCAGTGAGCAGCAAGATTTCAAGCTGCCCAGGACCGACTGGGATACAGACCAGTGGAAAACTGAGAACTACATCATCGAGAGCACAGAAGCCCAAGGTGAACAGAAGGGTCTGGAACCAAGTCAGGTGAGGACAGGGCCGAGACAAGGGGCCACAGTCTCTCCATGAGCTAACATGCCCAGCTTAAGAGCACATTTTGAGGAGTTACCTTCTATCCTTCACATCTTTGTTGACAAACAAAATGTATCCTTTTACTTTCTAGCTCACAAAAGGCGTTCCGGGATACAGTGATAACAAGCTCGTCTGTGACTGCAACAGTGACCATTTTAACAATCATTTTCTGTCTCACTGAAGTAAGAGCTGACAGTTTAGAAAGAAAAATTCACACTTTCAAATGATATTTCCAGAGAGGTCAGCATCCTCTGAAGTGTGAAGTCTCAGAAGTCCGTGTCAGGAGGGGCCTTTTCATCTTCAGGAGACTTGAACTCTCTTGAGAATTCTTTGTCAGGATCGCATTTTCTTTCAGAACCTTCTAGAGCAGTGTTTTTCATCTTCCCTAATGCTGCAACCCTTTAATACAGTTCTCATGCTGTGGTGACCCCCAACCATAACATTATTTCATTGCTATGTCCTAACTGTACCTTTGCTATTGCTATGAATTATGATGTACACATCTGGTGTGCAGGATGTCTGATATGTGACCCACAGGCGGAGAATCATTGTCCTAGTGGCAGCATCTCTATAGAGACTCAGACTGCAACAAGTACAGTATGTATGAAACCTGACAGAGGCTGGAGAAGGCAGGGCAAAGCATAATTCAGGGCCCCCCTTCTGTTTTTCTAGGTAGGACTTTTCTGACTCAAGTGACCACTGTGGCTTGGGGATTTGTATGCCACACACAAGAAAAACATGGCTCAAAATCTACAGAACAAGGAGTCCTCTGGAGAGATTTTAATAAGGATACAAGGGAAATGGCTAGTGGGATTAAACATTCCTTTTTTTTTTTTTTTTTTAAGATTTTATTTTATGTAAGTGAGCACACTGTAGCTGTCTTCAGACACACCAGAAGAGGGCATCAGATCCCATTACAGATGTTTGTGAGCCACCATGTGGTTGCTGGGAATTGAACTCAGGACCTCTGGAAGAACAGTCAGTGTTCTAGCACTGAGCCATCTCTCCAGCCTGAGGGAGTAAACATTCCTAACTAAAATGAGGAGCTCCTGGAGAAAGCGAGAATTAAGTTGTTCTTTTAGTTGCTGAAAAGAAGACAGGAACGTTGCCAAAGCAGAGAAGGGCGGCTCTTCCAGATGTGTCAGCACTAAAGCTTGACAGAAGGCCTTGCTTGAAGGCATAGAAACCATGGCATAAGCTGCTGCTGGTTTAAGTGGTGAGAAGACATGACCCAGCTTCGGCAGAGGACAAACCTTTGATGTTGGCCCCAAAGTAGAGGACATGCAAGAGGAGACTGCAGGTGCTGACATACTTAGCAGGAAGCAGGAGAATGTGGGCCATCAGACAGGACGATGACAGGACAGAGCCTTTGCTGGCTCAGCAGAAACCGGTGAGATCAACGGGAAAGTTGGGCTCCACAGTCCAATGACATCATCACCAGCCACTTTCTTAGTGGCACAGATGTCACCTGCTTCCCCACTCCTATAAACACGAAGTACATTCTGAGGAAGATCCCTTCCCTGCAGGGACTCCACCTTGCCACACAAGCCACTCCCCTACTGAATGCTTGGGATGGGGGCGGGGAGTGGGGGTGGGAAGTATAGTCATTTTATTTCTCAGCCCCTCTACCATGTATCAACCCAATTTATATTTACAATATGGGTTGATAGTGTCCCCTTTACGGGATAGGAGGCAAGGACATTTGTGCCTAGGAAAGTCATCGAGACACTGGCATGGCAAGGATTGCACTCAAGTGCTGTTCTGCAGCCTGAGGTCAAATCCCCGTCCATTCCTTGGACTGTCGTCATTACTATCTGGGCTGAGATGGTCTCCAGTCTGTTTGATACTAATGTCACACCAAACCAATGGCTTAAGATAGCAAGCACCTAGTCTATATAATATCTGTGCCTATTAGACTCTGAGGAGTAGCAGCTCTGCATCTCTCACAAGGTCCTTGAGTCCCTCTAGGGCTGTGGCAATCTGATGCCTTCACTGAGGCTGCAGGAACCACATTCAAGATGGTCCTCTCCCTCACATGGCTGATAAGTGTGTTGATTGTTCTTGTCCACAGACTATGTGCTGATGATGGTGGCTTCTAGAGAGGTGGAAGAGGGAGGGGCAGGAAGGGGGGGGAGAGGAGGAGGAGATGTTTATGGCCTAGCTTCAGAAGGCTCATCACTTCTCCTTCAGCATAGGAATGGTTAGAAGCCAGTAACCAAATCCAGCACACATCCAAGGGAAGGAACCATTAGACACCATCTTTTGAGAAGGGAGTTCTAGAATTTGTGAGCCCATTTTTAAACTACCCAAGTGCAGGGTAAGCATCCCTTTCTCTGTTATTTCACTCTTTCTCAGTTCTTCTGTCACCAACTGGGGGAAGGGGTGTGTGCCCCACACAAAGCAACTTTCCAGTTCTCTGAGAACACCAGCTGGGTGTCCCAGAATCAGCTGAACTTTGCAGTAACTGGAGTTTAGAGTGGAGTTAGGATCAGACTGCTCAGATAAGGGCTCAGCTCTACCAGATGGCCCCGTTCAGATGGCAGTAACAGTCCAGGTTGTCACTTGTGCAGCCTGCCAGCTAGAAGGCCACCTCATGATTGTTCATTCGTGTGGATGAATCTCAGGGGCCAGGAAAACTATTATTTGGCTGATCTATTACCCCAAAAATTTAGGGTAGCAGGGGACAGCACATAGGGGAGGTGAGCAGGGCAGGCTCCATGGAGTAAGGAGCTGGGGGAAAGGGGAGTCAGAACATTCCTTCCAGTATAGATGTGTTTGGGAATTGTATGGAGCCTTCAGCCTGCAGGCATGCTTGACTGCTGAGATGTATGCAGTTTTATCACATAGCCCAAGCAGAAGCTTGAGAATGCAGAGAAAAAGAAGATGATGAATAGAGGCCTGAGGAGGCCACGAAGTGTCCAGAAATGGTACACCAGAGGAGAGACTGAAGTATATCTGAAGGAAACCTGGTGCCCAGCCACCCACTGATAAAGGCATCTCCCGAGCCCATGCGCTGTGGAGCTAAGGCAGCATGACAACGCCAAGGCTCAGGAAGTTAGTGGGGATCTCCAGCCCAAAGCCCTCCCTTGCAGAGGAACGTAGGCCAGCGGACTCCTCTCCCGCTGAAACAGTCTGACAAGACATTTCCATCTGTGAAATTTGCTCTCTGATGTCAGAAACCAAAAAGACCTCACCTAGATCGTTTTGGTTTTTTTAAATTTTTTTATTTTAGGACTCAGACTGTTTAAGTCAGTGCAGCGCTGCGTTCTTTGCAAAAGCATGCCACCTCTATCCCGTGGCAAAACAAAGCCCAGGAAACCTACTCCTCAGAAAGAACGGTCATGATTCTGACTGATGCTTGAAAGAGGCTGCCATGTTCCGCCGTGAGGAGCCTTGTAAATTCCCTGTCAGTTCTGGTATAATTTCGCTCATTGTGGTTATGGACTGAGCTCTGGGTATCATCTCAATGAAGCCTGAGATGCACCTTGGGAAAAAAAAAAAAGACACACGCAGATGTTTTTCCCTTGAAGAGCTTCCTTTCTGTATCTAAAGCAGAGGTACTTACAGAACATGAGTCAAACAAGCTTGAGACTCTCCGCTATGACTGAGAAGTCAGAGGGGGAGAGAATTTGTATTTCCACTTCTGTCTTCAGGGAAGGCTTTTTTCTGGGAAAGGTGGCCACTGTTGAGACAGTTTGTCTTGTTATATAGCCTAGGTAGAGGATGCAGAGGAAAATGCTGAGGGCGGTGCTCAGGTCTCTTAATGCTACCGAGAAAAATGTGACCCAGAAGCTACAAGACCAGGACTCTTCCATCTGGGATGAGACTTCACAAGGATGCAGAAGTGGGGTGGATGATGTAAAATTCCTAGCAAAATTTAGGAAAGACAAGTTTAACTGGGCATTTCAAGAATTAGCCTAGGCTTGGCCTCTCTCCCAGGGAGCTTGGTGAAGCTCTCACAGAGGTCCCAGATAGAGCTGGCCTCTTCAAGGACTAAAGTGATACTGACCACACCCTATCTTGGCGACAAGCAAATTTTTCTTTCCAAATACAGGATTCTCAGCCTTGGTTATAAAATATCTTTTCATCTGTTCAGCACAAGTATCGCCTGGAAAGCAGAGGTCATGTCAGCTTCAGATATTAAGGGTTTTTACCTAACATGTCAGTTGGCTCAGCACCTGGTTTCTCTGGTTCGTGAAGAGCCTGGTGTTTCCAGTGCACTAGGTTTGTTGCCTCTAAGGCACCTCCTTCCTCTGGCTGCGTGCAAACGGGGTCACTGGAATATTAATCACTCAGCCTACTGCTCTGTGGAGCTGAGAATTTTCCCCTTCAATTCCAAAAAACTCAGGTTCTGCTTTGGTAGGGTGTTCCCCACCCTAACAAACCCATGAGGATTCACATTGGTTTGTTTTGCTTTATAAAATATAGACCCATGGATGACCAGAGGCAAGGGAGGGTGCTAGAGAGACAAGGTGCAGGCGACTGTGAGAGATGATGTCCCAGGGGTACTATCGGAAGGCCTCCATGCAGTGTCTCAGCATTCCTTCACTCTGCTTTGGGTCACACGGGTGCTCCTCAGCTTCCTACAGCTCTTCCCAGCCCCAGATCCGTCTTCCTGTTCTGTCCAGAGCAGCTGTGAGACTCTGAAGGGATGGTTCATGCACGATATAGTTCTGAGCGGATTGCTGAGTGGATGGTCGCTCCTCATTTGACAGTGAGAAACGTCTCTCCATTGGCCTCCCCTCACACCTGAGACCCAGGACATGCCCTTCTCGGGGATGCCACTAGATTAGAGAGAAGACAGCCTGCAAATAGACAATTGGTGGTCAGTGAATGGCAAAGCCTTGGGGAGTTGCAGCAGGGAGGGTTGCCTGCATTGTACATATTGCATCATATGACATTCATTCATTCAATTCATTCAATCATTCAGCAAATGCCCATGCTGAGAACTGTCCTAGGCACTGAATCTCTCCCTTCAAGATGGAAAACAATAAACCACACACATATAATTGTGCGCTTATCTAATGCCTGTGTCTGTGTTTCTTCACCTAGCTGCATGCCTGCTAGACCCTGACCAGTGTATGGAAAAAGGCAGGTGAGGAGGGGCATGAGGTAGAAAAGCCCTAGGTGGGCAGAGGAGATCCTTTACAACACTAGACTACAAAGTGGGTAGTTCTTTAGAAGTGAGAATTGCTGTCTCTAATGTACATTTCAGAGATGCCTATCTGGGGCAGCAAGATGGCTCAACCAGTAAAGATACTTGTCCCCAAGCCTGGTGACCTGAGTTCAATGACTCACACAGTGGAAGGAGAAACTTGTAAAATTTGCCATCTGTCCTCTACACACACACACACACACACACACACACACACACACACACACACACGACATACCCTCTCAACTACTGCTGACACCTGGGAGCCTGCATTGGGAGCCCGAGAGCTGCCTGAGGCTGGAGGTGGCCATACCTTCCCGGGGAAGGGCGGGGCATGAGCATCTCAGAAGGTTATTTCAGCCCTGGAACCAACCACCAGGCAAACGTCTCAGAGTAAGAAGCCTGTGGGGAGGGGGAATGGGATGGGGGTTTCCGGAAGGGAAACCGGCAAAGGGGATAACAGTTGAAATGTAATGAAATATCTGATAATAATAAAATAATAATAGAAGCCTGTGGGAGACTGTTTGCAGGAGGGCAGATGAGGAACAGTAGGGGACAGCCACCACCAGAGTGGTCCCTACGTGTTGATTGTGGAGGATGTCTTTGTACCAGATACTACCTCTCAGCATTTTGTTATGTCACGGGCAGTATCTGTTCTTACCAATTGACTGTCTGATGAGCCTCTTATCCCAGGATGACATCTTAAGCGACATTTTTTGGAACAAGGAGATGGGACAGGTGTTAGTATTCCTTCTAGGCTCTGCCCAACAGTTACCTTGCAACAGCCAGGTAGGCTTGGCTTTCTGTAAAAGGGACTGTTTGACTTCTCCTCGCTCTCTCTACCCCTTCCATCTCTCTGACTCTCTTCTCTCCCTGACCCCTTTCTCCGAGTCAAGAGACCAAATGCTGTGTTTTATAAAAAGATCAGGATATGTTTTGCAGAGCGAGGTATAGTGAGGTGGGATAGGTGGGATGGGTTTCTCAGCAGGCACATGCTGAGGCATCCTTTCCCCTTGAGGTACCAGACACACGAAGGGTATAACATAGAATAGAGTTTATTTGGGGGCATGGGAAGGGGAGTTGAGAAGGGAGTAAAGGCAGAGAGAGAGAGAGAGAGAGAGAGAGAGAGAGAGAGAGAGAGAGAGGAAGAGGAGGCTGACCAGGAACATGTGGAGAGAGAGAGATGGGGTAAGGGCTAGGAAAGAGAGGTGGAAAAGGGGTTAGAGAGAAGAGAGGCAGGAAGACAGAGAAGGGGCAGAGAGCAAGGAGGGGCCAAACAGTTCCTTTTAAAGCAAGCCGGGCCTACATGGCTGTCGCTAGGTAACTGTTGAGCAGAGCCTAGAAGGAATGCTAACCACAGGAACTTAGTCTGGTCCATCCATTGACTTCATCATTGTAGTAGAGCCATAACTATTAGAAGAATATTTACTTTTCTATCCTATAGTGTTCAAACGCACCCGCTTTCCACAACCACACGCAAAGCTTTCGGGAGTCCATCTTACAGGTCTCTGAGCTCACCGGGTACCTTCAGAAGCCCCAGTTCTCCAAGCTCTGCCTGGTTTCTGATTTCATGCCACCATTCCCTCCGTGTCCATTCTCACAAACTGTCCAACTCCACTGCAGCTTTGGAAGCCCCATTCTCCCCTCCTCAGAGGTCTGCCGCTCACACCTCACTTCCCTCCCCTGGTAAGGCCCTAACACCCCTCTTTTTTGTTGCAGCTGCATGCCTCTCCCTGTCCTTGTCAGATGTAGCCCTGCACACCCCCCAGTTCCTTGAACATTAGTTCTGAATTCAGTGTCATTTCAACATAACCTCCTGGCCTGACTGCTAGTGATCTCCACAGCCTCTGAGAAAATCCGTGTGAAGTTCAGGTCTCTCTGACCTCAACCCTATCCCGGCTCCCTCTGTACTCAGACCCTAGACCCGCCCTTCACACTTATTAGCACTGTCATCTAGTTCCTGCTTTGCACCCAGCTCCTGCCCTCCTCTCCTACCACTGCACTGAGCACAGCATAACTTAGCCATCAGGATGCCAGGGTAAGTGAGACATCCACGTTTGCCATTATGGGTCCCACCAGGCTCCTTTTATTTCTCAGATGGGAGTGTAATTTTGAATAAAGAAGTGAACATAAAAGATGGTCTAGTTTCTAATCTGATAGTTGGAGACATTGTCCTTGACTTTATTATTTTTTTTCCTGCCACCGAAGGTGTTGGTTAAAAACATCTGAAACACGTTTTTTAAGATTTATTTTATGTATAGAAGTACACTGTCTTCAGACACACCAGAAGAGGGCATCAGGTTCTATTACAGATGGTTGTGAGCCACCATGTGGTTGCTGGGAATTGAACTCAGGACCTCTGGAAGAGCAGTCAGTGCTCTTAACCGCTGAGCCATCTCTCCAGCCCCTGAAACACATTATTTATTTATTTATTTATTTATTTATTTATTTATTATTTAGGTTTTTCAAGACAGGGTTTCTCTGTGTAACCCTGGCTGTCCTGGAACTCACTCTGTAGACCAGGCTGGCCTCGAACTCAGAAATCTGCCTGCCTCTGCCTCCCAAGTGCTGGGATTAAAGGTGTGCGCTACCACTGCCCAGCACACATTTTTTTTAGTGGGATTTTTTTTTTAGATTTATTTTTATGTATGTGAGTATATTGTTGCTGTCTTCAGACACACCAGAAGAGGACATCAGATCCCATTACAGATGGTGATGGTTGCTGGGAATTGAACTTAGGACCTCTGGAAGAACAGTCAGTGTTCTTGATCTGCTGAGCCACCTCTCCAGCCCCTGAAACACATTCTTGAACACACACACACACACACACACACACACACACACACACACACACACATAAATTTGAATTTGATTTTCGATTGTGCGTGTGGGTATGTCCACAGAACTGTACCCACAGAGGCCTGAAGAGGGCGCTGGATTCCATGGAGCAGGAGTTACAGGGAGGTTTTGCACTGCCTGCTGTAGGTGCTGAGGACAGAGCTTGGGCTCCCTGCATGAACAGTTGTATTGCTCTTAACTGCTGAACCCTCTCTCAATCCCCATAACTACAACATGTTTAATTCTGTCAAGCATGGTGGTGCAGGCCAGTAATCCCCCACCTACAAAACAGCAGATCTGGAGTGTGACCTTTCTCAACTACACATGTAGTGGCCTGCGGCCACGGACGAACTGGGTTCACCTGAAAGGGGGGCTGGAAATGAAAAGGGGGGCAGAGAGTTGAGAGAAGCATGAAGCCAAGACAAAGTTTTCTGATTAAGGCTCAAAGTTTAATGTTCAGCTCTTCTATTTAAAGTGAAAGCCCCACCAAACCCATTCTTGTTTCAGCAGGAGATGGGTGGGGGAACCTGTCCTTTGTTACAGCTGGAGATGTCTCAAGGCAAGCTCAGCAGGCAATTATTCTAAGTTCCTGTAGCAGGTTGTACATGTAGCCAAGGTGGGTAACTCTACCTGGGTCCTATTATTAGGTCTATGGTGGTAAACAAGGTCTTTCTGGCCTGCTCAAGGCTGGGGGAGGCACAATTCCCCCTAATTAGTTTTATAAAGATGAGCAGTGCCAGCAGCTGGACGGGGCACAAGACTTCATCCTGTCTAGGACAAAGGGTGACCGGGCGACCGTGCCTGCCTTAGGTTGGTGTCTATATTGCTCCTTATTACCTGTCATGGAGAACATACATAGCACTATTGATGCATGCCTCTGACTTAGGATAATAAGGAATCTCAGCAATATGAGTAATATTAAATTGTCAACAAAACATCTCAAATGTCTGACTGCAATAGCCAATTCTATTATTGATAATCAGATATGGAACACCAAGCATTGAAAAATAATGTAGGCAATAACTAATTACATTTTTAGTTGCTTCTCTTGTTAAAGCAGTTGCAACTAGAAAGCCTGAAAAGGTGTCAAGTCACATGTACATATTTTAATTTTCCAAAATAAAAATGAGTAACATCCATTTGCCAAAATTAATTATGTATAATTGTCAAGGCTTCTTAACACCATTATGAAAAATTTGAGGATATTGAGAACAAGTTTTTGCAATTTGACTTGCACACTTTCTAGAAATACCAAATTATTGTCTCAAACTATTACTATTTTGATGATGTAAAGAGTAAGATTGTATGGCCAATTGTTTTGTAAGGCCTATAATCTGCCTGGTATACAAATCTGCTGTGGCAGTGCCCTGGGGTCCAGGGAATTCAGTATGAGTTTTAAATGTCTTATAAAGTTAAGGAACAGTACATGTTTCTTAAATTAAGCTGTATTTGTATAAATAACTGTAAAATTTGAGAATTAGCAATATGTAAAAATGGAACAATTTCAAGCAATTATAAACCATGAGCCATATACTGGCTATGAGTATACTAATTGAAAGCTTGATTTTTCTAGCATTTCAAACAGTGGCTACAGCACGTAATTCAATTATTTGTGCTGAAGCAGGGGAAACTCAAGAAAATGGACATGTGATCTAATTATATATACTGCCTTCTCATTAGATGAGCTGTCTGTAAATACAGTAAACACCTTTTCTACGGGCTGCATGCGTAGATTTACAGGGAATACAAAAGCACGCATAGAAGAAAACTAACAACTTTTCTTTTAGATAATGATTATCAAATTTGCCTAAAAAGTTTGCCATGTAATAGGCCAACTATCAGTATTTTTCAATAACTAATTTAATAGCTGTTTGGAATAAGGAATATTTCGTTTCATCCAAAATACTTTCAGGATTCTATCTTACAATTCTGTATCAACACAGTAAATAGGATGTTCAAACTTTATCCACATTCATGGTTTTTTTTTTTTTTTTTTTTTTTTTTTTTTTTTTTTTTTTTTGGTTGTTCGAGACAGGGTTTCTCTGTGTAGCCCTGGCTGTCCTGGAACTCACTCTGTAGACCAGGCTGGCCTCGAACTCAGAAATCCACCTGCCTCTGCCTCCCAAGTGCTGGGATTATAGGCATGCGCCACCACTGCCCAGCATCACATTCATGGTTCTTTTGCCAAAGGGCTGCTGTGAGCACATGAGTAGCAATAATGCAAACAGCCAACAATTTATCATAGTCTATATAATTTATCTGTTGATAACTAACAGCTTCCTCTACTTTTTGCAAAGTTATTCCTCCTTCATCAGTTAATTGTTGAGAACTAGGATTTGCATCCCCCTTGAGAATATCAAACAGAGGCTTAAGTCCTCCTGTGGTGAGCTTAAGGTGAGGTCTTAGTTAATTAATATCTCCTAACAACTTTTGAAAATTGTTAAAAGGAAACCATTTTTTGCATGTACATCTGCAAGCCAGAAGAGGGCACTAGATCCCATTACAGATGGTTGTGAGCCACCATGTGGTTGCAGGGAATTGAACTCTAATATATTTGGTGAGTCTAGCCTTTAACGGTTGAGCCATCTCTCCAGCCCCAACTATTTTCTTATTGGAGTTTTCTGTGCCACAATCTGCTTAGGATATAACTTGTTGTGAACCGCTCTGCCCCACGCTTGGGTGCCAAAATGTCGAGGACAGCACTGTCAATGTTGGAACCCGCACTGCCAAAAGCCTTGGGGGCTAAGTTGTTAGAGCCTGCACTGCTCCAAGCTGCTCCGGTCCTTGAGTCAGGGTTCAGCAAGAGAGAGTGAGGACGGACATGAAGAATAGAGACCAGACAGAGTTTGATTCAATCCTATTTATTCTTCAGTCTCTCTTCTTCTCTCCAAGTCCCTAGTTCCTAGTACCAAGTCTCAGGTCCTGGGCTTCAGCACCAAGTCTCAAGTCTTAATCCTAGTTCCAAGTTGCTAGTCTCTTTCCCAGTTCCAAGTTACCTGCCTCAAGTCTCAAGTCTCAAGTACTCTTCCAAGTACAAGTGTCTAATCCTAGTTGCCTGTCTCAAGTCTCAAGTGTCTACTCCCAAGTACAAGTGTCTAATCCTAGTTCTCTTTCCAAGTTTTGAGTGTCTAATCCAAGTGTCTAATTCCTAGTTTCCTGTCTGGAGTCTCAAGTGCCTACTACTTTCTTCTGTCTGCCTCTTACCTTTTATTTGTCTCACTTCTAAGCCACGCCTTTAAGTCACGCCTTTAAGTCTCAGCTCTAAATCACACCTTTAAGTCTCACACACCCAAGGGAAAATCCTGGGTATCTAAAAACAAGATGTTATCAGAGTATGCTCAGCTGTTGTAGGCTATTGTAAACAAGTCTCTTGTCAGGGTATATGGCTCAAGATGGCTACAAGGATGATAGCCACCTTCTGTCGGCTCCCCACAATAACTGAAGTCCCAAATATTGAAAAGATATCGCCTTTGAATCTTTTCTGGAGCAACAAGCACTCTCCAAAATTTTAAAGCTCGTTGTATGAGAGCAAAGGCTTGCAGAAAAACTCCTTCAGAGAGATCAACTAATAAAATATCATATAATAAATAATATACACTGAAAGATTCAAACTCTTCTTGTATTAAAGCAACAACAATTTTTTTTTATATAATGTAAGGCTATTAGCCATTCCTTGAGGCAAAATGATATTGCTTCATGGGCTCTCCAAAATTACAAGCAAACTCACTGAATGCAAACCTTCCACCTTTACCAGGATGTAAAGGAATAATATTTAAAAAAATCTTCCACAGAGAAACCCTGTCTTGAAAAACCAAAAAAAAAAAAAAAAAAAAAAAAAAAAAACTTCTAAATCTATAATAATTTTATATACATTTACTGGGATGGGATGGCAGCTGGAATAGGCAAGTCAGGCTGTAATACCCCACAAGTTTCACAAATCTTAAGTCTGAACTTTGGATTAATTGAATAACCAATCCCTTGTAGCTGAGTGAGAGTATCAGATAAAGACCAAATTGAAGGCTAATTTTGTCCCCTCTCACTCTTTGATCAATTCTTTTGTTAGCAGGCACAGCTCTCATCACTTGCCTTGCATTTGGAGACGATGGGAGACAGCCTCTGAAGCTGCTGCTTGGGTAATCACTCAGTGTCTTTGTTCAGGCTTTATTGCTGAGAATACCACGACAAAGATAACTCTTATAAAAGCAAACATTTAATTGGGGCTGGCTTACAGGTTCAGGTTCAGTCCATTATCTCCGTGGCAGGAAGCATGGCAGCATGCAGACAAACATGGTACAGAAGGAGCCAAGAGTTCTACATCCTGAACCTAAGGCCAGAAGACTATCTTCCACAGGCTCCTCCAAAGGAAGATGCTCTCTTCTGTCCTGGGCAGAGCCCGAGCAACAGGAGTCCTCATAGTCTGATGGAGCTAGGCTGTTTGTTTCTCTGAGGCAAAGAGAAAAAAAGAAAAGTCTGCCTGCCAGGCAGAATCAAGGAGGGTCCGGTATAGGTGGCACCCGAACAACGGAGCTCTGAGAGTTTGGGAGTCAAGTGGTAGACATAGTGAGAAAAGTGAGTGCTTGGGAAAGGTAAAAGTGTGGTGAGAATTCTTGTGAGTAAGAGACATCGGAAACAGGGTAACAGCCCTGTTGTAGAGGTTTATCCCTGGTTTCCTGAGGAAGATACAATAAATTTAGTGACCTGGAAGAAAGTTGGAGAAAGACTTCAAAACCAAGGGTCTATAGATGCCTTTAGTCTTTGGACCCTTATTAGGGATAGCTTAGATCCTAGGCATGAAAGGGGAATGCCTTGAGGGTGGAAGAACTGGTGCAGTGTCCCGAGCAGCTTAGGTGGCAGCGGAGACAATAACATGGAGTACCACAGAGGACAGCGTTACGGACTCACAAGCTCTGGCCCATGTGAGTTATGATCCAATCCAGCAAGTTAAGGTCTAAGAAAAAATGTTCATGGAAAATGTTTGAGATTGATAAATGCAAGTGATGAAGGTCAGAGGATATAAAAAACTTGGATGATGATGATTTAAAAATAAAAATGTTTTAGACGCAAGATGTTTATAATTGGTAAATGCAAGTTAAGATGTTTAAAGTTGGTGAATGCAAGTTATAAATGTTGGAGGGTCTAAGGAGATGTTTTAAGGTATATAAATGCAAGTTATAGAAATTTAAGAAATGATTTAAGGTTAAGGAGGTGATGTTTCATATTCATCCCTGGCATGCTATTGTTATCTCAAAGTTCAGAATTCTAACATTAATCAATGGAGTTCTGATCATCACAAGCTCAAGATTTGAATTTCCCTTTGGTTGTCTTCTGGATATAAACTTAAAGATACTTTTCATCATGCTAAAAACATCCGTGTTCAATCTGTCTATCAAGCCCTCTGGATTGAAAAAAAAATGTGTTCTATGCCTTTAAACCCAAACCCATAGCTTTTATTGGGTCTCAAAGACATGAGTCTACTCCTGTTGTCTAACAGACATCTGTTAACTATATTTCTAAAATATGGATTTCAATAAAAGGGTAAGTACTAATGTACATCCTTTTGTAAACTAAAGTTCACATAAGCTTTAGGGAAGAGAGAGAAAGCCTGCCAGGCAGAGTCAAGGCAGGTGAGGGTCTGTTGGCAGCTTTCCTGGCCTGCTGAGGTGTGGAAGGATAAAAGGAGGTGCACCTAAGGCTCAAGGCGAGGGCTGGAGATCCTTTTGACTTTGGTGGAAGAAGCAGGAAGGCGTTTGGAGGAGAACAGATGTCTTATGTGTATATTTCAGTAATTATGTCTGTTAACTTGTGGCATCACTTTCCACAGTACTGTGAAATATAAAAAGGCTAAGAAAAATAAACCCGAGGCTGATGTGGTACTGACCTGCAGCCCTCCCAAATCTAACTCTTGACTTTGCATCTTTTGTCTGCCTTTCCTATAATCATCCTCACTCTGCCCTCAGAGGCTGTTCCACTTGGGCTGGCCAGCTCTGGCAAAGCCTACCCCCAGTGACACTTTTCCTCCAATGAGAATACTCCTATTTTAACAAGGACACATCTCCTAATAGTGTCCCTCCCTGTGGACCAAACATTCAAACACATGAGTCTCAGGGAGGGAGCAAACCTATTCACATCATGACACTCAGTCATCCTGCTAGCGACACCAGTGAGCGCGGCCATTTTGATGACCTTGGCCTTGCTCTCCCCTTCCGTCCTCTACATGAGACTCCTATGTTACCTAATCAGACACTTGCAGGGACATACAACCCTACTCAAGAGCACCCTGTTCAAAGGAAGGCCTTGTGTAAATGACTTATTCATAATATAGACAGTGAATTAAACCAGCTACAGCTGTGTTTCTTTTACCTTGTGCAAGTCCCCAGTAACCACACAGAGAAATAATATTTATTTAAAACTGCACCTCACGAGCTGAGCAGTTAAATGATCTTTTACCTTTTAATTTAATCTTCCAGCCTCATCCCATGACGTTTGCATATTATTATTGATCTGGCTTTTCAGACCCCTATGTCATGGGTCTGATTTCTCCATCTTTTCAGCTGATCGGATCGGAGTCTCTGTCTCCCTCTTCCCCTGGTTGGTGGATGTCCTGTGTTGGGAACTGACTTTTAGCAGAAAGCGGCTATCAGCTTTGCAGCCATCTTGAGCCATATACCCTGACATGAGACTTGGATTACAATAGCCTACAACAGCTGAGCACACTCTGATAACATCTTGCTTTAGATACCCAGGACTTTCCTTGGGTGTGTGAGATTAAAGGTGTGTGAGATTAAAGGTGTGTGAGATTAAAGGTGTGTAACTTAAGAGAGTGACTTAGAGATCAGATTTAGAGACAAGACCTAAGGGCATGATTAAAGGCATGACCAAAAGGCATGGCTTAGAAGTGAGACATATAAAAGGAGAACAATTTGGAGTAACAGAGATTCAGACACTAGGAGTAGGAGTAGACATTAGACACTCAGAAGAGATTGAGTACAAGATTGAGTACAACTAGGAACTAGGAACTCATGACTTGGGACTTGGACTAGGAAGAGAGACTGAAGAATAAACGGGATTGAATCACACTCTGTCTGGTCTCCATTCTTTGAGTCCTTCCTCACTCACTCTCTTGCTGAACCTTGACCTGCGGACCAGAGCGGCAGCTTGCGACGGGATACAGTTGCCACCAAGTGCGGAGTGGAGAGGGTCTCAACATTTTAGGCCACCCGAACGTGGGACTAGTGCGGTTCTCAACAGTCCTGCTCTGTTCTCTGTTCAACCCAAACATTGGGTGATCTACATTTATCGACAAGGCAGAGAATAAGTGGTAAAAATTGTTTACACAAAATTGAGACAGGAGATTCTGGACCTAAGCTTTATAGTGCTGCGTCTGGATTGAAACAAGATATGAGGGCAGAGAAGTCAATGTTTCAGAAACACAGGGATAACTTTTACACAGTGCACAAAAACATTATTCCTACAGCCTTGCTTCCCTCTGTCCTGCTCATAGTACCTGCCACAAGGCCACATCCAAACCCCATTCCTGACACAGTCTCACCAAGGCTTCCCAAGGCAAAGCCAAACTTGCTGGTGGGTTCCTGGTGGTCTCTGACTACATGTTGTTAATTAGTTGTAAGAAGCTTCCAGCAGGTCACTGTGGCCCATGGGTGTAATTCCAGGTAATTTGGAAGCTGAGGCAGGAGGACCACAATTTCAAGGCCTGGGCAACTTAGCAAGGCCCTGTTTCAAAATATTAAGAGATGCCTGACTATTAAGAAAGTTCCATGGTAGAGTACTTGCCTAGAATGTGCAAGGCCTTGTCTTGAATACCTACTGCCACTAACAGGAAAAAAGTGTTGCCACTTCTGTAGACAGTTCTTAGTCCTGCACGGAGCCTTAAACTGCTCAGCTGTCATTTGACGGTGGCTGTCTGTCTGACATCTCTCTCTAGCTTGCGACTCCCAAGCTGATCTCAGAACAGGGCACACACCTCTCTACAAATGTGGTCCTCTCCAACTCAGCATATGGCAACGGTGTCCTTCAGTAGCTTTGGCTAGGACCCTTGGAGGTACCCTCTACTTCTCTAGAACCTACAGCCCCCATGTTGGCAAGCTTGAGCAGGTCTGCTATCCCAGTACTCTTGAATCTGGTTACCTCTTACCTACCACACTGCTATCCCTCGGATCCAAGCATGGCCACCCTTCGTAGGAAAATGGTACCAATCACCTCCACATCTGCCTGCCACCCTGTGGGGGCTGAGTATTTCATCGAGGTCTTATTTGGCCAACTAATCTCCCATCCTCCTCATCTTCCCCATCTCTCCTTCTCCAGGGAGGCTGGTCCATTTAGGACCTGGATCTAGTCTCTGAATCACAACCCCTTTGGGGCGTTAATTCCTTTCTTGGTTGTAAAGATGGCTCAGCACTTAAGAGAGTAGTGTAAGGGTCCATGATTCACCAAAGAATGACAACCCGGACTCAAAGAGTATGTAAACACAAAAAGTGTTTTATTCTGCAGAAGTCCAGTATGCTGGGGTCTCCCCATTACCAAGATAGGGACAATCAAGGGAGTAGCAAGCCAGATTTAAAGCATGTTAGGGGATTCCAGGATAGGTGACCTTTATCTTAGTCCATCTCCAGGGGCATTCCATTACCAGGGCACTGGGGCTGAAAACTGTTACTGGGAAGGTCTGATAACTTGCTGACCCATTGTCCTTGCTTCAGACCAGGTGGCTGGGCAACTTCTGAAACAGATTCTTTTTTTTCTTTTTCTTTTCTTTTTTTTTTTTTTGTGTTTGTTGGTTTGTTTTTGTTTTGTTTTTTTTTTTTTTGTTTTTCGAGACAGGGTTTCTCTGTATAGCCTTGGCTGTCCTGGAACTCACTCTGTAGACCAGGCTGGTCTTGAACTCAGAAATCTGCCTGCCTCTGCCTCTGCTTCCCAAGTGCTAGGATTAAAGGCATGCACCACCACTGCCCTACAATGGGCAACTTTTAATGGCAAGATAATTTCCATTTGAAAAGCTGCCTGAAGCCTGGGGTTTTATCTAGTAACTGACTTATCTGAATTTACCCAGTTCTTAGGCCTAATCTCCTAAACTGTCAATTTGAAGCCTGTCATGGAGTCAGCCTGTCTCATCAGTAGTGTATGACATAGTCTGGGGAGATGTGAACAAAGCTGTCTTTCACCCCAGAAAAAGCATTGACAACACACTAAAGAAATGATTCTACTCCTGTCTAGCTTGGTGAACAGGTGAGTTTATTGGGGTTACTTACAGGAACAAGGTAGTTACTTAAAAGAGTATATGATGCATGGCCCAAACGCCCAGTTTTGTGGTACCTGAATTCTTGGCACTCTCTGAAATAACTCACAGGCAGCTGGGTTAACTGGGAGAGTCTCCTCTGCTGAGTAATGTTTACTGCTCACATAAGGTTGGGGGAAGGGCCTTATGACTCCTGTAGGTTTACGAAGCTTTTACTTCCTGAGCTTTATAAATTTTATTTACTTCTTGTGTTTTTTAATATTTTTTCTTACATTTACTTACCTACATCCCCCCCACACACACACACACACACATCATGTAAGTATGTACGCCACCGGTGTGCCTGTTGGCTCCCCTGGAACTAAGGTTACAGATAGTTGTGAGCCACCATTGAGTGCTGAGAATCGAATCTGCGTCCTCTCCCAATCTATAGAATGAGATGACCCTGCCTCAAAACAGAAACAGTGGGATATTTTTAGGTAATGTATGTGATGAAATATAATATGGTGAAGGAGTTCCTGGATGGCCCATGCCAAAGTGTCCCCTTGAGAAATTTTGTCACGCAACAAATTTGGTATGGGGGGGAGGGGGGGTTCTTTGGGGAAAGGGAGGGGAGCGAGGGCATGGAGAAGGGGTAGAGGCAGATGGATAGGCAGACAGACGGGAGCAGAGCCACGAGGGCAGAGAAAGCAGGGTACAGAGAAGGACAGAAAAGGGGGGGGGGGAGGGTCGGAGGGCGGGAGGGAGAAACCGGCCGGGAACACATGGGGACAGAGAGAGCGCTGGAGTGATGAAGCAGTCTTTTTATCCACACCTGAAGCACCATAAGCCATTGCTAGGTCCCTGGGAGGAGCCTAGTGGAATCGCCTGTAAGATAATAAATTAATCAGAAAACCCAAAAGCCCCTTTCCTCAAGAACCCTTCCAAAAACATCTTGTGGTGGGTGTGGTCGATTCTTTGTCGGACAGACTGAGAAGAACCTGGAAAAACCACAGGGTGCCCTGGCAGCCCTCTACAGCACAGAAGCAGAAAAGGCAGTCCAGGTTCGAGCTTCCGGCGCGCTCGGACGGGCATGCAAATGATTACTCTGAGGAACTCTGGGAGCAAAAAAGCTCAACAAAAAACTTCTTTCCCTTGATCTCTCAGGCTTTCCCTGGCGTAAAAGTGGTGGAGAAGATAGAAGAGGAGGGTCTGTGTCGGTCGCGCGTTTGCGGGCGCGTGAGTGCTGGTGACCGTGAGTGAAAGGTGTGTGCGCTGTTGAGTGTCGCGGGCGTGTGTGGGTTGTCGGGTATCGCTTCTCGGCCTTTTGGCTAAGATCAAGTGTAGTATCTGTTCTTATCAGTTTAATATCTGATACGTCCTCTATCCGAGGACAATATATTAAATGGGTTTTTGGGACTAGGAGTTGGAATAGGAGCTTGCTCCGTCCACTCCACGCATCGACCTGGTATTGCAGTACTTCCAGGAACGGTGCACCCCCCTCGGGGAATAAAGCTGGTTAAAAGTCAGAAGTCTACTTAGTCTGAGGTGATGGAAACCTGTAGCTTTTGTAGTAATAGATTCGTACGACCCGCTGGTCTCGAACTCAGATAATCTATCTGCTTTGGTTTTTCATGGTATTAAAGGCGTGCATAACCACCGCCCGGCTTTACAGGACTTTTAAGATGGAAATTTTTAGGTTTTCATACCTTTAAGCTGTTAGATAACTGAAAATTTTGAACGTGAACAATACCCTTAGAAAGCAGAGTAAGTTTTTAAGTTCGTTGTAGGTATAAACGAGCTGCTTTTGCGTCTTTGTCAACACGAAAACTCAGCACTAAGTAGGATGAGTGCGAGTCCTAGTATTATAACCAGGAAATTCAAATACTTGCTTTGTTGGACGTTTTAAGATCGTGTGGGTGGGTCTGGATCCGCCCACTGTTGCTAGGATTTAAATTTCCCGGTAGTTGCTTGCGCAGGCGCAGTGGCTTTACCATGGCGGAGTTGATCTCTTTCGTAGTTCCCACCCAGAGCGACAAAGTTTTGTTGGTGTGGGAGTTGAGCGCAGGTCCTCCAGCCGAGGCTTTAAGTGTGAGGGGCCACGCGGAGGAAGGCAGAGGGAGCAAGGGGAAGTGGGGGGAAGGAGGCGCGGGGCTGCACTGAAGAAGGGGCGCAGAGGACCGGGGAGCCAGCCACCCAGGCTCGTCTCCTCCTAAGAGGAAGCCCCGTGGTCGTGCAGGAGTGCTCCCAGTGGAGAAGTGGTGGTGGATCTGGGTTTGGCGTGGGGCAAGGGGATCAGCACTCACTCGTGGGCCTCCCACAGCATTCTCTGTTCACAGTGTTCTCCCAGTTTGGCCTTCTGTATTCAGTCCGAGTCTTCCCGAACGCTGCAGTGGCCGGTCCTGGTTTCTACGCCATCGTCAAGTTTTACTCCTCGAGGGACGCGCAGAGAGCCCAAAAGACATGCGACGGAAAGCCCCTTTTTCAGACATCACCAGTGAAGGTGTGTGCAAATGCAGGATTCAGAATAAAGTTCCGAGTTCTGCCGTGAGTAAGCTAGTTTGTGTGGCTCCCTGGTTCATACAGTGCTGCTTCCAGATGCGTTTTCACTGGCCCCAGGCTTGCCTTGGTGAAGAAACTCCAACTCGGGATAAAACATTCACCATGAGAGTAACAGTGGTCAAACCCAAGTGTTCCAATGAAAATCCCATGTCACATGTTGCCTTTATATTTAAGAATTATTCATAAGCATTTTCTATTTTATTTGGACTTAATATGTGTGCATTTGACAAACTGCCAGTTTTAACATAATGGATGCTATTTGTCATCATTATAAAACATAACTTCCTTCAGGTCCCAGAGGTGGGGAAAGCATCCTTTAATACATTGTAGCCTTCATTCCATTGTAACATCAAACCCGTTTAACTTTCCCAGAGCCTTAGGACAACAACATCTCACTGTTTCTCAATTCCACTGCCTGCCCTTTCAATTTCTTTCTTTCTTTCTTTCTTTCTTTCTTTCTTTCTTTCTTTCTTTCTTTCTTTCAGATTTATTTCTTTTTATATGAGTACACTACCTGTCTCCATACCCACCAGAAGAGGGCATCAGATCCCATTCCAGATGGTCATAAGCCACCATGTGGTTGCTGGGAATTGAACTCAGGACCTCTGGAAGAGCAGTCGATCCTCTTAACCACTGAGCCATCTCTCCAGCCCCCCTTTTAATTTCTGGTTGGTCACTTTTGATATGCCTATTTGCTGCTGAACCTGCTGCATATTCTTGTCCATATTGTCTTTCCCCTCCATTGAGCCTTGACTGAATCTGAGAACTCTAGTCAGTAGTGATCCCAAGTGTACTATCTCTACTTCATACATGGTTCAAGACCTTTTCTGATCTTAGATCATCCACTTCCAAGTACTGAAATGATTTGCCTGTCAGTTATCCTTTAATGACTTTTATCGGTACGTTTCTAACCTATGGCCATGTCTCAACCATTTAGATATTGTATGTGAAACTGGGAAGATTACAAAGTAGTGAGTCTCCAGTGCTCTTGAGACAGATCATTTCATAAACTTTAAGTTCTGATAGAGTGATGAAGGAAATGTTAACAACTCAAGATACTGGGGCTAGAGATATGGCTCAGTCATTAAGAGCACTGTCTGCTCTTCTAGAGGACCCAAGTTTGATTTCTAGCACCCTCTTCTGGCCTCCAGGCATGTACATGGTACACAGGCATACATGCGAGCAAAACACACACACACACTAAATGCAATATTCAATATTATTTTTAAAACAATTCAAGGTACTATTGGAAAGTAAGAATGGTCATATTAGGTGGAGGAATTGGAGCTATGAAGGGGCCAGACCTACAGTAATATGCAAGTATCATGGGATGGGGCCGAGAGGGAGCCAGACTAGCATAGAAAGTAAAGATAAGTCATTTAATTGCTCAGCTATTAAGGTGTAGTTTTAAGCACAGGCTAGCTTTCTACTGGCTATGATCAGAGAAAGATGACCTTGAACTTCTGATCTTCCTGCCTCCACCTGACTGTGGGGACAACAGGAAAGTGTCTATGTCCTGCTTATCCTGTCCTGCGATTGAATTTAAATTTTCATGCATGCTAAACAAGTCCTTTACCCGTTGTTCTGTCTCCCTCCACCCTGCCCCCCCCCCCTTTTTTTTTTCTCTTTCTGGACTACAGGTTCGTCTTGGCACCAGACATAAGGCACTGCAACATCAAGCCTTTGCCCTAAACAGCTCACGATGCCAGGAACTGGCAAATTACTACTTTGGCTTCAATGGATGGTCAAAAAGGATCATCAAGGTAAACCTTGTGCAGTTTTACTAACAGCACTCTCCCCTGCACACTATAATCCACAGGGCTGTGGGGAGGCCGTGCCGGGCCACCTATGGTGAGGATCAATTGGTGTGTTAGATCTGGTCCAGCCTTGAGTGTTAGGGGTACTCACCCCAGTTCACTGGCAGATGGAGCCCATAGTTTCTCCAGTGTCTGTGTGTTTAGTAAGATGTGACTGCCTGAAGTAGCATTCCTTTATATATCTTGCTTCTGAAGGTATAGGATGCTCCAGCTGTTAGTAGGTATTTGGGGGTTAGTTTTTTTCTTTCTTTATTGAATTCTCAGGCGAGCTGGGGCTGAGTAGTGGAGAGCTTGCCTAGCAGGAGCTAAGCTTTGGGCTTCGTTCTCAGAGATAAGGAAATCCTAGGACTTGAATCCAACCCCTCCCAGCTACAGGAGCTCTCTGGACTGGAGGATGCAACTCTTGCTGTATCCATGCAGAAGCGGAACCCCCAGTTCTTTTGTGCTGTAGAGGTGGTGCTGCCGTCCTACGGGTGCAGGAGTCCTGGAGTTGGCATCTCTGAGGAGCCTCAGCACCAGCTGGAGGAAGGTCTGTCATTTGCTCAGGGAGGGAGGCAGGAGTGGATATGTCACAAATCTGTCTTTTCTTCCTTCTCTCCACTCTGTCAGCTTCTAGCCAGGCCGTTCTGTGGTGGCTAAACTACTGAAGAATTAGGCAGAATTGTTTTTTTTTTGGTTTTTTTGTTTTGTTTTGTTGTTTGTTTGTTTTTCAAGATTGGTTTTCTCTGTGTAGTCCTGGCTGTCCTGGAACTTACTCTGAAGACCAGGCTGGCCTCGAACTCATAAATCCGCCTGCCTCTGCCTCCCAAGCGCTGGGATTAAAGGCATGGGACACCACCGCCCCGGCAGGCAGAATTGTTAATGCCTTGTAATAGAGACCTTCACCTTTCACCTTAAGCGCATGCCTGACAAACCCTTTACATTTACAACAGAACTGCCCTCCTGCCCAGAGGCTTAGGGGAGGCCGGAAATTGTGTGTCTCTCGTTTTTGGTCAAGGACTTGCTTTAGGTTGAAATAATTGGCCAGAGTCCTTTATCTTAGTCTTCAATTATCTCAGCAAAAGCCTGCTCTAGGACTGGAGAAATGGCTCAGTATGTAAGCCTGTACTTTTGCTGTAAAGGACCTGAATTCTATCCAGCTCTCAATTTAGGTGGCTAAAACACCTGTCTGCAGATCCAGTAGGCTCTGACGCCTCTCTTGTGTACAGAAGGACAGACATAGACTCATCAGTTATCATTATCTAAGCAGTGTCATAAACTTTTGTATAAACAGACACTCAATTGTTTGCCTGCTGATGGAGTGACTTGAGCAGATAAAAGGCCTTTGTGAAAAGGTACTCCAGTTGATGTTGAGGGTTTTTTTTCTAGACACCATGGTCTGAGCAGGAAGGGTCCAAGTCAGAGACAAGGGTGTTTAATGGGGTGGGTGGAGTAGGCTGCTGAATTGATAATGCCCATTATGGGTTCATCACCAGACCCTGTTCTACATCCAACCCTGCTCCATCACCTGACCTTGCTCAGTACTGCACCCCTGAGCAGGCAGGATTGCGTCTGCCTGTCAGTCTGAAATTGGCAGTGAAAGGAGACTTGTACCCGTTCCTCATTCAAATCCCATGGTTATTATAGCAGGAACTTCGGAATACACTGGGCTTATAAAATAACGGGCCCGATCATGCTGGACCTTCAGCGGGGCTTGCAGCTGGTGGCTCCTGGTGTTCTGGATTCCTTTAGCTGCTCAAATAATGATCTAAGAATGACCCACAAATGTGCTTCCTTTTGAAACAAAGATCAGTTGTTATCTGTTTAAGTATTTACCTATTTTTTTTAAACTTTTATCGGTTCTTTATAAATTTCACGTCATAAACCCCAATTCCACCCATCTCATACCTGACCTCCACCCTTGCAACCTCTCCCCCAACAGAGAAACAAAAAAATCTCCTTGTGGAAGCTGTAGGGTGTCACAGTGTGTCCCACAGTACCCTTTTGTCCATACCTCTTGTAAATGTTCATTGCAACTAGTCATTGATCTGGTTTGAGGCCTCTGGCTTCTGCTACACCATCAATATTGGAGCTCACTGGAACTTCTCGGATATCCTGTTGTTACACAGTGTCATGGAGATCCTGCAGCTTTGGATCTGTAAGATAGGCCTCTTTCACATGCTCCAGCAGTTCGCAGATGGGGTAGATGTTGGAGTGGATCTGGGCCTGAGGGGTATCTGAGTTGGTCAGCCAGCTAGCTCTCCTGCCCTCGGTGCTGGCTCATCCTCACCCATGCCATTAGGGTCAGCTATCCTGTGCTTCCCAGGCAAGGTGCAGGGCCCTGCTCTCCTGAGTGCTGTAGCAGGTGAGGGGCTGGGTTGGCTCTTCCACCGTCATGACCCCAGGGCCAGCTCTTCCACTTGCCGTAGGTAGCAAGGGGTGAGGGTGGGAGAGGGCATCTCTCCCTTGTCCACATAACTCCATGGCAGAGAGGTTGAGAGGCCAACTCTCTCATGCTCACACCTTCAGGACCAGCTCCCCCACAACCCTGTCACCAGGGTCAGCTCTACCATGCTGCCCAGGTAAGGTGCAGGGCCTTATTTTTATTTTGCATGTATTGTATATTTGTGTGTAGTATATGTAAATGTGTGTGTGTACACACATAGTGCACGTGCCTGTGTGTGTTAGCCCAGAAGCCAGAAGAGGGTATTGGGGGTCTTCCTCTATTACTGTCTATTCATCTGAGGCAGGGTCTCTCCCTGAACCTGGAGCTTGCCTCTTTTTGGCCAGCAAGAAGATAATAGTCCCACTGTCTCAGCCCAGCTCAGTGCTGGGGCTACGGACATGTGCAGGGTAATACCCAAGCTGTTACCCAAACACTTCTACAGCAAGCACTGAGCCCCTCAGCAGCGTCCATTCATGTATTTGCAATCCTTCTGTTTGGTTGGACACAGGACAGTCACCATTTCTTACAAAGAGGAAGAGAGCCCAGAAGCTCGCCTTCCAGGCGGCTTTATCAGATGCCTTCCAGAAGCTGACCATCCTGGTTCTAGGTGAGTGTTTCCTGATCGTCCTGAGTGCCTGAGTCTCAGTGAGCAAGAAGTTATTTTAAAACATTGATTGTGCCAGCCTTCATAGTGGCACACACCTTTAATCCCAGCACTGGGGAAGCAGAGGCAGGCAGATCCCTGAGTTTAATTCCAGCCATGTCTCGAGAATGGGTTCCAGGACAGCCAGGATGTCACAGAGAAACCCTGTCTCAAACAAACAAACAAACAAACAAAAAACCCAAAAACCCAGACTGTCTCTCTCTTGCTTCTCCTCCAGTGCTTTCTGTTCCTGGTTTGGATTCGCTTAGCCTGACATTTACACCTTTGTCTTCAGCCATTTGAACATTTTTTAAAAAATATCCAATTTTTTATTACCACCTTAATCCTGCCTCTAAGATACCAAAATTGTCTAAACTAAACATATTTGCTATCTCATACTTTTTTTTTTTTTTTTTTTTTTTTTTTTTTTTTTTTTTGAGGTAGGGCTCTGTAGCTCACTATGTAGACCAGGCTGGCCTTGAACTCAGAGACCCTCCTGCCTATGTCTTCTGGGTGCAGCACTATGCCTGACCCTGCTCATGCATTTTTTAAGCAGATGGTTCTGTTAATTGCAGTGTGGGATGCAACATTTCTAGAACTATCTCTTCCTTAGCTTTTAGAAACAGTAAGTGCTGGTTGGGTGTGAATGTGAACCACTCAGCTTTCCCTCTTTCTCTCAGAAAGTGGCAAGATTGCTGTGGAGTACAGACCCACAGAAGAGGATCTAGATGCCAGAAGTGAAGAAGAACTGCAGAATTTAATCCAGGTACATGGTGACCAAAGCCTGAGGTGTCCGTAGCTGAGGTAGCTGAGCCCAAAGCAGCCAACAGGTTCTAGAAGACTGCACTGTGTAGCATTCTTAAGGAACTTCAGACTTGGGTTGGTGAGATGGGTCAGTGGTTTAAGAGCATTGGCTGGCTGCTGTTCCAGAGGTCCTGAGCTCAGTTCCCAGTACCCACATGGTGGCTCACAACCATCTGTCGGGGTCTCATGCCCTCCTCTGGCCTGCAGGTGTGCTTGCAGCAGAGCACTCATACATTAAATAAAATTTAAAAAGAAAAGAAAGAAAGACAGATTTGGAGGTGTTTTGAAGTACAGACATTCGGGGACTTTTCCTGAACTCCTAACCCTGGCCTCTGTCCCCTTGTTTGGGTTTGGAAAGCGCTGAGGTGCCTGAGCGTGTGGTTGTGACTGTGTGTTGAGAGCCGCACTAGCCCCACGTTTGGGCAGCCAAAAAATGTCACGGCCCGAGCAAAATGTTGAAGCCTGGGCTGCCCCGCGCTTGGCGGCCACTGTATCCTGGCCCAAGCTGCCGCTCCGGTCCGTGGGTCAGGGTTCATCGAGAGAGAATGAGGATGGACTCAAAGAATAGAGACCAGACAGAGTGTGATTCAATCCCGTTTATTCTTCAGTCTCTCTTCTTAGTCCAAGTCCCAAGTCTTGAGTTCCTAGTCCCTAGTTCCTAGTCCTTAGTGCCTCCAAGTTCCAAGTTACTTCTTCCAAGTTCTCTTTCAAGTGCCTGCTACCTAATGCCTAATTCCTACTCCAAGTTGTACTCCAAGTTGTACTCTGAAGTGTCTGATTCTCTCCTGTCTGCCTCTGCCTTTTATATGTCTCACTTCTAAGCCATGCCTTTTGGTCACACCTTTAATCATGCCCTTAGGTCTTGTCTCTAAATCTGATCTCTATACTTCTAAGTCACACTCTTAAATTACACACCTTTAATCTCACACACCCAAGGTATCTAAACCAAGATTATCGGGGTGTGCTCAGCTGTTGTAGGCTATTGTAATCCAAGTCTCATGTCAGGGTATATGGCTCAAGATGGCTGCAAAACTGATAGCTGCTTTCTGCTCAAAGTCGGCCCCCAACAACTGTGGCCCCAAGATGGGTGGGAGGTTCCTGAATGTTGGACTTACTGGTACGTACAGCCAAACACAGTCCAGTGCCTCATACACACTGGGTAGTGGTTGGAATGAGAACGGCCCCCAGAGGCTCATAGATTTGCATGCTTGTCCCCAGCTGTCGAACTGCGTAAGGATTAAAAAGTATGAGATTGTTGGAGAAAGAGTGTCACTGGGATTGGACTTGGAAATTCAAAAGCCAATACCAGGCCCAGTGTCTCCCTCTGCCAGCCTACATCAGAATGTAGCTCTCAGCTACATCTCCAGCACCATGCCTGCCTCGTGTGCCACCCTGGGCCCTGCCATGATAATGAACTAGCTCTCTAAAACTATAAGCAGGCCACAATTAAATGCCTTCTTTTCTAAGACTTGCCTCAGTGTCTCTTCACAGCAGTAGAGCAGTGACTAAGAAACTAAGCTCGCACACTACCATATGAGCTACACCCCCCAGTGAAACTTTTCATACTTTTAAGAGGTCCAGCTTTGTGAGTTTGAGGCCGGTCTAGTCTACATAATGAGTCCCAAGTCAGCCAGGACTACATAGTGAGACTCTACCTCTAAAACAAGTATAGCTTGGGGCTGGAGAGATGGCTCAGTGGTTAAGAGCATTGGCTGCTCTTCCAGAGGACCCAGGTTCGATTCCCAGCAACCACATGGCAGTTCACACCTGTCTGTAACTCCAATTACAGGGCCGCTGACACCATTACACAGACATGCATACTGGCAGAACACCAGTGGAGATAAAAGTTATATGGATATTTAAAAAATAGATACAAGTGCAGGTCTCTGAAGATGAGAGGAAGCAAGTCAGAGTAGACTCATCCACAGATTCAGAGACTATTAGAATAAATGCCATTTTCAAACCAACAAACACCACGTGTCCAACCATGTCAGGACACTGGTATGTGTGGTATGTGTGGTTAGGTTCTTAGGAGCTGCCCTAAGAAGCCGGCATCAGATCCACTGAAGCTAGAGGTACAGTTGAGTCCTGGGAGCTAAACCCCAGCCCTCTGGAAGTACAGCACATGCTCTTGACTGCTAAGCCATCTCTCTCCCCCCAAGATGAAGGGCTTTTTTTTTTTTTTTCAATATAGATTATAAAATCGGCTCTGAAGGAGGTCAGCTAGTTAGCTTCTCCATTCCAGTGTGTGAGCAGAATCTCTTGTGAGGGAGTAGCTACGGGTGTAAGTGAACGTGGGGTGTGGGTGTTTTCCCCAGTTCACAACTCTGGCTGAGGAAACATGATACCTGATGGTCAGGGGCTAGCGGGACAGTGACTGGAGCAACCCCAGCCTGTAGTCTCCTGCCATCCTGAGGGGCCTTCCTTCATCTTGCAGGTCAGCTGCTTTCCTTCGAGTCAGCCCAGCCAAAGGGAGGAAGAATGTCTCTCCGATTTCAGCCTGGAGGAGGAAGACCTGAAGCTGTGTGGAGTGCACTAGTAGCTCTGACTCTGTCAGAGGAGCTGCTGTCTGACTGTGACAGGAAGTTCTGCCTTTCCAATCAGTGGGCTGCTGGCATCTGTGAACACCTAAGTGTGAAGCCTTAGATCTTGTGGCTATGTAGGAGAGTGCCTTGGGAGAGGTCTAAAGAAGCCCTGTCACTACGGTGGCAAATGGTTCCCTATACAGAATGGAACTCTGTCCCATCATAATAAAGGTAGCCTAACAAAGGTGTCTGAGAAATACTGTGTGGTTTGGGTCCCTGACTTCAGGGAGCTTCAGTACTGTTTACAGTCTACTAGTGACACTGTGTCTTGAAGGTCCAGCCTAATCCACTTTGTCCTGTGAGCTCCAAGGAGAAAGTGGACTTCCCCAAGGAGAAACAGCACCTGGCTGTTTTTTATTTGTTATTCAGTGGGTGTGTTTTTATATGTATTGTGTCTGTCAGAGTTGGTTTTCTACTTTGAGCGCCCCACTCTTTTGAGTTATCTTGGTTTCACTCCCCACTCTTAGATGTTCGTCCCATCTAAGGAGTTTGCTTTTAACCCAGGATTCCAGTTCCTCTGGGGAGCTACACCCTGAATCGGGTCAGCTGGCTGCTTCACCCCAGAAGGTACCCTACTAGCTGACTCAGCTCTTGAGGGTCCTGAAGGTGGTCCTGGAGCTAGAGGGCTATCAGATATGTTTCTGCCCTCCCATTCTCCACTCCTAGCATCCAGACTGTTGGTCTAGATCAGTTGAGATATCCAGCCATGTAAAAAACACTTGTTCCCCTTCTAGGTAGCTAATCAGAAAGAGGTCAGCAGAAGCAAAGGTTATTATTTCAGCTGGAACCTGAAGAAGGATCTAACTTAGCAATGTTAACTGCTAAAGTCGAACTCCAAACCAACAGTGCTGCTTGTGGCCTAGAGTTGGCCGGGTGGTTAAGAGCACTTGTTCTTGCAAAGGACCTGAGTTCGATTCCCAGCAGTTACATGGAGGCTCACCGTTTTTGTTTTACAAAATTTTGTTGTTTAGGCAAGGTTATAGGTCATAAGGACAATTGCTGTTCCTGATTCTGCAAACAAAAGCTTGTTCTGCTCAAGATGACCTCCTTGCACAGGAGTCAGAATGTAACTTTGTGTCCCTTGCCTTTATAAACCCCTGACGGCTGTGGGTGGAGCCCCGTTTAGGAGACCTGGCACCAATATATAAATAAAAACCATGTTGTTAAATTTTATTCAGTCAGACTGGTGAATCTCTCAATTACCCCATAACAGCTTAAGCCAGTCTCCAATTCTTTCTTTCTTCCTGTTTTTTTAGAAATAGAAACAAAGACGGTTATTAGGAAAGGGTAAAGACTCTGGAGACTGAGGAAAGGTGGTACTAAAGAGCCTGGCATCGGGCTCATCAGATCTAGGATGGCCTTGAAGAGTCCTGCTTCCTGCAGGTTTGCACGACCACTCTGATTGGGTCTCACCACTAGGGGCCGCTGGTCCCCAGGAGACACACCATACCTTCCCATTGCCTTCCGACACACTCTCCACTAGAAATGGTTGATATGAAAACTACAGCTCTTATCTTTTTGGTTTTTCGAGACAGGGTTTCTCTGTGTAGCCCTGGCTGTCCTGGAACTCACTCTGTAGACCAGGCTGGCCTCGAACTCAGAAATCTACCTGCTTCTGCCTCCCAAGTGCTGAGATTAAAGGCGTGCGCCACCACTGCCTGGCCTACAGCTCTCATCTTAAAGTGACTAAAAGATAGTTTGTTCTTGAGCTATTTTGAGTGAGGAACAGATTTAGGTTACCCCAAATTTCACGTTCCAATGTGGAAGCAGTTTCACAAGGTTTTTATAGTTTCATAGAACAAAGTCATAAACCAAGGCAAATTTTTCATGGGTTTTTAGAGACAAATTTTCTTTGGGTAGCCCTGGCTGTCTTGGAATTAGCTCTGTAGACCAGTTTGACCTTAAACTCAGGAGAGGTCCTCTTGCCTCTCCTTCCTGAGTGCTGGAATTAACAGCATGTGCCATCATCACCCTGCCTAAATCATGGTAATTTTAAAATACTTTGATGGGTATGCCAGAGAGGCAGCTCTATTGAGATAGGAGGATCTATTTTATGGGCCAAGATGCTATCTGTTGACAATCTTAGCTCCTGTGCTGAGGAAAGCTTGTGTTCTCCTAAGTAGCTTCTAAGAGGTTTTTAGATATTCTCATGCTCCAAGTGTTAGTTCAGACACAGAAGGCTAAAACTAGCCCAGAATAAAGTAATTAGCCCCTGAACCTACAAAATCCCAGACTCTCCACAGTACTGAAGATACTCTCAAGACAAGCTCCATCCGGGAGTTACGTGCCCAGCTAGACACAGCTTCTTTTTGGGAATTTTCATTCATAAGATTCTGTCTTGGATTTTTCACAAAATAGGTAAATGCTCTATAACTTGTTTAAAAGCTTAAAATTAAGGCTGGAAAAATGGCTCAGTGGTTGAGAGCACTGGTTGCTCTTCCAGAGGTCCCGAGTTAATTCCCAGCACCCGCATGGCAGCTCACAACTGTCTGTAACTCTAGTTCTAGAGGATCACACACACACACACACACACACACGTAGGCAAAACACCAATGCACCTAAATTTTTTTTAAATTAAAAACAAAAGTTTAAAGTTACTGTGCTTAAAGAGAAACATAAACCAGAATTGGACTTCCAAATGTTAAGGGTTGTTTTCTGTGTGTGGTGAGACACACCTTTAGTCCCAACACTCAAAAGACAGAGGTAGGTGGATTTCTGAGTTTGAGGCTAGCCAGGTCTACAGAGCTAGTTCCAGGACACCCAGGGCTACACAGAGAAACTCTGTCTTAACAAAACAAAACCACCGGATGCCTGTGAAACATCTGTTTGCAAAACAGAATGTATGTAACTTTATGTTCTCTTTATAAACCCACATGGCTCAGTGCTATATTTTGGAACCTGGAGTCCCTGGTATAGCCCTACTGCCAGTATCTAAATAAAAGTCTCTTCTTTGTTAAAATATATTCATGGTCAGATTGGTGAATCTCTGATCTACCCAGACCCAAAAAAGACTGAGCTGAATATCTCAGTCTTCTCTCTTTCTTCCTCTCCCCCACCACCCCCCTTGCAAACTTGAACTCTTCAACTAATATGTCCTGAAAACTTACTGTGCTGCCCAGACTGGCCCTAAAATTCACAATTTTTCTGCATCCATCTCCCAAGTGCTGGGATTGCACAAATAGCCTTTACAAAACCGTTCCCTTGCAGATTAAAATTTGCATCTTGCAGGAAGCTCCTTAAACAGGAAGGTAAACAACTCAAAATAGCTTCAGGAAGTTCCTGAAACTGATCAGATTCTCTAGGCTCCTCCTCACAGAGTAAACAAACTCAGGAAGAGAAACCTGAGCTACAAAGAAAACTCTTAGAAGAAAAAACCGGCAAAGACTCTCAGACCACAGAAGAGCTAGAGATTTAGTCCAATTGAGGCGCCTGAAAAGAACACTTCCCAACCTGTTGAGCTGCCTGCAGGCTGTGCAGTGAGCTTCAGGTTCCCAGCATTGTGAGCTGTCACCTATGCCGAGGTGGTCCTTGGTAATGAAGCTGTCTTTGAGTCGTTTCTCATGTAAGTAACCTCAGTAAAATTTGTGGTTTACCCAGTTAGTCTTTGGTAGTATCCGTTCTTTGGTTCTTTGGTCTCTTGTGGGTTCCTTACCTGTCGTGAAAAGACCTGTGTGTTGCCTTTCCCCAGGACAAGCTTTGTCCAACAACAACCACCATGCCTAGCTTTCCTTAACACGGTGGTTCTCAACCTGTGTGTGGTAACATCTTGTGGGTAGATTGACCCCTTTCCCAGGGGTCACCTAGACCATCCTACTTATCAGGATCATATCAGAATTGCTTACACTATGATTCACAGCAGTAGCAAAATTATAATTGTAAAGTAGCAACAAAAATAATTTTATGCTTGGGGGTCAATACAACATGAAGAATTGTATTAAAGGGTCACAGCATTAGGAAGGCTGAAAACCACTGCCCCAGTATGTATTTAAGCCTTTCTGTATGTTTGAACTTATTTCATGTTTAACATACATTCTGTTTCACGTTTTGAAAAAACCCAAAGGGGGATTCCCACTCAAGTCTCAGGACGGCGCCCACCCAAAAACTCACGAGAGACGTTTTGCTGTAAACACATGAGGCAGTTTAATATCAGAGCTCTGGGTCAGCATATATCCCTATATCTCACATAGGAAACAGAGGGACTGACCCCACCCCGAGGCTCAAAGGATTAGGACTTTTATAGGCAAGGGGTGGGGGAAGTGGGAGATTTTTACGTGGGTACACATGATTTGTTGTTTTACATTTTTGAACATCAGCAGGCTGTATGGCCGAGCGGGCCCAAAAGGGGGAAGGGTGGAAGAACACCAGATGGCCCATTACTCATTTGGACATACATCTGTTCTTCTAAGGATGTCTTTGTATACTTTTTATCTTTCATGGCCAGCCTGTTCCTTGGATGATTCAACAGGCCTTTGTCTTGTAACTCCACATCCTCTGTAACTAATTAACTGGGCCCAAACCTGCTGACAGGCATTTTTAACTATTTAGGTTAGGGAAAAGGAATCACAGGACTCTGCTATTTTTATTAGTTTGGGCCTATTTCAAAATTTCCTTTTAGTTTAATATACATTCTGTCTCATACTTCCTTCTCCCTTCTCTCATCTCTGTCCCCACTCCTGTTCTACTGTTGTGTCTTACATATGAGTGTATTTGTATATCCATATGAAGTGTAGGGAGCACAGGTAAAAGAAAATATTTATATGAGTGGCTTCAGTTAACATAATTTATCTGAATCAATTCTGTTGCAAACAGCTAAGTTATTAAGATTGAAAACAGTTGCATTGTAAATACAAAGCATTTTCTTCATCCATTCCTGGTTTTGGACACTGAGGATAGATCCATAACTTAGCTGTTGCGTCGGCTGTAAGAAACACTAAGTGTCTCTGAGATGTGTTGACCTGGAGTCCTTTGGGTAAATAAATACCCAGTATAGCTGGGCTCTGTGGAAGTGCTATTGTTAGTCTGAATAAACCTCAATACTGATTCCAGAGTGGCTGGATTGGTTTGTATTTCCAGCAACACTGTGTAAGAGTCACCTTTTCAATGTCAACCTTCTTGCCAGCATGTGCTGGTTTGTTTGCTTTTCATTTCACCTTTTTGTTGTTTTGAGTCTGGGTGTATACCTGGATAGCCCAGAGCTTGCTTTGTAGATCAGCTGGCCTACATCTCAGAGGTCTACCTGTCTGCCTCCTGAGTGCTTGGACTTCAGGTGTGAGCCAGTTTGTCCAACTCTTTTCTTCCAAAAAAGTTTCACTTATCATTACTGTATATGTACGTGCATGGTGTGTGAAGGTGAGCACTCTCATGCCGAGTATGAAAGCCAAAGGAAAGCTGGTGGGGTCGTTAATTCCCTTTACACTGGAAAGCGAACACTTGCTTCCACATCTGTTCCATCTAGAAACCCAAAGCCTGCCTTATCGGTAGCGATTTACTGCAGAACCTAGGCAGGCAGTCAAGTTGAGTGCTTGCAGTTAAGAGATGTGTGCCACTATGCGCAGCCGTAAGTGTTGTTTCTTTGAGATGGTCTCACTCTGTAGCCCTAAACCGGCCTACAGATTCCACCTGTCTCTATCTTAATACCGGCTTTACAGTCGTAAGCCCCACCCCCTCGACCCAGAGAGATTATTGTTTGTTTGTTTTTTAATTTATTTTTACTAACTGGCCTTTCGAAACAGGGTTTTTCCATGTAGCCTTGGCTGTTCAGGAACTCGCTCTGTTGCCTAGGTTGGCCTGGAACTCAAGAGTTCTTCCAAACGTGTGCTTGCCTTTGCCTCCCCAGTGGTGCGATTAAAGACATGCCCCACCACAGCCAGGTTTATTAGACTTTTAAAAAGGAACTCCGCTTTTGAGGCAGGAGGATCGCCGGGAATCGCACGTGAGTCAGTCTGGGCTTCCTAGGCGAGAATTTGCCTGCCACGTGAAAACCGGAGGAACCAGGAAAAGAAGGGACGAAGGGGAAGGTCCCGGGGAAGGACAAAAGTCCCAGAGCAAAATAGTTCTAGCCAAGGAGCTGCAATCCCGCCCCTTGAGGGGATCAGATCGCGTCTTCCCCGGGGCCACACTCAGGAAGGGCAGCGGCCCCCTCGCCTCCTTCGTGGACCTCATCTCAGGCGAGACGCGATGCCACTAGATAAGAGGGGGGCTAGGGGCAGCTCTTGTGGTAGGGGCTGTCATTTCTGTGTCTGAAAGACCGTGAAGAAGAGCCTGGCCGAACCACGGGCGGCGCTTCTGGCGGCGCTGGGCAGCGCAGAGTCGGAAGGCACGCTGGGCGGGGCATGCAAATGAGTACGCGCCCGGGTCTCCGCGGAACTCTGGGAACGAAAAGCGCAACAAAAACTTCTCGGCCCCCTTGGATTCCCTCAGGCTTTCCCTGGCGTAAAAGTGGTGGAGAGGATAGAAGAGGAGGGTCTGTGTCGGTCGCGCGTTTGCGGGCGCGCGAGTGCTGGTGACCGTGAGTGTAAGGTGTGTGCGCTGTTGAGTGTCGCGGGCGTGTGTGGGTTGTCGGGTATCGCTTCTCGGCCTTTTGGCTAAGATCAAGTGTAGTATCTGTTCTTATCAGTTTAATATCTGATACGTCCTCTATCCGAGGACAATATATTAAATGGATTTTTGGAAGTAGGAGTTGGAATAGGAGCTTGCTCCGTCCACTCCACGCATCGACCTGGTATTGCAGTACCTCCAGGAACGGTGCACCCCCTCGGGGGATCTCAAATGATGGTCTGAAAAGAAAGATTGAGATATTACTCTCCATGTTCCTCGCCTTCAGCACTTTTTATGAGTTCTATGTTTTGTTCATTCATAGATACAGTTTGCTTATTGTTTCTGTTTTTGCTTCATTGGTTGAGACTTTTTGTTTCCTGTTAGTGTCAAGTGTATGTTACTGTCATTGTTTTTAGACTGAGATTTTTCTGAGTTGGTTTTGAACAGCTTTCTGCTGGGTACTCAAAGGTATGCAGAATCTTAATGGAGTCTCTCGGTTTAGTTTTCGGGCTTTTGGTTGCCAGTTTTGATACTTGTATCTTCCTTTGTGAGATTCCTCTCAGGAGCCTGTAACTCTTCTGCTTCCGTGGCATGGTTCACCACCATGTCTGTCTCATTCCATTCTTTGTGTATTTCTAGACTTTAATCCACTTTCCTCTCATTCTGGTTAACTGACCGTTTTCTTTTATGCTGGTTTTCCATTATTGGTTTTATTTCATGATCAATTAGAATCCTGTTCTTAAGTATTTGTGCCTCTATTTTGAGATGTGCTTACTTGTTTCTTATGACAATTTGAGTTTTACATCTTTGCTGAGGTCATTTTTGTGTAAGAGGTAAGAATCTACTTTCATCTTTTAAAAAGATTTTATTTTACATAGATATGAGTATGCTGTATCTGTCTTCAGACACACCAGAAGAGGGCATCAGATCTCATTACAGATGGTTGTGAGCCACGACATGTGGGTGCTGGGAGTTGAACTCAGGACCTCTCTGGAAAAGCAATTAATGCTCTCAACCACGGAGCCATCTTTCCAGCCCTACTAGTTTCATTTTATATGTAGAAATCCCACTTCCATTTCTCCAGTGCATCTTTTTGGCACCTTTGTCAGTTGGTTACAGTTACAGCCTTAACATTGTGCTCCTTTATTGCATTTATTGGTATACCTTTTTTTTTTTTTTTTGCCAATACCATTGTTTTGTCGCTATGCATATAAAACTGCCTGTAAGTTGAAATCATGTAAGATGATGTAACTCCAGCAATATTCTCTTTTTTTAATTTATTTTTTATTTTGGTCTTTCGAGACAGGGTTTCTCTGTATTATATAGCCCCGGCTTTCCTGGAACTCACTCGGTAGATCAGGCTGGCCTCGAACTCAGAAAACCGCCTGCCTCTGCTTCCCAAGAACTGGGATTAAAGGCGTGCGCCACCACCGCCCAGCAGCAATATTCTTTTTGATCAGGATTGCTCAGCTTTCCAGGATCTTTTAAGATTTCTTTGAGATTTATCTTCCTATATCACTAGATTTTTTTTATTGGGATTGCATTGAATCTGCAAATGGTCGTTTTCTCAACATTCTTTTGAGCCAAGAGAAAGGCAGGCTTGTTTGACACAGTTTTTCTGTTTGGTCTTGGATGTCTTGGAACTCATTCCATAGACCAGGCCTGCCCCCAAATCACACCTGCCTCTGTCTTGCTGGGATTAGAAGTGTGCCATCACCGCCCAGCTATTTATCCTGCCAGGGTGTTGAAAGTGTTTTGAGTTCTAAGGTTTCTGGGTTAAATCAAAGGCTGAATGAAATATTTCTTAGACTACAAATAATTGTGTAAAAGGAGGCAGAGGCAGGTGGATTTCTGAGTTCGAGTCCAGCTTGGTCTACAGAGTGAGTTCCAGGACGGCCAAGGCTACACAGAGAAACCCTGTCTTGAAAAATCTTAATAATAATAATAATAATAATAATAATAATAATAATAATAATAATAGTGAAAGTGAAAGAAAATAACAGGGCCCTGTGATTCCTTTTCCTAACCTAAATAGTTAAAAATAATGCCTGTCAGCAGGTTTGGGCCCAGTTAATTAGTTACAGAAAATATAGAATTATAGGACCAAGGATGAAGGCCTATTGAGCCTCCCAAGGACTTGGCCAGACACATAGATTAAAAAGTATACAAGGACATCCTTAGAAGAACAGAGATATGTCCAAATGAGTAATGGGCCATCTGGTGTTCCTCCAGACCCTTTCCCCCTCCCCTTGAGGTCTTCTCAAGGTCCAAGAAACTGCAATTAACTAGATACTATACTAATTTAGACTGATACAGTCTGCTGATGTAAAACAACCAATCATGTATACCCATGTAAAAATCTCCCAATTCCCCCACCCCTTGACTATATAAGTCCTAATTCTTAGAGCCTCGAGATCAGTCCCTCTACCCCTATGTGAGATATGGAGATATGGACTGACCCAGAGCTCTGATATTACACTGCCTCATGTGTTTACACCAAGTTGGTCTCTCGTGATTTTTTTTGGGTGGGCGCCGTCCTGAGACTTGAGTGAGAATCCCCCTTTGAGTTCTTTCAAAAGGAGCCCAGTGACCAGCTGTAGAATTGCCATGCAGGCTTGCAGACTTTATTATGTTGAAAGATGTTTCCTGTATTTAAAGTGTGGGTGAGCTAACCAAACTCCAGTCTCTACCTTCTTGATGGTCTTACTATTTGCTGGAAGCCAGACCCAACAGGTCAGGGAGCCAAGGACATTGTGGCAAATGATTGAGAAACATTCTGTTTTCTGGTTTCCTCATTTGTTTGAAGGTTTCCTCATTTGTTTGAAGGTTTCCTCATTATTTTTTTCAACCACATATTGAAAACAAATTTTCTCAAAAAAGGAACCAATTTGAACTTGCCTGTATGCTTCAGGTATTACGTTTTCTCTGCCTAATTTCTCTACCAAACTAACGTCCCAAATGGAGAACAATATAATAGAAAATACAACGAATCTCATGAACAAGTACAGAAAATCAGAGGGAACCAAATGGTATAACGAGTGCTGAAGCAACTCTCAGAAAGAAATATCTCAGTCTTTCTTTTCAGACCAGCTTTTTTGGTCCCCCGAAGGGGTGCACCGTTCCTGGAGGTACTGCAATACCAGGTCGATGCGTGGAGTGGACGGAGCAAGCTCCTATTCCAACTCCTACTTCCAAAAATCCATTTAATATATTGTCCTCGGATAGAGGACGTATCAGATATTAAACTGATAAGAACAGATACTACACTTGATCTTAGCCAAAAGGCCGAGAAGCGATACCCGACAACCCACACACGCCCGCGACACTCGACAGCGCACACACCTTTCACTCACGGTCACCAGCACTCGCGCGCCCGCAAACGCGCGACCGACACAGACCCTCCTCTTCTATCCTCTCCACTACTTTTACGCCAGGGAAAGCCTGAGGGAATCCAAGGGGGCCGAGAAGTTTTTGTTGCGCTTTTCGTTCCCAGAGTTCCGCGGAGACCCGGGCGCGTACTCATTTGCATGCCCCGCCCAGCGTGCCTTCCGACTCTGCGCTGCCCAGCGCCGCCAGAAGCGCCGCCCGTGGTTCGGCCAGGCTCTTCTTCACGGTCTTTCAGACACAGAAATGACAGCCCCTACCACAAGAGCTGCCCCTAGCCCCCCTCTTATCTAGTGGCATCGCGTCTCGCCTGAGATGAGGTCCACGAAGGAGGCGAGGGGGCCGCTGCCCTTCCTGAGTGTGGCCCCGGGGAAGACGCGATCTGATCCCCTCAAGGGGCGGGATTGCAGCTCCTTGGCTAGAACTATTTTGCTCTGGGACTTTTGTCCTTCCCCGGGACTTTCCCCTTCGTCCCTTCTTTTCCTGGTTCCTCCGGTTTTCACGTGGCAGGCAAATTCTCGCCTAGGAAGCCCAGACTGACTCACGTGCGATTCCCGGCGATCCTCCTGCCTCAGTCTGCCCCAAAAGCAGGGTTTGTTTTTTTTTTTTTAATTTTGAGACAAGGTGTATCCCTGTGTACTGTCTATCCCAGAACTTGCTATCCCTAGCTGCCTGGCTCTGTATGTCTAAAGTTCCTTCCTCAGTTCCTCTAGTTTTGTGTTTTGTTTTTGTTTTTGTATTTCGAGACAGGGTTTCTCTGTGTAGCCCTGGCTGTCCTGGAACTCCATCTGTAGACCAGGCTGGCCTGGAACTCAGAAATCCGCCTGCCTCTGCCTCACAAGTGCTGGGATTAAAGGCATGCGCCACCACTGCCCGGCGTTTCTGACTGGTTTTAAAGGTATAGATTATTGGCCTGAAAGTTATTAGGTATGATTAAAAATTTGAAACTTTGGTAACAGAAAGTTGGCTTAAAACTGGAAACTAAGGGTTGGAGTCATTCAGAAACCAGATGTATAAAAGATAAGATTTAAAAACAATGTCTCTTAATGAGATATTAAAAGCTGCACTATCATGCATTCATGTTAAAAGCTGCACTATCATGCATTCGTGTTAAAAGCTGCACTATCATGCATTCATGTTAAAAGCTGCATTATCATGCATTCATGTTAAAAGCTGCACTATCATGCATTCGTGTTAAAAGCTGCACTATCATGCATTCATATTAAAAGCTGCACTATCATGCATTCGTATATAAGAACTGTCAGCCAGACCTTGTAACATGAAAGTAATGCACTTGGTGTTTAGTTAAAAATTGGTTTTATTTCCCAAAATTATGGTTATACTCTAATACTGCAGAAGAAACTTAAAAAAATATAGTTAAACTGCCAGTATTCCATTGGCTGCAGTTAGCAGTTCAGTCATGAGCTTGGGATTCTTTGACTCACCCATGTTTATGGTTGAGAAGAGGACAGAGCAGGTAGAGTTGAATAAAAGAGTTAAAAAACAGCTGTGGCACAGTACAGGCCTGCAGGAAGGATGATCTCTGGGCCAGGCCTCAGGAAATAGGCCGAGATTAAGACCATTTACACTTGAATTAAGACAATGCAGAGTGGACTCAGCCGAAGCTTCTTATGGTCATCCTGACCAGCCCCTAAAAAGGTGTTTTCTGGAATTTGTTTACTGTCTTGCTTGTTCCTTGCTGGGGAGGGGTCAGCCTCAGACCCAAAGACATTCACAACAGACAGCTTATGGGCCAAGAGTTATAGATAATGATTATGCTGGAGAAATCAAAATTATGCCTGCTTCCCTTCATGTCATTATAGCTGTGCCTGCTAGCAAAAGAATTGCTCTAAGAGTAGGAGAGGACAAGACTGGCCTTCAGCTTGGCCTCATACTCTCGCTTAGCTACAAAGAATTGGTTATTTAATTAATCCAAAACAAAGTTCAAATTTAAGATTTATGAAACTAATGGGGCATTACAGCCTGCCTTGCCTACTCCAGCTGCCATCCCAGTAAATGCATATAGAATTATTATAGATTGAGATGATTGTTTTTATACCGTTCCTTTACATTCTAGTAAAGGTAAGAGTTTGCATTTAGTGAGTTTGCTTGTAATTTTTGAGAGCCCATGAAACAATATCATTAGAAAGGTTTGCCTCAAGGAATAGCTAATAGCCTTACATTATATAAAAAACTTAGTTGTTGCTTTAATACAAGAAGTTAAAGAGTTTGAATCTTTCAGTGTATATTATTCATTGCATGATATTTTATTAGCTACAAGCCTTTGCTCTCATGCAACGAGCTTTTAAAATTTTGGAGTGCTTGTTGCTCCAGAAAATTTTCAAAGGCAATATTTTTTCAATATTGGGACCTTAGTTATATCGTAAGCAGATTGTGGCACAGAAAATTCCAATAAGAATGGATAGTTGGGGTTGGAGAGATGGCTCAGCCGTAAAAGGCTAGACTCACAACTATATAAGAGTTCAATTCCCAACAACCACATAGTGGCTCACAACCATCTGTAATGGGATCTAGTGCCCTCTTCTGGCTTGCAGATGTACATGCAAAAAAAAGTGGTTTACTTTTAGTATTTTTCAAGAAGAGTTAGGAGATACTAATTAGCTAAAGCCTCATCTTAAGCTTACCATAGAATTTAAACTTCTGTTTGCTATTCTTAAAGGGGATACAAATCCTAATTCTCCTCGACAGTTAACTGATGGAGGAATTGTCCAGGCCAGCTGGACAATCAAGTGGGTCTAAGGAACCCTTAGACCCTGTGGAGAGGACTGAGATGCACGAGAAAATTAAAAGGCACAGCAAGTCAAGAAGTCTGATCAAGCTGGCAAAGATTTTATTGTTCACACAGGTTATATACTCTAAAAACAGGATATGGGGAGGGGTAGGAAAGGAAAGAGGGCTTTGCAGGTGGAGGAAGCTAGCTGCAGCTGTGGGGTCTAAGTTACTCGTACAAAGCCTTCCCATTACCAGCGGTTCTAAAAACATCCATCTGGCAGGATGTTGTCTAAATCTAGAGATCAGGAAGGAAGGGTTACTAAGGTGGGTTGCTATGAGGCCTTGTTTGAAGTTCTGAGAACTGACAAGTAAATCATGGAAGGTAACCAGAAAGAAGAATAGTAGATAGGAGAGCCAAGGATGAGTGTTTGCCAAGAGTAAGGCTTTGCCATGGCTTCCCACAAGGAATAACTTTGCAGAAAGTAAAGTAAGCTGTTAATTATCAACAGATACATTATATAGACTATGATGAATTATTGGCTGTTTGCATTATTGCTACTCATGTGCTCACAGCAGTCCTTTGGCAAAAGAATGTGGATACATCCTTTATCTGCAAGCAAAGTTTGAACAACCTATTATGAAACTGTTACTGTGTTAATACAGAATTTTAAGATAGAATCCTGAAAGTACTTTGGATGAAATGTTTATTCCTTATTCCAAACAGGAATTAAGGTGGTTATTGTGGAATAATGATATTTGGCATACTACATGGCAAATTTTTTCTTGACCTCTTTTTTTATTTTTCAGAGCTGAGGACCGAACCCAGGGCCTTGCGCTCTAGCAAGTGCTCTACCACTGAGCTAAATCCCCAACCCCCATGGCAAAGTTTTTAGGCAAATTTGATAATCATTATCCAAAAGACAAGTTGTTACAGTTTTTCTCTATGCATACTTTTGTATTTCCTGTAAATTTGCATGCAGCCCATAGAAAAGATTTTTACTGTATTTACATATGCCTCATCTAATGAGAAGGCAGTATATGTAATTAGATCACATGTTCGTTTTCTTGAGTTTGTCCTGCTTCAGCACAAATAATTAAATTACATATTGTAGCCACTGTTTGAAATGCTGAAAAATCAAGCTTTCAATTTGTATACTCATAGCCAGTATATGGCTCATGGTTTATAATCGTTTAAAATTATTCCTTTTTTACATATTGCTAATTCTCAAATTTTATAGTTATTTATACAAATACGGCTTAATTTAAGAAATATATACTGTTCCTTAACTTTATAAGACATTTAAGATCTCATACTAGATTGCCTGGACCCCTGGCAATGCCACAGCAGATTTGTATACCAGGCAGATTATAGGCCTTACAAAACAATTGGCCATACAATCTTACTCTTTACATCATCAAAATAGTAATAAATTGAGACAATAATTTGACATTTCTAGAAAGTGTGCAAGTCAATTTGCAAAAACTTGTTTTCAATTTTTCATAATGGTGTTAAGCCTTGAGGACTTACACATAATCAATTTTGGCAAATTGATGTTATTCATTTTTGATTTTGGAAAATTAATATATGTACATGCCGGGAGCCAAACCCAGGAAATTACCTGCTGTTTTAGAAAGTCTAGTCAGTACAAGGTTAAGAAAGGACATTCACAGGTCTCAGGTCCCAGGAACCTAAAGAACATCTGGCATGTCCTTGGAACTAGTTATGACAGTGGGATGGTCTAGGGCAATAAGGTTATGACAGTGGGATGGTCTAGGGCAATAAGGATTCCATAGTAGGATAGCCCTAAGCAATGACCCTCGCCCAAACTTCCCAGTTTGCTGTGTCTTTATAACCTGCCCCAAAAATTAAAGTTTCAGAGCTTGATCAGAACCTCAGACTTGCTCTCATTCTTTGTGTCTCTTGTCCTTTCATTCGTTCGCCCCCTTCCCTAAGGTCTTGTCGAATCCCCGCGGGCCGGGGCATGTACATGTGACTTGATACCTTTTAGGCTTTCTAGATGCATCTGCTTTAACAAGAGAAACAACTAAAAATATAATTAGTTATTGCCTACATTATTTTTCTATGTTTGGTGTTCCATATCAGATTATCGATAATAGAACTGGCTATTGCAGTCAGATATTTGAGATGTTTTGTAATTTAATATTACTCATATAGCTGAGATTCCTTATTATCCTCAAGGACAAGAAATTGTGAAACAGATATTATGAAACTTTAATATCTTCATAACTCTCTGAGTTTGGGAGGAGCAGCTACTGGTGCTTCTGCCCTGGTTTTGCAAGGAACTCTGAAAATTTGGCTTTTAAAAACTAAAGAGGGGGAATTATAGCCTCCAAGGTCACCAAAAGCACACCTTGCTTTTGTCTTATTTGTTTTAAATTTTTTGCAAACTGATGCTAAAGGTCAGTCTGCAGCAGGTCACCACTGGCATCCAGTCACTTCTAGTACATTTGTTAGGGTCAGATGGAGAGACCCCCCCCCCAAACTAATATAATGGTCCCAACCCTGTTTTAATTTGAGGTTGTGGTTTGGTCTGTGTTTTTTCACAAAAGGAAAATGGAGCCCGATGACTGCCATCAGTCATCAGAAAGATTGGTCCATCAAGTGGACACAGATCCTGAGCCTAGTGATTATGATTCTAATGATGAAGATGGCTCAGAATCCCTATCAGCCAGCTGAGTTAACCTAGAGTGTAGTCTCCACTCTTACTGGAGAATAAGTGTCTTTTTTATCAATACTTAAAGCCACCCACCATAAACCTGGTGGCCAGACTTTGTGTTTGATCCCTGCCAGTTAACAGCTGGATTAGATAACTGGAACAGTCCCGCTTGTAACTTTATTTCCTACATTGCTTGGATAATCTTGTTGCTTTTAACCTTTGAACCTTGTATCTCAAACAGATTGGTTGCCTTCACACAGGATCCATCTCGGCAAGCTTAACTATTCATTGTGGCAGTTATCCATTGCTATGAAGAATTGCATTGAGTGCATGCTCACAGGTCCTTTGGTCTGAATGTGGCTTTGGTCTGTATGGGAAAGAGGGTGCCATATATGGCCAGTTAGTCAAAGAAGGGTAAGAGTGTTCTTGAACTACTATAGACCTAAGACAGAGGCGTACATCAATAGTGCTATGTATGTTCTCCATGATGGGTAAAAGGAGCAATATAGACACCAACCTAAGGCAGGCATGGTTGCCCATCACTCTTTGTCCTAGACAGGATGAAGTCTTGTGCCCCGTCCAGCTGCTGGCACTACTCATCTTTATAAAACTAATAAGGCGGAATTGTGCCATACCCCCAGCCTTGAGCAGGCCTGAAAGACCTTTGTTTACCACAATAGACCAAATAATAGGACTTAGGTGGAGTTACCCACCTTGGCTGCATGTACATACAACCTGCTACAGGAACTTAGAAGAATATACTGCCTGCTAAGCTTGCCTTGAGACATCTCTGGCTGTGACAAAGGATGGGTTCCCCCACCCATCTCTGGGTTCAATGGGGCTTTCCCTTTAAATTAGAAGAGCTGAATATTAAACTTTGAGCCTTGATCAGAAAACTTTGTCTTGGCTTCATGCTTCTCTCGCCTCTCTGTCCCCCCTTTTTCATTTCCAGCCTCCCTTTCAGGTGAACCCAATTTGTCCATGGTGGCAGGCAGCTACAGCAGCACATGGAAAGTCTCAGCCAGGGCGTGGCAGCACTTTGGGGTCCTACTCTAGCCTTTTGGCGTAGGGGTTTCTTCTCAATGGAAACATTACCACCTGGAGACAGAATAGAAACCTGTTAATAGTGAGGAAGTAAATGAAACTTGGAAGGCTCAGGAAGTTTCTGAAACCTACATATCCCACCCCACCCTCCTAAATAAGCAGTAACAATTCTGGCCAGAAAAATAATCTCTTCTTTTAGAAGATATGTGATATGTTACATTGAGAGCTAACTTTATGGTTTTTTTTTGGGGGGGGAAGGGGGCACGTTTGTTTGGTTTTCTTTTTTTGTTGTTTGTTTGTTTGTTTTCGAGACAGGGCTGTCCTGGAACTCACTCTGTAGACCAGGCTGTCCTCGAACTCAGAAATCCGCCTGCCTCTGCCTCCCAAGTGCTGGGATTAAAGGCGTGCGCCACCACCGCCCGTTTTTGGTGTTTTTTTGTTTGTTTGTTTGTTTTTTGTTTGTTTTTTTGGGGGGGTTGGTTTTCAGAGACAGGATTTCTCTGTGTATCCTTTACTGTCCTGGAATTCTTTCTGTAGATGAGGCTAGCTTCAAATTCATAGAAATCCTCCTGCCTCTGCCTCTCTGGTACTGGAATCAAAGAGGTGTGGCACCAATAACTTTTAAAGCTTAAAATTTACTGTGCTTAGGGCTAGAGAGGTAGTTGAGCAGTTAAGAGCACTGGCTGTTCTTCCAAGGACCTGAATTCAATTCCCAGCAACCACACGGTGGCACACAGCCACCAGGACATGCAGGTGTATATGCAGATAAAACATTCATATACATAACAAATCAATATATCTTTAAGAAATTACTGTGCTTAAGAGAGCTATAAACCAGCCGGGCAGTGGTGGCACACACCTTTAATCCCAGCACTTGGGAGGCAGAAGCAGGTGGATTTCTGAGTTTGAGGCCAGCCTGGTCTACAGAGAAACCCTGTCTCAAAAAACAAAACAGAGAGAGAGAGAGAGATTGAGAGAGAGAGAGAGAGAGAGAGAGAGAGAGAGAGAGAGAGAGAGAGATATTGATTGAGAGAAAAAGAGAGAGAGCAGGAGAGCGAGCGCTATAAACCAAAGTTGGAAGTTCAACTATTAAGGGCTTTTGGTTGATTTAGTCATTGCTTGATCTTACACATTTTTAACAAAACTTGTTTATGAAAGGTAAAAAGGTCATACGGGACAAAAGCTTGTTTTGCTGGAGATAGCCAAGCCTTTGTAAAACACATGGTAACCTTCAATTTGCAGCAAACAGAATGTAACTTTGTTCTTAGACTATATAAACCCGGTACTTGAGGGTACTCTATAGCCCAGGATGTAACAGATCTGTATCAGCTCAGGTCCTCCAAGACCAAGTTCTCTGTCCCAGAGGAACAGAGGGCAGGGAATAAGAGCCAAAGGCCAGAGATAGAGGATGAGGGAGAAGGGGAAGGGGACAAGGGAAAGGAGGCAGGGTTTTGTTGTTGTTGTTCCTGCCTCTGGATAGAGAGGAGACAGACGTTCACATAAGAAAATGGTGGTTTATATAAAGGTGCAAGGGGAAATCCTGGGCTAACATGAGGTATTTCATTTTAATTGGGTATATTAATTAGGTGAGCCAGAGGGTGTTTTTGATTGTTGGACTTCAATACATTGATAGCTGGACCTTGGTAGTCAGCCTCAGGAAGAAGTGGCCAAATAAGGGCATAGACCTTGGTGGCTAGCTTTAGGAATGTAATCTAATGGTGTTTAGCAAGGCAGAGGGAATCAGGGAGAAGGACCAGGCCTGCCAGGGCCATGCCCGCCATGCTTGAGCTGCCCAGAGTCCCTTCATAGGGTGTAGCCCTGGCACCAGTATTTAAATAAAAACCACTTATTAAAATGAATTCATGTTCTGACGTGAATCTCTGACCCCAGACCCATACAGCTTTCATGAGTCTTCACGCATGGCAGAGCGTGCTGCTAAAACAGCTGCCTATCCATTTTCCAAGCTCCCATGAACAAACCATTTCCTTTTTCTCTATTAGTAACCTGGTAAGCTCACTGGTTCTCTAATGGAGTGATGGAATCCTCCCTTTTGTTGGTTATCAGTGCCTTTTCAGGAAGTGAGACTAGATATTGTCACCTCCTTGGAAAATGTCACACGTACCACTGTACACTCTGGTTTCATCTCCAGCTTTTAACCCCGTCTCCCTGCAGCCCCCTATGCTAATCCTTGGTGTCATTCCTGGATTATGTGAACCGGGCCTTCCTGCTTTTACAGGCTCGTCCTAGGATTTAACACTGGAGCAGAGAGAGATCAAAGCTGCGTAGTTGCTGTCACCAGTCATTCTAGCACTAAGGAGGCTGAGACAGGAAGATTATAGAAAGTCCAAGTCTAGCCTGGGCTACAGTAAGAGACACAGTCTCAAAATAACCACTAACAGCCAAAGAAGGAAATATGTAACAAATAAGAGGGAGTTTCAAAGGACTGTGCACTCCTTGACCTGGTCAGCACCGGCATAACCGGGGACTGTATTGTGGCCACTGGACCCTCCAAACTGAATGTTTATCTCACCTCTTTATAAAGGCCCTTAGGCCCAATATAAAGGTAGAAAAAGAGAAAAAAGGGAGGGGAAAGAGGAAGAGAGTGAGGACCCCTGTGGTCCTCAATTTTGCATCTGAAGTATTGTGAAAGAGATGGCGCAGCTACAGTTCTGTGGGTCAACCGCAGTGCAGCAGCTGGAGGAGCTGTCCAAACGCTCGCTTCCGGCTCCAAGCTGTTCGGTCGTTAGCGTGCGCTGGGCGGAGCATGCAAATGAAGACGTGGCCGAGGTCTCCGCGGAACTCTGGGAACGAAAAGCGCAATAAAACCTCCTCTGCCCCCTTATCCCTCGGCTTTCCCTGGCGTAAAAGTGGTGGAGAGGATAGAAGAGGAGGGTCTGTGTCGGTCGCGCGTTTGCGGGCGCGTGAGTGCTGGTGACCGTGAGTGTAAGGTGTGTGCGCTGTTGAGTGTCGCGGGCGTGTGTGGGTTGTCAGGTATCGCTTCTCGGCCTTTTGGCTAAGATCAAGTGTAGTATCTGTTCTTATCAGTTTAATATCTGATACGTCCTCTATCCGAGGACAATATATTAAATGGATTTTTGGAAGTAGGAGTTGGAATAGGAGCTTGCTCCGTCCACTCCACGCATCGACCTGGTATTGCAGTACCTCCAGGAACGGTGCACCCCCTCGGGGGACCTCAAATGCTGGTCTTAAAGGTAGATTAGGGTGACCCAGTGATCAAGAGCCTTGTGCTTTTCCAGAGGTCCTGAGTTCTATTCTTTGCAACCATGTGGTGGTGGTTCAGTTATCTCCAATGGAGTTTATTTCTGTTGTCTCCGAAGAGAACTATGGTGGCCTGTTCATATGCATAAGAAATAATAAATCTTACAAAAGTAGGTTCGATTTTAATCTTTCGTCTTTTATGTTTGGTTTGTACTTTTTTTTTTCTAAAGTTTTTGCATCATCTTAGTTTAATAAGTTGATAGGTACCGATTGGTATATAAAGGGTCAGAGGTAAGTTTGTTAGGTTTGCTATATTGTCCTTTGACTCAGAGATCCCTCCTGGGTGCTGGGGCTAAACGTGTGCATCACCACGTTCTGCCAGTTAAATCTCGTTGTCTCAAAGAAAAAGAAAAAAATGAAGCGAGTACAGTTTGCTGTCCCAACTTGAAGCCCTACCGGTATTGTCAGAAAACGCAGGAATCAAGGGGACCCAAATCATCTTCACTTCTTAGGAAAATCAAGCAGTGACAAATAGAGCCACCAGGAGGCAGCATCTGCTCATTTCCAGTCCTAGACTCTGGTCTTAGTTGTGGTTCAGAGATAGATCATATTTGGGGAAAGGAGCCTTTTCAACTTTGCTCCAGCCCTTCTATGAGACACAGATTGTCCCTGTCTCTCCACCCCCCAAAACTCCCCTTCCTGAAATTGGGTTTTACTGTGTATCCCAGGCTAGTTCATAGTCAAGTTGGTCTCAAAATCAAGATGATCTTGCTTGACTTCCTGAGTCTTAAAGGCATGGCCAACCACTGTTTCTCCATTTTGTTCATAAAACAAAAGAACTGGGATTTGAAAAGTGGGTCTTTGAGAGGAGTGGGCAGGACAGATGGGTCTTTGTAATTCCCTGCTGATTGCTAGCTGCTCCTGGGCCTTCCTGGTTGCCTGCTGTTCATCTGTTCACTTAGACAGTACTTGAGGAGTGGTGTCACACTCTGTAATCTGTAAGCAGATAGGAGGCAGAGACGGGGATGTTAAGATGATCGAGGTTCTAGGTCAACTGGACCACAGAAACCCTGTCTCAAAAGAAAACACCAGTCGTTGTCTTTTCCAGGGTGAGCTCCACCCCTCCTCTCATTCTCCTTTACCCCAGAGCATAAGGAATAATACTTAATAACACTTCTCTTAATAACACTTCTCCCAGGAAGTGTCGGTCCAATCTGGTGTGTTAGTGAGGAACTGGATGCATACTTACTCTGAAGTCCTAGGTTTTAGCATGCCAGAATTTGGGGTATTGAGGTTGTATAAGGTATTACCCCATTTACTCGACTCTGTTTTCTTCCCCAGAAGTCTATACATAGGGATGGCAGGATGGTTTAACAGTTTAAGAGCACTGGCTGCTCTTCCAGAGGATCCAGATTCAATTCCCAGCACCCACATGGTGGCTCACAACCATCTGTAACTCCAGTTCCAGGGATCAGATATTATCTTCTGTCCTCCAGTCTCCCACTGATACATACAGACAAAACACATATACATAAAGTAAAAACAAAACTTTTCTTAAAAATGTGCATCAATGAAATTGTCAGAGATTAACTAAAAGATTTTTAAAAATCCCAATGTTTTATTTACTTATCTTCATAAAGATCTGTTTATTTTACTTTATGCATATGGGCTTATCTGTTCTGAATATATGTTTATTTTCCTTCTGTGTGCCTGGGGACCAAGGAGGTCAGAAGAGAGCATCATATCCCTTGCAACTGGAGTTACAGATTTTTGTGAGCCACCATGTAGGTGCTGGAAGCTGAATATTGGTCTTCTGCAACAGCATAGGGTGCTCTTAACGACGGAGCCAGCTCTCCAGCCCTACCTATATTATTTTATATGCATTTTTTTATTTGTGTGCATAATGATGTGTGTGTGTTCAACAGTGTGGAGGTCAGAAGAAAATTTTGTGGTGTCTGTTCTCTTCTTCCATCTTTATGTGGGTTATGGGGATGGAACTCAGGTTGTCAGGCCTGTGGGGCCAGGGCCTTTACTGGCTAAGTCATGTTGCTGCCCACCCCTCCCCTCAGTATTTTGGGCAGGATCTCATGTAGCCCAGACTGGCTTTAAGCCTATAAAATTCAGAGTTTCAAGTCCAGTCTTGGCCAGTTATTACTAACAGAAATGCCAAGGGATAAGGACCCCTGACTGGTAAACTCCTATGTGAAGAAGAAAGGTGTTACTCTACTATGATCAGGGGCTTTTCTCTGTGTGTTTAACCACACCACCCCTCAGAATTCTGTCAGAGAGGAAGCCAGACACAGTACTGTTCAATGTAGCTGCAGATGAGAAGAGCAAGCTTCCAGCCTCTGGGTTTCAGAATGCTGACCACACAGCAGGACTCTGATCCCAGTCAAGTGGGAAGCCAGAAAAGGAAGCAGTGGCTCCTAGCTCATCTGTCCTACTGCCTGGACACCTACCTAACACTGGTCACTTAAATATTGTTTCAAAAGCCCCTTCTTTAAAAAGCCTTGGTGAGCAATAGCATCCCCTCAAACTAGAAACAAACAACCCCTCCAAAAACAAAACAAAACAAAAAAAAAAAACCTTCCACCTGGATCTCACTGCCTCCTTTCATTTGTCCATTTACACCTTCTCTGCAAACATGAAAGATAAGGTGTGGAGTGAGAATGTCCATTTCATTTCCTTTATCAGATAGGTGACAGTTTCTATCTTGGGTGTGAATCGCATGGGGGAGGAGTGTTAAAAACACAGCCTGACACCTGACAACTTGTGGGGGGTTTTGGTGTTTTTTTTTTTTTTTTTCAGTTTCACAGTTATTAGAATCTTCGTTCAAAGCTAGGGTTGTTTGCACAGTTCCTAGGTGGCGGGATGGGTGACCTTGGCTAAGTCCTGTAGCCTTTCTGTCCTTCAAATTCTTTTTAGACAAAACGCGCATGGATCTTGGAATATTGTGTTTTGTTTGTTTCTTTTTTAAGTTGGCTGGTGATTAAACTTTTCTCAGAGACACTTGACAAGCAGCCTGTTCTCACTGCCTGACTCCCCCTCTCTCCATCCCTCCCTCTCATTCTTATGCTATTAGGTTTTTGTTTGTTTGTTTGCTTGCTTGCTTGTTTTTTGACACAGGGAATTCTGTAGCCCAGGTTCGTTTCAGGCTTACTATGTAGCAGAGGATGGCCTTGATTAAATAACTGATCCTCCTGCCTCCGTCTCTCAAGTTCGGAGATTAGAGGTGTGGACCACCACAAGCAATTTTTTATTTTTGCATAAGCAACTTTTTATTTTTGCATTTTGAAAGAATGTTAACTGTGTAGCACTGGCTGCCCTGAAAATTCACCAAGGAGAATGGGCTGGTCTAGAACTTGTTGTCTCCCAGTGCTGGGATCACAGAGCTGTACCAACATACCTGATTCAATTATGAATTTTTAAAAAGAAAATTGTGTAGAAGCAGGCAGATCTCTGAGTTCAAGGCCAGCCTGGTTGGCAGAGTCAGTTCCAGGACAGCCAGGGTTAGACAGAGAAACCCTGTCTGGAAAACAAAAAACAACAACAAAAAGAAAAAGAAAAAAGGGGGCTTGTGAGATGGCTCAGTGGTTAAGAGCACTGGCTGCTCTTCCAGGGATCCTGAGTTCAATTCTCAGCAACTATATGGTGGCTCACAACCATCTGTAAAGAGATCTGATGCCCTCTTATGGTGTGTCTGAAGACAGCTACAGTGTACTTAATAAATAAAAGCCTTTGGGCCTGAGCAAGAGGGAGAAAGGAAGGAGGGAAATTTTTTTAAAAAGGAAAGAAACGAAGAGAAAAGAAAACTGCATTAAGCCGGGCAGTAGTGGCACATGCCTTTAATCTCAGCACTTGGGAGGCAGAGGCGGTGGATTTCTTGAGTTCAAGGCCAGCCTGGTCTACAGAGTGAGTTCCAGAACAGAAACCCTGTCTCGAAAAAAAAAAAAAAAAAAAAAAAAGAAAACTGTGTTAAGCTTTTAAACTAGAGCCCTGCATGCAGTGTACTCTGTATGGTGGTGTGCCCTGTGCCCCCATGGTTCCCCTCTCCCAGCTTCACCATGCTTTTCTCTGCCTCTGGGCCTTAGCTACCATTCCAGTCTGTTCCATCATCCTCATTTTAGGGGTGTAAAAAAGTTATTTTCTAAGGTCTTGGTCCTAAACTAATTTCAGAAGAAATCTAGGGATTTGGAGGTTCCCTGCTGCTAGGAAGGCCAGGTGACTGATTTTGTGGTAGGGAGGGGACAAAGAGGTGGCAAGGAATGGGAAAGCTTCTTTATCAGCACTTGTTGGAGGTGGCAGGCAGGAAAGGGCTGGACTCTCACAGTCTGGCAATGGCTTCCCCTCCTCCCTTTCCAATCCTCTTTACACATAGCTTTTACTAAGGGTAATCCTGTTGTCCTTTTGGTCACCTTGCCCTTTGTAACATCTCCCCTTCGGGACAACCAGCTCTGCTAAGCACGATGGACCCACCCAAGTGCTACATTTCTAGAAATCTTTCCTTTTTTGGGGGGTGGGGTGGGGTGGGGTTCCAGACAGGGTTTCTTTCTCTGTGTAGCCCTGGCTATCTTGGAACTCACTCTGTAGACCAGGCTGGCCTCGAACTCAGAAATCCGCCTGCCTGCATGCGCCACCATTGCCCAGCTGAAAAATGTTCTTAACTAAGTTAATTGATACCCAGCTCCCCCCCTCCCCAAATGCTTGAAGCAATGCCTCAGTGGTTAAGAGCACTTACTACTCTAACAGAGGATCCAGGTTCAGTTCCCAGCACCCATGTGAGGCAGTCACCACTGTCTCTAATTCTGGTCCCAGGGAATCTGACACTTCCTACTGAACACATGGGCATATACTGACTCACTGGCTTAACTGACACACGGTTAAGAGCACTGGCTGCAATTCCAGAGATCCTGAGTTCAATTCCCTGCAACCACATGGTGGCTCACAACCATCTGTAAGAGGAATCCGATGCCCTCTTCTGGTGTATCAGTGGCAGCGTACTCATAGACATTAAACGGGCTTAGCTGTATCTGTATGAGGGCTCTAGGTAAATATTGCTTTGCAAAGTAGACGAAGAAAGCGGCTTGAATGAGTACTACTGAATGAGGGAAGATACGAAAACTTGTCAGAATCTCTTCGAGCAGATCTTTGGGTGGAAGGAAACTACTGCTGGCGCCCCGCAGCCTGATTGAGGGAAAGTGGATGGGGTGGTGTCATTATTAGACATTCCACTCCACGCTTTCGTCAGGCGCAGCCACGCCTGTACCTTTGGTCCTTCCCACCTCCCAGCCCTAATGAATTCTAGGCTCTATTCCAAATACTGAATAAGGTAGAAAAGATTAAATAAAGCGGTTCCGGATAGAACGCGCACTCCCTCCCCAGGCTGGGGCTGCAGAGGCCGGCTCTGTCCCTGCCTAGCTCCGCCTCCGCGACGCTGATTGGTCCGCGTCATGTAACGTCACGAGAGGGTTTTTAATAGGGAACCTGAGCAGCGGCACTGCAAAGTCCGCTGTAGCTGAGACGTGACGAGTCCGGTGTTTGGTCGGCGTAGCTGGCGGGGAGTGCGGCTGACTGAAGGTAAAGGAGGGTGTCTGGACGGTGCAAAGACGCCGGCTTGCGGGGTTTGGGAAAACCGGTGTTCACGGCAGGCTGGGGAGTCGCAGGACCCTGGGGGTGGTTGTCACAGCGCCCGCAGGGGCGTGCCAGCGTTGTAGGTTTGCGGAGCTTGTGGGAGCCCGACCCGCATCGGGGCTCTTTTTGGGCACACTGCCCGACCGCCTCCCTCCTGCGAGGATTCTCCTCTGTGGAATGGAGATCGTGGCTTCTGCTTTTCCTCAACCTGGAAGGAGGGGTGCAGGAAAACAACCTTACTTCGGATCTAGTCTGCAAGATCCGCACCCTCGAGGATCCTAGCTCCGGAGGGTTTTCTCTGATCTCAGGACCACTCCTAGGGCTCCCAGGGAGGGAGAACGCCTGTGTTACACCTGTAGATTCTTTTTTTTTTTTTTCTTTTTAAAGAAAAGGGGAAGGAGAAAGGCATTGGAGATGGCTCAGCGGTTAAAAGCGCCTACCCTAAAACATGAGAACCTTAATTGATCCCTGAGACCCACATACTCTTGCAGGTTGTCCTGACTTCCATACTTAAGCTGTGTGTGGTTTACACACACGCGCAAAAAAATTTTTTACTGTGGGAGAAAAAAGGCACCTAAAAATCATGTTTTAATAAAAGGAATATTTAGAAGGGTGGGGTGCAGATTTAGGGAAAGGATCCAACAGTTACAAATTCGTATTTGTTCTAACCTTTCTCTCCCCCCCCCCTCTCTTTTTTTTCTTTATTGGCCGTTTAGACAACTCAGCTTGTGCTACCTGCCGTTTCAAGGCCTTCTGTCTTCCTGGCCTGTGCTGGAGCCTCAGACCTGCTCCTGAGGTCTACCCTGCTCCGTAGCTCGCCATGGGGAACCACTTGACTGAAATGGCACCCACAGCCTCGTCCTTTCTGCCACATTTCCAGGCCCTGCATGTTGTGGTCATTGGGTTGGATTCCGCCGGGAAGACTTCGCTTCTTTACCGCCTCAAGTTCAAGGAGTTTGTCCAGAGCGTCCCCACCAAGGGCTTTAACACCGAGAAGATCCGAGTGCCCCTAGGGGGGTCCCGTGGAATCACTTTCCAAGTGTGGGATGTTGGGGGTCAGGAGAAGCTTCGGCCACTGTGGCGCTCCTACACCCGCCGGACAGATGGACTGGTGTTTGTGGTGGACTCCGCAGAGACGGAGAGGTTAGAGGAGGCTAGAATGGAGCTGCACCGGATCAGCAAGGCTTCTGACAACCAGGGGGTGCCCGTGCTGGTGCTGGCCAACAAGCAAGACCAGCCAGGGGCACTGAGCGCAGCCGAGGTGGAGAAGAGGCTGGCAGTCCGAGAGCTGGCGGCTGCCACGCTCACCCACGTGCAGGGCTGCAGTGCTGTGGACGGGCTGGGCCTGCAGCCAGGACTGGAGCATTTGTATGAAATGATCCTGAAGAGGAAGAAGGCACCTCGGTCCAGCAAGAAGAGACGGTGACCCAAGGCTGCCCCTACCCTACCTGCTAGGGGTCAGTACACATTATAGTCAGGCAGGGCCTGTGACCTCTCAGCCAGCCTGGGTGCTGGACCTGTCCACCTCAGAGGACTGAAGGAGCATAGGTGGCCCTGTGTGCCACATGGGGGAGGGGAAGTGTCTCTACTGCCCTTCACCTGTAGGGGCTGCAAGAGCGGAGACAAATGTAGACGCTGACTCTACCTCGGCCCTGACCCTCCTTTTCCTTCCCTGGCATTTTATTTGGATATATATTTTTATCTTTGCAGAGGGAGGGTGTGTAGAAGGTTGTCCAGAGAATGCATTTGGGAGTGAATTGAGAACATCTTTCCGCTCTCTACAATTGGGGAGAGGGGTCTCCTCAGCTGCTCCTCTGGTCACAGTTGTCACAATCGTTCTGTGTCTGTGAAAGTGCCAAGAGTTCTCCCCATGTTTGTAGATCCCCAGCCCTTTGTAAGCCTCTGTATTACTGGTTTTTGGTTTTTTTTTTTCCTTTGTTTTTTTTTTTTTTTTTTTAAAGCATTTGACTGTAAGTTATTAAAGTTGGATGATTCTACCTCTTGTTTTGATCTGGTAACTTCCTCTCACCTTACTTAGCTAGAGCCCTGTGGAAAGTTTGGGATTTGCATGGAAAATAGGGGAAGGGGGCAGGGTTGCTTATCCTGAATGAACAAAACAAGGACTCACAGATTAGATATGTACTTATGGGGTGGCTGGTGCAAATTCTGGAGGAAATTGAAAACCCCTAAAGCTATTGTTGCCTGACCTAGTTTAGGGGTCATGGCTCCCCTCTCTCCTCACCTCCTCTGGCCTTTGCTCCAAAGACCAGCTGCTCCTAGATCTGCCCTGTAGCAAAGTATCTGCTCCTAGGTCTCTGCCCATGACCATGAAGAGTCTTTCTGGGCCCATCGGCAATTCCCTAGTGCTCAGGTCGGTCTGACTTCTTTCCCCCTTTGGAGGACATAGTAAGGGTGGAAAGTAATTCCTGGCCTTAAGCCACCTCCAAGAGCTCAATCCTGCTGACTGTGGCTCTCTGGCAGCAGCTGGTGCTTCAGAGACTTAGGTTGGCCTGGTGACTAAGCCTGAGTCTTCAGCTGTGGGAACAGCAGCTTTTCTCCCAAAGGGGACAGCAGTCATAATCTACCCCACTGCCAACCTGTGAGACAGGATGGGAAGGGCATGATCTACAAATGTTAATAGAACAAGCTGTGGTGTGCACCTGCAGTCCTAGCATTTGGGGGGTAGAGGCAGGAGGGTCAATCCAAGGTGAGGGGAGACCCCCCACCACACACACAATAAGGGGTAGAATAATATGTTAATGTTGCCCTGTCTGAGAGTTCCTGCTTAGGTTTCCAGGGGCCTCACCTCCTGCAGGAAGGCCAGCTGTGTCTGATAGAACAATAAGATTCTCCTAATCTTTCTGGGTGGGAGTCCAGAGAAAGCAAAGGACAACCTTCTAGGCCCCAGTCCCACCCACGGCCTTTGCAGCTTGACAATCCTGCCCTTGGTTCTGATAAAGGGCTGGGGGTGGGAGAGCCTCTCAGCAGCTCAGGCTGGGGGAAGCTGCTTTTCCAAAAGCTGAAGCTTGCTGCCGAGTCCAGGGTCATCTAGATTTGTCCTCCAACTCTCTTGGAGCTCTGGCAGAATGGTATTCGTGTGTGTGTGTGTGTGTGTGCGCGCGTGTGTGTGTGCGCGCGCGCGCGCATTGATCCGGAAGGGTGCCCAAGTGTGCGTCAGTGCGAGGGACAGCTTGACAGAGCTGCTGGGCTGGTTCTGTCTGGAACGTGTACTACCTGACCTCTCTGACACACCTGATGGATGGCTTTCAGTCCTTTGGAATTGAGTTCTATAGGTCAGGGATAGTACCAGGGTGGGAAGGACATGGCCAGAAGAAGGCTTGTCCTGGGAGATCTTTCCTCCCAATCCCAATTCTGCTTCTGTCTTAAACTCTTTAATGACCTTTTGTTTTTGTTTCTTGGTTGTTGTTTTTTACATTACTCTGGGATTAAAGACTCTAGATCTGAGGAAAGAGGTAAAGGGATGTATTCCCTGCTCTCTCTCTCTCTCTCTCTCTCTCTCTCTCTCTCTTGCAAAGAGGCTTCTGAGGTGCCACCTTTTGATTCTGGCTCAGCTAAATACCATTCCTTTTTGTCTATTTAGAAATAGACCCTCCACACTCATGTCCTAGCCATAGGGCAGGTCAGGAATCTTGGTCCCCAGGACCATGAAACTGCTCCAGCCTTCCCCTACCCCCCAACCCTTGGGCTTGACTGTGGAAGGGAGGGGAAGGTTGACAAATGAGAGACAGGAAAGCCAATTGCTTTTGACAGTCGGGTGCAGAGAGGGGAGCCCTGGGGAATTCCTGTGTAGCTGGGGGCTGGGGAGGATCACTGGGGGCTTTGGAAATAATCCCTGCTTGACCCATCAATGGGACTGGAGAGCTGCAATGCTGTGATTGTCTTCCTGTGTTCTAGAAAGGAGTGGGAGACAGGGTGTCCCACTCCCCAGCCTTGCTTGGGGGATTCTGAGTTTTGAACACTGGGCCAAGGGCAAGGCATGGCATGGGCAAGGGCTGGGGACAGGTTGTATTTAGTGTGCTCTCCTTGCCCTAGGAAGTGCACTTTCCTCAGAGGAGAGGGTCTCTGGGGCAGAAGTGGTAGCTGGAACTGGATACCTATAAAGGGAAGTTGGAAGGCCTGTAGACTCAAGAGTTGGGGCTCCCCAGCTCACCCTTCCTCCCACTGGCCACCCTCTTTCCTTGCACAAGTCTGAAGGAGAATCCATAGGGAAGGCATGGTCCTTGCTTGCTTTCTCTTCTTGGAGCCCCTTGTTCGTTCTTGGGGCAGAGATGATAGTGGCTCCATTCCCAGCCTTCTTCAGTCCTCCTGTACTGCACGTGCGCACAAAGAAAAGAGGGACAGGAGAAAGAAAAGCCCTTAAGGATCAGAGTGGGCAGGGATTTGCCCAAGGACACACAGCTACTTCTGGATACATTCAGATCCTAGTTCCCAGGCAAACAAGTTACAACCACTGAGCTTTTGGCTACCCCTCCCCCCTTCTCTCTGGATTTATACTTATTGATTAGATTAAGGCCTAGCTTTCCGATTCTTCCCCCCCCTCCCTTCCTGAGATGTGGAAGGTCTTATCTAACTTAACAGAGCTCTGGTTTCAAATCTGGCCAGAAGGTCCACACCCTCCCTTTACACAATGTATCATTAGAGTCTTAAAACATCTTCTAGGAAGCCCGAGCCAACCCAGACCAGGAGGCAGTTATCAATCCAGCCCAACACAAAATCATAAACATTTGAAATATTATAAGCTGTTTGTTCAAGTTCTGGAAAACTCAGTTGTATGGTTCTCCATCCTTGACATTTGCAGATGACAGTGTATGTCAGAAAGGCCAGGCAAGGCTGGGCTTGGTGGCACAGGCTTAATTTGGGAGTCAGAATCAAACAGATTACTGTGAGTTCAAGGCTAGTCAGGGTGAGTGACACTTTGTCTTTAAAAAAAAAAAAATGGACAAGGCTCATTACAAAGAGTGGCGTATTCTCTACCAGGAGTCTGGTTTTAGTAGGAGATGTGCAGTTGAAGGGGAAAATCCTGGAGAGGAGGCTTTGAGGCATCCGCCACCCCTATCCCTTAACCTCACACACACACACACAAAGCACAGTTCCTTGGAAGGAGCAGACTGAACATTTGCCCCGGTGCTCGCTGCTGGGGAGTCTGGCTGGAATCATAGGACCTCCTCCCCTAGTTGAGCCAGAAGAGAAAAAAAAAATTCCTTTAAAAAAACAAGTCTCATTTAGCTAGGTATGTGTTGTTGAGTTCAAGCTTCAACACCGAGGCTGAGACAGGAGGATCACCTAGAATTCCATGTCAGACTCACCCTAGGACCAGGTACCCCATACAGCGCACACATACACACAAAGTAAGAAAAAAAAAAATCTTTTACTGACCATCGTCCATGACAGAGGTGATAGAGCTAATATAAACATAGGAGCCGGGCGGTGGTGACGCACACCTTTAATCCTAGTACTTGGGAGGCAGAGGCAGGAGGCTTTCTGAGTTCGAGGCCAGCCTGGTCTACAGAGTAAGTTCCAGGACAGCCAGACAGCCAGGGCTACACAGAGAAACCCTGTCTCGAAAAACCAAAAAAAAAAAAAAAAAAAAAAAAAAAAAAAAATGCTGGGTGGAGGGAATGGCACATGCCTTTAATTTTAGAGGCAGGTGAATCTCTGAGTTCGAGGCCCTTGTTGGTCTACAGAGTGAGTTCCAGGATAGCCAGAGCTACACAGAACAACCTTATCTTGAAAAACAAAAGAAAAAAGAAAAAGAAACAGGAAGAAGGAAGTAGAGAAACATCCTAATCTAAACTTAGGTGCTAAACATTATGAACAAGTTTTAAATCTGTTCTGTATGTCTTTCTTTGCATATGGATAAAAAGCTGTATCTCTCCAACCACACAGGGGCTTACATAAGGTGTCCTGTTCAGCTTTGCCTTTTTCATTTATATCTTGGACATGATTCATTGCTGACACCTATGAGTTTTCTTTCTCTTTTTGATGACTACATGAAATTTCATTTTGTGACTGCATCATCATTTTATTAATGAATTTATTGTTGAACTCACCATGTGAATGAACCAAGAAACTCCTTGCATATTTTTTGTACACCTGAGGAAAATTCCTGAGTCAAAGTGTATTATGTGGGCAAATTCAAGGTGGCTCTGCAGGTAAAGTTATCTGCTGCTGACCCTGACAACCTGGGTGTGTCCCCCACATGAGGGACAGAGAGGACTGGCCCCTGAAACTCATTTCTCTGACTCCTAAACGTGTTCTCAAAACTTCCACTTTGGCACCGTGGCTCACCTGCAGACATACACATACACACAAAAAGTTTTGTTTTTTTTTTCAATTAGAGAAGTGTTGGACTTAGTGGCACACACCTTTAAACTTAAGGTGTATATCTCTATGAGTTCAAGGCCAGCCTGGTCTACTTAGTGAGTTCCAGACCAGCTGCACAGTGAGATTCTGGCTCAAAAAGCAAAGCAAAACAAAGCAATAAACTTATCATTATTTGGGGGGGGGGTTGTTGTTGGTTTTGTTTGTTTTGTTTTTTGTTTTTCCCCAGCTAGGATTTCTCTGTGTAACAGCCAGTCCTAGAACTCACTCTGTAGACCAGGCTGGTCTTGAACTCAGACATCCTCCTGCCTCTACCTCCAGAGTACTGGGATAAAAGAAATGTGCCACCATGCCCTGGCTACACTGTTTTCTTTTTAAAGGGGTATATGTGGGCACATAGGATGCCTTTAGTCCCAGCATTTGGGAAGCAGAGGCAGGAGTACAAGGCTAGCCTGGTCTACATAGCTTGTTTGTTGTTGTTGTTGTTTTGTTTTTTAAAGGTGAACTGAGAGTAATATGTATGTATTTAAGGCTTAGCCAACGTTTGAGGAAAAGAGAAGTTTAAAGTTTATCCAACCCCACCCTCCAATGGCTGCTCTCTGGGCCTCTCCATACTGAGTTGTATACAGTGGCTTCGCTTTAGAGAGGGAAGAAATATAATCAGTAACTGGGTGGAGAGTGAGCTCAGTCTCGACACCACTGCCGGCTGCCTGGCTGGTGACGGGGGCTGGCAGATGGCGAAGGCTCCCTAGCACCCTGCTTGTCATAAACGTCAGGCAAAGTAGGCGACGCAAGTCCTGAAATAACTCTTGGGGTGGAGGGGACTTAGCTCAGGGAGGGAGGCAGAGACTAGAAATGTTGGCTCAAAAGGAGCAGGGAGGGAAGCCCTAAAGAGGAAAGAGGAGGTTCTAACCCCGCCCTCCCCTATGACCCCTGCTTGACCCTTCTAGTGAGGATTCCCACCAATTGCTGTAGCGCAGGGACTCTCGGTGGATCTGATTTCTAGAACACTGTAGTCTGTTTGGAGAATGATCACTCCTGGTTTACTCAGACTTCTTGGTTAGTCCTCACCCGCCGCCGCCGCCTCCAGTGGAGTCGGGTAGGGTGAGGTGGGAAGGCAGGCGGGAGGCGGCTTATCTCCTTCGTACTCTGAGTGCCCTTCCTGGTTAATCTGTGGGAAGATCCTTGGAGGAGGGGAGAGGTTACAGCTGTTTTCAAAGTGTGTTGAAAACAAGGTGTCTTGTCTCCCTCACCCAGCTTGTGTGGGGATTAAACACTAGTTTAATACTGTTGAGATACAGCTAAAGAAAACCAACCAACCAACCAGACTTACCTTACCTGTGTGTGTGCTGGTTTGTGCCTATATATTTACACACATGTGAAGGTGCCCACCAAGGCCGTGAGGGGGAGGGGAGTGTCAGATGCCCTGGAGGTCCCTTAGAGGTAGTTATGATTATCCTTGTGTGGATACTGGGACCAGAACTCCTGTCCTCCGGAAGAGCAGTACTGGGTGTTAACCTTGGAGCCATCTCTTCCACCCCATCTTCAGTAGTCTTTAGTGTTGGGAATTTTACTTGGTTTTTTTTTTTGTTTGTTTGTTTTTTGTCTTGTGTTTTTGAGAAAGGGTCTCACTATGTAGCTGAAGCTGGTAAAACCTCACGGTCCAGCAGAGCGGTGGTGGCGCACGCCTTTAATCCCAGCACTTGGGAGGCAGAGGCAGGCGGATTTCTGAGTTCGAGGCCAGCCTGGTCTACAGAGTGAGTTCCAGGATAGCCAGGACTACACAGAGAAACCCTGTCTCTAAAAAAAAACCAAAAAAAAAAAAAAAAAAACCAAAAAAAATCTCATGGTCCTCATGCCTCAGCTCCTGACTGCCAGGATTCCAGGCATGTCCTGTGCCACCACAACCGGCTCTGGTTCTGTTTTGGTTTTTGATGTTTTTATAAAGTCACCCACTGTGTTCCACTGTAAGGCAGAACTACTTTGTACTCTCCCGAGTTTCCCGAGCCTGATGGGGGAGAATAGAACCCCGTCTGACCAGACCATATCCCAGAGAGGAACCCACAAAGTAACTGAAGGGCAAGATGGCCTTAGCACCAACCATAATTGTGACCAGGCTATTCCTCTCTCTTTATCTTACATCAAAATCTATAAACCAGGGCCTTGGGTGCTGTGCTGGATAATTTTGCATCAACTTGATTCAAGCCATATTCACCTGAGAGGAGAGACCCTCAATGAAGAGATCAACTCCATAAGATCAGGCTGTGGGCAAGCCTGTGGGGGCATTTTCTTAATCAGTGATTGATGGGGAAGGCCCAGCCCATTGTGGGAGGTGCCACCCCTGGGCTGGTGGTTCTGGGTTCTATAAGAAAGCAGGCAGAGCAAGCCAGTAAGCAGCACCCCTCCGTGGCCTCAACATCAGGTTCTACCCTGTTGGAGTTCTTGTCCTGACTCACTCCCATGATGAACAGCACTGTGGAGGTGTAAGCCAAATAAACCCTTTCCTCCCTAACCCCAAATTGCTTTTGGTCATGGTGTTTCATCTCAGCAATACGACAGTAACTCTACTGGAAGCAGGTTAATAATATCAATTCTCTCTTTCTGTCTCTCTCCCCACCCACACCCCTTTTGTTTGTTTGTTTGTTTTGTTTTACCAAGGCCTTATGTAGCCCAAGCTGGCTTCAAACTTGCTATGTAGCCCAACAATGGCCTTCTTCAGTCTCTCAAGTGCTGGGATTTCAGGTGCCCCTTACCACCAAGATCAGCTTAAACCCGACATAGGGTTGTTCTTTTCTGAGAGCATCTTACAGTGTGACTCTGACTGACCTGGAACTCGCCATTAGTCAGGGGCTTTTGATGTCATTGTTTTGTTTTTGTGCTACTAGGGATTGATCCCAGGGCTTCATGGCTGCTTAGAGAACACTCTTGGTACCCCTCCCAGCTCCCGGTTTATTTGATAGCTATCAGTAAGAGGAAGAAGTATTCTCTCTCTCTCTCTCTCTCTCTCTCTCTCTCTCTCTCTCTCTCTCTCTCTTCTGTTTCTAGTCTTATCACCCTGTGAAATACCCTTATTTTGGGCTAAGTTTGTTTTCCTTCTAGGCAGCAATTTAGTCTGCTTGCTACTTGGGGGATATGAAACTAACTTAAATAAGATATTTTTAATTTTTAAATTATGCTTCATTTATTGTATGTGGTGTGTGTTTTTTGTGGTGAGTGTGTATCAGTTCTTCTCTCCCACCACGTGGATCTCAGGGGTTGACTTCAAGTCCTCTGGCTTGTCCTTGTCAACTGTCACCTTTACCAAGTCTCTGTCCTCTAAGTATTACCCATTTCTGGGACACTGGGTATCCTCAAGGACCAGAGGGTGGGGTAGGAAATAGTTTAGTTTATAAGAGTTGACAGGCCCCAGGAAGGACAGCCAGTAAGAAAGATTGGACAGCATGTATCCTGAAAGGCTTCCAGGAGGAGGAGAAACAAAGAAAATAACTCGGCCCAGAACAAAACATCCCGATTAGGGAGGGACTCTGAGCATTGGCCTAGAGCAGCCCTGGCCCTGCCAGTCACGGAGGAGGAAAGACCTGAGTCTGAAGGTTAAAACACAGTTTCATTCCACCCTTTCTGGTAATTAATTACCTAGCCTAGGACACTCCTCAGAGACTGTCCACCACTCCCCTCCCCCAGCTTGTCCCACTGTCACCTGAGGACATTCAAGTTCTGGGAGGTTCCTGAGGCTCCCCACTACTGGACCAACAAGATGCTCAGTAGGTAAAGGTGACTGTTGTTGGCAAGAACAAGACAGAGGACTTGAATTCAATCCCCACGAGGCGGGAAGGAAGAACTGATACACACACACATATACACACACATGCACAGAAAAAAACACACAATACAATAAATGAAGCGTAATTTTAAAATTAAAAAATAGGAGCTGGGCGGTGGTGGCACACACCTTTAGTCCCAGCACTTGGGAGGCAGAGGCAGGCAGATTTCTGAGTTCGAGGCCAGCCTGGTCTACAGAGTGAGTTCCAGGACAGCCAGGGCTACACAGAGAAACACTGTCTCAAACAAAACAAAACAAAATGTTATTTAAGTTAGCTTCATATGTTAGTGGGATACACTTGAAATCCCAGCATCCAGGAGGTAGAGGCAGGAGGATCAAGGTGGTTGTTGGAGAGATGGTGCAGCATTGGCTGTTCTTCCAAAAGACCTGGGTTTGATTCCTAACACACACATGAAGACACACAATCAAAAGAGTCCTTTGCTGTCAGCCTGGACCACATGAGACAAGCAAACAAAGCAAGTTATTAATTTTGTTTGTTTATTTGTTTGTTTTTCCAAACAGAATTTCTCTGTGTACACCTGGCTGTCCTGGGACTCACAGAGATCCACCTGCCTCTGCCTCCTGAGTGCTGGGATTAAAGTCCTGAGATGCTGTGCTTCACCTCACCTGTTTTTTGTTTATTTTCTTGTTTACTTGTTTATTTGTTTATTTTGGCTCCCTTTGAGGCAGAGTCTCCTGTAGCATCTAGTTTATTTTGTAGCTGAAGTAAACTCCTAATCTCTCTGCCTCTGTCTCTCAAGTGCTGTGCTTACAGATATGGTCGTATTTCCCCCTTCTCATCTGTCTTTTTCATTTTCAGTACTAGAATTCAACTGTGGCCTTCCACAAACTTGGCAAGCCTGTGCCACTGAGTGACATCCCCGGCTAACGTCTCTTTCTTTTTAACCTTTAAAAGCTGTGGCTGCCAGTGCTGGGGGTGTGGCTAGGTGATACTTTGTCAAGTGAGTTCAAGGCCCTAGGTTTGATGTCAGCACCTTAAGCAAACAAACAAACAAACAAAAATATGGCACACACATTGTTCACGCTACATATCTGTTGCCATGGATGTGGGACTAGATATTTGGGGGAAGAGGTTGAGTCAAAGATGTACTGTTTTCTCTCTCCTCCGAAGTCAGAGGAGAAACAGACCCAAACCATAGCTGTCCAGAAGAGATTAAAAGGAGGCCTCTTGGCAGAGAGAACTGAAAAAACCCGAAAGATCTGCCTGCTCCCCTTCCTGGAAAGCTCTTGGGTAGCAGCAAGTTTTGCATATCTTGAGTCATTTCAAGATATCTTCAAACTAAGGTCTTCCATGACCCATGACTTAAACTTAGGCAGTGATCTCCCAAGTTCCATGTTTTGTTTTGTTTTGTTTTGTTTGAGACAAAGTCTCACTGTATGTATAGCCTTGTCTGTCCTGGAACTTGCTATGTAGACCAAGCTGGCCTCAAATTCCCAGAGACTGCCTCAGCTCCCAGAGTGCTCAGATTAAAGGTGTGCGCTACCACGCCCCGATCTTTCAGGGTGTTTTTATTCTGCAGTCCCTTCTCAACTCTACCTGATGACATCCACAGAAAATTCCAAACGTGATTTTACCCACTAGTGTCCTATCTTTCATGAGACTGCTGGGGCAGCAGCCACAGTACAGACAGCCTGAGCTTGCATCACCCTGCCCCTCCAGCCCCAACCTACAAGGTGCTGGAGAAGCAAGAGGGCTCGGAGAGACTTCCTCAGGAGGAGGATGCTGGCTGTCTGAGTAACCCACAGACTGAATTATCTGCCTCTGATTTTGCACAAACATGAGCAGGTAGTTTATAAGTAAGCTGGGTGACAGCATTATGTGTCCTGTGTACATGCCTGTGTGTGCGTGTGTGGAGTGGACAGGGTCATGCTAGACTAAACCCTCCCCCCATTTATCTACATCTGGGGCATGATTCTAATCACATGAAATCTGGGTTAGGGATCTGACACACTCTAGCTTCCAGAGATAGGGAATAATTTTTTTGTTGTTGTTTTTTTGTTTTTCGAGACAGGGTTTCTCTGTATAGTCCTGGATGTCCTAGAACTCACTCTGTAGACCAGGCTGTCCTGGAACTCAGAAATCTGCCTGCCTCTGCCTCCCAAGTGCTGGGATTAAAGGCTTACGCCACCACTGCCTGTGGAATAATTTTTATACAAAGATATGTGAGCACTTGTTGCTCTTGCAGAGGACCTGGGTTGTGTTCTCAGTGCTCACGGTAGCTCAGAGCCGTGGATAACTCCAGTTGTTGTGGAGATCCAATGGGCACCAATACATTCTCATAAAAGCGTAAACTCAAATAAAACGAATAAAATAAAAAGCAGTGGATCTAGGGGCTAATTTAGCTCAGTGGTGGAGTGCATGTGTACTGCACACTGGGCGGTAGGTTCCATCTCATCTGCATAAAGGAGAAAACTGTCTTAGACCTGGCTTCCTCCATGGAGAGACAAACAAACGTCCCTGGTTTGCAGAACAGACTCTCAAGGAAGGGAAGCAAAATGGGCCACAGGAGCTCCGCAAGGCTATGGAGACCAGAAGATGGCTGTGCATTCGGGCCAGGTTGGGCTCCGTAGTAAGACCATATCTCAGAGAAAGTCTTTTTTTTTTTTTTTTTGGTTTTTCGAGACAGGGTTTCTCTGTGTAGCCCTGGCTGTCCTGGAACTCACTCTGTAGACCAGGCTGTCCTGGAACTCAGAAATCTGCCTGCCTCTGCCTCCCAAGTGCTGGAATTAAAGAAAGTCTTTTAAGAAAGAAAGAAAGAAAGAAAGAAAGAAAGAAAGAAAGAAAGAAAAAGAAAAACTGCAAGGCGACCCAGGCCTGTAACCCCAGCACCGGGAACATACGTATAGGAGTGCCAGGAGCTTGGCCAACCTTGGCTACATAGTGAGGTTGGGGTTAACCTGAGCTATGGGAGATGCTGAATCAAAGAAAAACAGACAAACAAATACATAAAAACAAAATAAGCTGGGCATGGGGGACCAGGCTTGTAATCATAGCACCAGGGAGGAAGAAGCAGGAAGAACAGGAGTTCAAAGTCCTTAGCTATACACTGAGGCTGAGGCCAGTGTTAGTCTAAATGAGACCCAGCTCAATCACATCTGTATGCCAGCTCACACACACTACCCAGAGGAAGGCTGGTCTCTTACACGTGGGTCATCAGAGACTAGCTACTGTTTGCTCTGAGCATTCTCCAGGCCAAGAGCAAGTGGCCAGAGAACATCGTGACCCATTATAGGAGCTCTAGGTGGAGTTTCAAGGGCCTGAACAAGCTGGTCGACCTGAGCAAGGCCCAGTCTGGATCACTGCTCCCATGTGGCAGTTCACCCCTCTCAAGACTTTCACTGGCCCTTGTCTGAGTTCATCCTCCCTCGTCCCACTCTCATTCCCACGCCCTGGTCACTGCCTATGACCTAGTCTGGTTGCTCTTGGCATTTATCTGGAAGTCTGGATGAAGCCCCGAGCGAGTGTCTTTGAGAGCAGCTGGGACTCTGGAATTGCCCTTACTTATTCCCCTTGCTTGCTCAGTGGGTCCTTCATTACCTCAGCAGAAGGTTCTGGGGTCCCAGGGAAGACCAGACACGAACTCCTTCTCTCAGATTTTCCTTTTTACTGATTACATCCAGCCTTGCTTCCTGTCAGAGAATGAACCGGCCCAGGGGCAATTCACACTCCCCCGACCTGACACCCCAGGCTCCAATCCTACTCAGACATCACAGGACACATCCCCTTGACCGGAAGGGTGGACCTGGCCTGGTTTCCTTTGAAACTTTAGATCAGAAAAGACACCTCCTTTCCTGGTCCTTTCCTCTGCACCGCCCAAAGACTGGGAGAGTAGAAGAGCAGAGAGTTCAGTGGAAGGGGTGGGCATGGGGGTGGGAGTGGAGGTGGGGATGGGGGTGGCTGGACTGACTTTTAAACCTTCCTTTTCTTTTGGTCCAGCACTATCTAGAAGAGCCAGAATCCCGAGGCAGAGGACAAAGGAGAAGCAAAGACCATTCTTTCTGGGCATTTGGCTGCTGTTTTATGTCTGAGATTAAATCAAGAGGTTCCAGTGTCATGTCTTCATAGCCTTCTTCTTATCCTTTGGACCCTAGCGTTTGGTGGTCCTGTGGTAGGTGTGCCTCACAGATACATAGACACACACACGCACACACGCACACACACCCTTACATTGTTGAAACCAGAACTGTTGCCTCCTGGGAGAGGGGTGGTCACATACCTGTCCTCCTGGGAGGTGACACTTCCATTACACCTCCACAGGTTTCATGTGAGCCTCACCCTACCTTTGGCCTAGTGCTGTCAGGGTGGGCAGCAGGGATGTAAGACTCGAGCTGGCCTAGTGCCAACAAGGAGGACACTCTTAGCTGCCCCTGGACATGCCAACAAAGCAGCTCTCTCTCTCCCAAGGACTAAACCTGATTGAAACTCAGCCGACAGCCAGCAGCAGTGTTTGGTCTTGGATTGCTGGATGAGCCTCAGGGGTGACTGAGAAAAAAAAAATATCCCAGAGACCTCTTGAGGATTGGAGGAGGCCCCAGGCTCCCTGATGAGTTGTCGGAGGCAGACCTGTGCCCAGAATAAAGCTTGGGGTCTTGGCTGGACATTATGAGACTGGTAGCCCAAATTGTGTATTTGCCATCCCTGGACCAGGAGAAAGGACTGCCCAACTGGGTGTGTCCTCACCCCATTAGGCAGGGGCAGGGACTATAATTGCTGTAATTCCCTGATGATTGCAATTTGCAGCCTCTCTGTGTGACAGGCTTCAGCAAGCTGCCAAGAGATCTGAGGCTGGATGTTGTCCCCCCCCCTCCTTTGCCTGGTCTCCCCACCCTCAAACAAGAGGGGTTCTTAAGACTAGTTAGCTGAACTTCCACTTATACCTGGAGACAGAAATTTAGAAGAAGCAATACTGGAGGAAGATTTAAAATGGTGGGTTGTTATTTCTTTGATATGGGATCTCTGTTCCTGGATGGCCTAGAACTTACTATATAGAAGCCAGCGGGAATTCTCCTGACCCAGACATCCAAGGGCTGGAATTGCTGACAAGAGTCACTATGGCTTTGCTGGTGCAGTTGCTGCTGTTGCTGCCCTCGATTGTGTATTTGTTGTTTTTACAGGTTGTAGCTAAGGATGACCTTGAGTGACTGATCCTTCTGTCTCTGCTTCCTCCGTGCTGGGTTACAGGCCAGGCCACCACATTTGGTTTTCTGTAGTGCTTGGGACTGAGCTCAGGGGCTCTAGGCAAGCTCTGTGCCAACTGAGCCATAACCAGCCCCTTGATTTTATTTTTTATTTTTTTATTTTTTAAAAGACACAGTGTCACTCTTATACTCAGCCTTCTCAGCCTTTTAAATTTTGTCTTTTTTTTTTTTTACTCATTCACCCTGGAAGAAGGTTGGTGCCAATTCCCAACACTGACATTCATGTCCCTTGGCAGTGTCTGGGACAGGGCAAGCAATGGGCAATGTTTTGAAATTTTATTTATTTGTTTACATACTTATTTATTGAGACAGGATTTCCTGCCTCTTTTGTGCTGGGATTAAAGGTATATACCACCAGGGACCCAGTCAAAATTGTTATTTTATTTTAAGACAGGTCTCACATGTAGCCTCACTGGCCTAGAACTAGCTATGTAGACCAGGCTGGCCTTGAACTCAGAGATCTACCTGCCTCTGTCTCACCAGTCTATTGTCATGTCAGGATGGATAATGGATGGAACTGGTAGATGGATGGATAGGTGGTTGAATGGGTAGATGAATGAGTGGATGGATGGTAGACAGATGAATTGATAGGTGGATGGGTGGTAGATGGATGGGTGGCAGGTGGATAGGTGGTGGGTGGATGGGTGGTGGATGGATGGGTGGTAGGTAGATAGGTGGTGGGTGGATGGGTGGTAGGTGGATAGGTGGTGGGTGGATGGGTGGATGGGTGGTGGATGGATGGGTGGCAGGTGGATAGGTGGTGGGTGGATGGGTGGTGGATGGATGGGTGGTAGGTAGATAGGTGGTGGGTGGATGGGTGGTAGGTGGATAGGTGGTGGGTGGATGGGTGGATGGGTGGTGGATGGATGGGTGGTAGGTGGATGGGTGGTGGATGGATGGGTGGTAGGTGGATAGGTGGTGGGTGGATGGGTGGATGGATGAACTAGAAACTGTATAGTGCCATGGATGCACGGAGAGAAAGGTAAAGGCTGAGTTGGGCTGGAACAACTGGGCTGCGTTTGGATGTGTTCCTTCTGCATCAGTGTCCCCATCCCCCACTGCTGCTTTTTGCTTGACTTTGAGAGTAACTAACACACCTTCATTTAGACTCAAGAGCCAAATCGGGAGCCAATTAGAAGTTAGCTAAAAGTGTTGTTCTGGAATAATTTCTGCCTTTGCTTCTTTCTACAGAAAGTTACGGTTTAACTACACAAACACAATATTTGATGAAAATACTTCAAACAGACAGCTGATAGCAGTGATGAAGACTGTCTACAAATAAAACTATTTAAAAATATCAGACAAGGGAGAGAGTAGGAGGCACAGAGTGAGCACTTGGTGTCTTGCAGCTAATCGGAGCACCAGGAAGGCAGGAGTTACAATGGGAAGTATCTTAGTGGGGTTTCTAGGGTCCAGAACAAAGGACCATGAGGTAAAAGTTTCCAAAGATGGAGGGTTGGTGAGATCTAGTGGAGAAAGAGGCTTGTAGGCAAGCCTGATGACTGGAGTTGGAGCTGCATAAATTGACTTCCGTAAGTTATCCTTTGATCTCCACTTGTGCACTGTAGTGTGTGTGTGTGTGTGTGTGCACATGTACTTGTCTTCAGTGGAAAAAACCAGTGTCTTCCTCATACTTTTCAACTGAGCTATAACCTATAACACAGTTCATAACTCTGTACCTTTTTTTTTTTAAGACAAGATTTTTGTGAGCCACCATGTGGTTGCTGGGAATTGAACTCAGGACCTCTTGAAGAGTAGTTAGTGCTCTTAACCAGTGAGCCATCTCTCCAGGCCAGAGACAAGAGTCTTATTGTGTATCCCTGACTGCTCTGGAACATGCTACATAGTCCAAGTTGGGTTCAAACTCATGGAGATCTCTCTGCCTCTGCCTCCTGGGTACTGGGATTAAACTGGCCTGTATTCATAACGGGCGCGCGTGCGTGCGTGCGTGCGTGCATGTGTTTGTGTGTGTGTGTGTGTGTGTAGGTGTGGTACATCCCACAGTGTGTATGTAGAGGGCAGAGGGGAAGTTTTAGGAGTCTGTTTTCTCCTTCCATTATGGTTTCAAGGGATAGAAATCAGTTGCCTGTCGCCCGGGCTTGTGAAGTAAGGGATCCTTACGCACTGAACCATCTCTCTGGCCTGCACCTATTTTTTGTTTAGCAACAGTATTTTTTAAGCCTCTATTCCAACCAGGGTCAGGCTAAGCACTTTCTCTTGTGTTATCTCTGCCCATCAGGCCTGAGGGCACGGAGCTCAGAGTGCATGCCTTTTTTTTTTCTCCTCCTGGGTGATCTCATCCACACCTGTGGCTTTCACTACAGCCTGACTCCCAAGCTGTCTCTCCTCCCAGACAGGCCCCACCTTACCTCCTTGCTGATTTTTAGGTCCTGGCTGTCGCTGGGTACCTGAAACCAGTAGTGGGTCTTGCCTAGGCTTCCTGTAAGCTTGATCCTGTGTCTGGCTTCCCCATCTCTATTCATAGCACCCTTGTCCACCCAACATCCATGTCAGACCCTAGCACCCTCTTTTCTCTGCCCCCATGCCCCATACTTGTCACTATGACCTGTAAACCAACTTGTTGAAGACCTGAAGATCTCTATCAATGTTTCCTGCACATGAAACTCTGAATTCAGGCCCCACCCACCCTGATTTTCTCTGGGGTATCATCCCAAGTTCTGTTACCTCTAATTCTCCCATCTTGTGCCCCGAGTTGGTTGCCAGGCAAAAATTTTTCAAAATAAAAGTCTGGTCAGGCACATACATCCTAAAACCTTTTGATAAAGCCCCAGATACACTTGAGTGTGTGTGGACAAGGGCGGTACCTCAGTCTGCAGCTTGGACTGGCATCAAATTCTCTGCTACTTAGGCTGGTCTTGAGCTCACAATCCTCTTGCTTCAGAAGTCGTTGGGATTAGAGGAAAGCACCACCGTGCTTGGTTGTGTTTTATTGCTGCTGCTGTTGTTTTTGGTCCCCTCCCCTACAAGTTGAACCCCAGGGAGGGATCCCATTCTCTGTGTAACCAACCCAGCCGACCTACTCAAGAAACACCAGCATCCAGGGGTCATACGTTGCTTGTTTGTTTGTTTGTTTGTTTGTTTTCTTTTTTTTTCAGAGACAGAGTTTTTCTGTGTAGTCCTGGCTGTCCTGGAACTCACTCTGTAGACCAGGCTGGCCTCGAACTCAGAGCCTGCCTCTGCCTCCCACGCCTCTGCTGGGATTAAAGGCGAGTGCCACCACTGTCCCTGCTAGAGCCCTCTTAGGACAAAAGAAAGCATGAGATGTTCTGGAGTGGAGTTACAGATGGTGGTATGCCTACTAATGAGTGAGGGGACTAGGAGGTAGGTCCCTGATAGGCAGATAGGTTAGATAAGTTAGGGAATGGGGCCTGCAATAGATACGAAAGGCGAGAAACATCACTTCATCCTCATCCTCTCGGGACAAAGGCCAGACAGCTTGAGACAGAGGCCCGCCGAAGACCCTTAAAGTAAACACAACACAACTCAAGCTGGGCAGTGGTAGCACATGCCTTTAATCTCAACATTTGGAAGGCAGAGGCAGGAGGATCTCTGAGCTCAAGGCCAGCCTGATCTACAGAGCAAGTTTTAGGACAGCCAGGGCTACACAGAGAAACCCTGTCTCAAAAAAAAAAAAAAAAAAAAAAAAAAAAACAACAAAAAAAAAAACCAAAACAAACAACAACAACTCAACTTTCTAGAAGACACCAGGCTTGAGCTTGGCTTCAAGAGTCCTTCCCCACCCTCACTGAGCCTTGCTCTCTGTGTGTCTGTTTGTCTGTCTGTCTTGTTGTATTTGTGTTTCTTTATCTTTAATATAAGTAGTTTTCATTTGTTGAGTCTACGGCCATGTCTGAGATCTTCCCTGCTCCCTCTCACCTGTTTTACAGGAGACTTTTCCTCCCTGCCTTTTAATTCTTTAACTGGCAGGGAAATGAACCCAATCCAGATCCTTAGCTGGTAACATGTGTGTGCTGGGAATTGAACTCGGGTCCTCTTGGAAAAGTAATCAGCTCTTTTAACTGGCAAGTCATATCTCCAGCACAGAATTTTGTTTTTTTAAGACAAATATACATGCACATATACACAAATCTGGTTTTGGTGTTTCTGTGTATATGACTCTAGGGATAACCATATAATAATCAAAGGGAGGCCCTCAGTTTGAAGAGGATGAAAGAGGTACTCGAGAAGGGTAGGAGGGAGGAACGGAAGGGAGAAAGTGATGTAATTACATGATAATTAATTTGTTTCTTTGTTTACTTGGTTTTTCTGAGACAGGGTTTCTCTGTTTAGCCCTGGCTGTCCTGGAACTTGCTCTGTAGACCAGGCTGGCCTCCAACTCAGAGATCTCCCTGCCTCTGCCTCCTGGGTGCTGGGAGTAAAGTTGTGTACCATCACCACCCAGCGTAATTATATTTTAATTTAAAATTATTTTAGAAATCCATGGGCCAGGTGTGGTGGTTCACATTTGTATTTTAGCACTTGAGAAAATGAGGCAGGGGGATTATCCCAAGTTCCAAGGCCAGTCTGGGCCATATAGCAAGACTTTGCCTAAAACAACAAAACAAAACAGAATAAAACAAAACCCCTTCTGTGGTGCCACGTGTCTGTGAGCCCAGCACAGTGGAGGCAAAGGCAGGCAAGTCTGCGTGAGTCTGAGGCTAGGCTTACCAACACATAGAGTTCCACGTGAGACTGCTTAGTGAAACTCTGAAAACAAAGCCCTAAGTAATGAAATACATGGAAAATCCTAAAAAAAAAAAAAAAAGAAAGAAAGAAAATGAAAACATCCTAAACTCAACTCTTCCAAACATGTCCTAGTACCTGTGGCCTCAACTATGGCTGCTCCCTCAGCTCCAGGCCTCCCCACTGGATGATCCCTTATCTCCAGGCCTCCCCCACAGGGTGCTCCCACAGCCCCAGGCCTCCCCACTGGGTGCTCCCTCAGCTCCAGGCCTCCCCACTGGATGATCCCTCAGCTCCAGGCCTCCCCCACAGGGTGCTCCCACAGCCCCAGGCCTCCCCACTGGGTGCTCCCTCAGCTCCAGGCCTCTCCACTGGATGATCCCTCAGCTCCAGGCCTCCCCACTGGATGATCCCTCAGCTCCAGGCCTCCCCACTGGATGATCCCTCAGCTCCAAGCCTTCCCCACAGGGTGCTCCCACAGCCCCAGGCCTCCTCAAGGTATGTTCCTGTAGCCCCAGGCCTCCCCACTGGATGATCCCTCAGTGTTGGGGGCCCGGCCCCCAACACCTCAGCTCCTGGCTTCCCCCACAGGGTGCTCCCACAGCCCCAGGCCTCCCCACTGGGTGCTCCCTCAGCCCCAGGCCTCCCCACTGGGTGATGATCCCTCAGCTCCAGGCCTCCCCCACAGGGTGCTCCCACAGTCTCAGGCCTCCCCACTGGGTGCTCCCTCAGCCCCAGGCCTCCCCACTGGGTGCTTCTGTAGGCTAGGAATGCCTACATTTTCTCCATTTTCACCAGTTCAGTTCCTCCCAGAGAAGGCTTTCTGACCACTTCTCTCTGCTCCCCCGTCCCCAGGGCCTTTGTCTTCCTCAGTGTTACAGTATCCTTTCTGCTTGTGCCTCTCCCACTGAGAGTTGAGAGTTTTCTGGGGCAAGTATGCTGTTTCTTCTTCTTTGCATTCTTTGCTGTGTGTGTTGCTTGGTACATAGGGTGGGTTAAATGCTTGTTGAATGAATGTCTAATCTCCTGAGTTCTCTATCGCCTTTCGATTCAGCCCCCCTTTGGGAAAGCTTACTCAGTACTGTTTATTATAGGACTCGGGAGGTGCCCTGCAAACCGGAACATTTTTCTTTCTCCTTTTTCCTTCATCTCCCAGAATTCACAGGAGCTACACCCTTGGCACCGACGCAGGCAGCTTATCCTGCGGAGCGAGGAGCGAGCGTCAGCTGGCAGGCAGCCCTTCCCTTCCTCCGCGGCTCTGTCTTCCCTCAGCACAAATCCTTTTTCCTTTTTGGGTGTTCAGAGCTCTGGGAGCAGAGGGCTGAGTGGGAGGGAGGCAGCAGTGGGCTGTCTGCTGGGAGGCAGGAAGGGGGTGTGGGGGAGCCAAGATGTGGGTGGAAACGTTGCTTTGGGGAACCTTTTGAGGGAGAAAGAAAATGTAGCTATTTTAGAGATATGTTGGGAGGGGTAGCGGGGATACACTCTGGGGGCTGAATCCTCCTCTGGAGCATCGGTGAGCCAAGATGGGGGTGGGGTGGGTTAGTTTTAATTATTTATTTAGGCTATTCCCCACCCCCACCCCCCAGCCTCAGCCTTCTGAGTGCTGGTATCACAGGCATGTGCCACCATGCCTGGCTTCAAGCAGTGACTATGAAATGCCCCTTCTCTGGCAGGAGCCTGGCGGGGCACATGGGTATCCATGTGGGTGAGTAGCGGGCTGCTCCTTTGCAGGGAAGTCCTGGCTTCCTCAGCCCCCAGCCCTCATCTGCAGAACAAGAGGGAAAGGACACATTCTCTTAGTTCCTCTAGGGACACGGGTACATAGAGGAGGCCAGCAGTAGTCGTGACACACCAGCCTTAGTCACCACCCTGCCTATGGGGATTCTCTGCCCATCAAGATGAACCTCAAATAAAAACAGGGCTTAGTGTGCCAAGCTGTGTCTCTGGGAGACCCCCAGCCACCACCAATGGGGCTGAGTCACCATGTTATCCTCTTCCAGGCGCCCACAGAGAGTATGCTGAGGAGCAGTCCTCCCACTTGTTAGTAGAGCACAGACCCTGGGTTGGTACAGCCGTCAGGAGACTGGCTTTCTTACCAGTCTGTCTGAGCAGGCCCTGACTAGCCACACACAGCTCTGCCTCCTGTATAACCTTTACAGCTCAGAACGTGCTTTCAGTGCTAGGGGTTGGGGGTGGCACACACCTTTAATGCCTTAACTCAGAAGTAGAGACAGGCAGATTTCTCTGTGAGTTCAAGGTCAGCCTGGTCTACACAGTGAGTTCCTGGCCAACCAAGCCTATATAGGGAGACCCTGTCTGGCAAAAAAACCCAAACATACCAAAAGGGGGCAGGAAAGGAGGTCTAACATGGGACCTTCTGGCCTGAAGAGACACAGTGTCTGCTCAGAATGAACTCAGAATCTGTATGGTAATACTGAAGAAATACCATAAGGGGCTGCAGAGATGGCTCAGTGGAAAAGAGCACTGGGTGCTCTTCCAGAGGACCTGGGTTTGATTCCCAACATCCACAGCAATTTCACAACCAGCTGTAAGTCCAGTTCCAAAAGAACTGTTCCTGGCACTCTACCTTCTTTTTAAAAAAATATTATTTATTTATAATTATTTATATGTGTACACTGCAGCTGTTTTCAGACATACCAGAAGAGTGCATCAGATCCCATTACAGATAGTTGTGAGCCACCATGTGGTTGCTGGGAATTGAATTCAGGACCTTAGGAACCTGAGCAGTCAGTGCTCTTAACCCCTGAGCCATCTTTCCAGCCTATCATTCACTCATTCATTCATTCATTCATTTGTTCATTCACATGGCTAACACTCCTCAAGTCCCACTTTGTGCCCTTCTTTTGAGTACTTGTCCTAAAAGGATGTTGGAAAGCCACATGTGGCCCTTGCCTTTCGTCTGTGAACAATATATAAACAGTTCTAGAGGGTTCCAGATCTGTAAAATCAGTGCCAGGAATGAGGGACACAGAAGGGTCCTAACATTTCAGAGTCCTGGTATTGTCCCTCCTACGTCCAGTCTCACCCAGTCCTACTTGAGATTTGCCTTGGCCTCATAGACCCAGGCTAGACAGGAGATGGACATCTTCTTGCTGCAGCCTTACTGTATCTACCCTTGGGTCTCCCTAAGTGTGTGTAGAGCGTGTGTGTCTGGCTGCTATGGTGGAGGCGGAAACACTTGGAGTGCAGCCTGGCGAATGGGTTATTTATTCCACCATGCTTCTCACAATGCAGTTCCAAACTTCCCTTGATTTGGCTAATTCAAGAGATTAAGGCCCAGATGTGATGGGGGCAGGGCTGTCACCAAAGTGTCACCAACCCTTCATTTTGTACCAGCTGATGGGAGCGCATAATCATCCAGATGGTGAGAGAGAATGATTAGTCTATTTTTTTTTATATCAAACCTCAAGGGAGTTGAGAATTAATCACTGAGCCTGGTGGGAGGGGCTATTCTGTCTAGTGGCTTCCTCTGTGGCTGGTGAGAGACTTCCCAATGAATATGCAGATGAGGAAGCTTCCAACTTAGTCCTGGTCCATTCTAGCTGCCGGTTGATTCTGGAAGGCTCTGTGCTCAGCTTCTTGCCTTACGCCCTACACACACAGACACACACACACACGCACCACACACACACACTTCCCACTTGATGTTTTTATGTTCCGGGTACCAAGCTAACGTTCACCAGGTTTAACCTCAGCTATTTGAACTCCTGATAAGATTTGTTTCTGTATATTTTTATTTTGCTACCTAATGAACAATCAGAATCCCCTCCTAGAGGAGGGCAGAAGGGAATTGGCTCTTTACCAGCTGACCTCTTCCTGGTTGCTTCTCTCTCTCTCTCTCTCTCTCTCTCTCTCTCTCTCTCTCTCTCAAAGCTTTGAAGTTGAGTCTAGAAGCTCTTTGCTTGGCCTCTTTCTGAAGTCCTCTCTCCTACCATTCTGCCCGTTTCTTCTCCATCCTCCCTACTCCCCTCCTCCTTTTCCCATTCTGTCTTCATCCTTTCCCACTTCCTCCCCTCCTCCCCCAGGGAGCATCACTTGCAGGTGGCCGCCATTAGATACTCTTTTTCTTCTAATTCTTGATTTTGTGAGATTCACACATGTCTCACTATGTGTAGCCTTGACTGCCTGGTACTCACTGTGTAGACCAGGTTGGCCTCGAACTTACAGAGACCAGTCAGCCTTTGTTTCCTGAGCCCTGGGATTAAAGACTCGTGCCACCATGCCAGGCTCATTCCCTTCTTGTTAAGGGAAGGAAATCTCTTCTTTTGCCAACAGATGAGTTATGTTTGGTGTAGGCAATCGTGTTAACGATTTATCTCTGCCTAGGTTTTATGGTGGAAAAATAGCATTGTGCTTGCCAATGGTGGACATGTAAGCTGGGGGCAAGGGTTTCAGACAAAAATATGTGAGGAAAAGCTGCCCTTCATGCTTTGAGAAGATTTGAGGATGTAGTGTCAAAGTTACAGTATCCCTCTGCCAGCCAGCTAGGCTGTCTGGAGAAGCAGTCCCATGAGGCTGCCCCAGAGCTCTGATACAGTTAAACCCATGAGCAATGGATCCTGGAATGAAATGTCTGGTCTCAATTTTAAGATGCTATGGAGTTGGTATTCCTGTTACCAACAGCTAACTGCTTTTCTGACAGAGTCTTGGGGGAGATTTTGATGTCTCCAGTTATGTCACCTTCTTGCCTTGAATTAAGCATTTAATTAAAACTCCTTTAAAACAGCCTCAATTAAATGTTGTCCATTATAAGAGTTGCCTTGGTCATGGTGTCTCTTCACAGCAATACAAACCCTAACTAAGACAGTTGGGTTTATGGTTTCAGAGAGCTCAAGGCCATGATGAAAGAGCAAAGGCATGTCAGCATGAACAGCTGAATGCTCACATCTTATCCAGAGTAGGAGGCAAGGAGCACACTGGGACTGGCGTAACTTCCCCCACCCCCACCCCCCACCCCCGAAGCAGGGTTTCTCTGTATAGCCCTGGCTGTCCTGGAACTCACTCTGTAGACCAGGCTGGCCTCGAACTCAGAATCCGCCTGCCTCTGTCTCCTAAGTGCTGGGATTAAAGGCATGGGCCACCACCGCCCTGCCTGGCATAACTCTTTTGAAACTCCTAGCTCACCCCAGTGACACACCTCCTTCAACAAGACCACACCTCCTAATCCTTCCCAAACAGTTCCACAAATTGGGGACCAAGTATTCAAACATACGGGCCATTCTTATTCAAATCACCACACAAACAAAGAACAACAAGGAAAATCGAACCAAACAAAATCCTTACCCAATAGTCTTTTTTTTTTTTTTTTTTTTTTTTTTCTGAAACAGTTTCCTGTAGCCCAAATTGGCCTCAATCTCAATATAGAGCTCAGGCTTACCTTGAACTCCTGAACCTTCTAGCTCCATTTCCCATGTGCTAGGTTTACAGGGTGTGAGTCACTAAAACCAGCTCTTGGGTAACCTCTTATTCTTAGAATTGCTTACCTCTCAGCATCCTGGGGTATTCTGCTTGTGTGTCACCTACTTGTCTCATCATTATTTGTTTGTTTGGTTTTGGTTTTTTGAAGATAAGAGTTTCTCTGTGTATCCCTGGCTGTCCTGGAACTAGCTCCATAGATCAGGCTGGCCTCAAACTCACAGAGATCTGCCTACCTCTGCTTCCCAAGTGCTGGGATGAAAGGTGTGTGCCACCACTACTGTGTTTTGTCTCATTATTTAACTGTCTTTACCAAAAGATCAAACTCTGAAAGGGGCTGGAAGCATCTCACCTTTGGATCCCTAGGAGTGAGTAGAATTCATTAAGTTTTTGTCAAAATACTGACTGGGCAGGCTACAGCTCAGTTGGCTGAATGCTTGCCTAGAGTGTATTAAGCTCTAGGCTCAGTCCCTAGGACACCTAAACCACATCTGGAGGCATGTGTCTGTAATCACAGCACTCAGGAGGTAGAGGCAGGAGAACCAGGAGTTTAAGGTTAATCTTGGCTACAGATTGAGTTGAAGGTCAACCTTGACTACAGGAAACTCATCCGTAACCCCTTTTTTATTTTGGAGATAGGGTCTTACTCTGTAGCCCTGACTAGCCTCAAACTCACTGTGTCTGCTTCCTGAGTACCAGGATTAAGGACCACCACATTGGGCTTCAACCAGAATTTCGAAGGTGCTTCTTTATAGTCTCACCAGTGGAGTCGGGAAGGGGGACTGCTCAGCAGTTCAGTCAGGTTTAAGAACTGAGGTCCGCTGGCTTAGAATCACTGAGATCCTTCATGATTGCAAGATGGCAGGTTCAGCACCATCACCTGAAATCCAGTCAACAGTCTCCCAAGAACGGGGCTCTTGGTTGCTTGTACTTCACATAAACCTCTCCTTGGTGGGAGACAATTCTTTCTAGAAGTACTTCTTGCATTCTAAGTCAGAACTGTGCTATGCACCTCTTTGGGTCATGTGGTTTGGATATATGGTGTGCTCCCCCAAGGTTTGCGTGTTGAAGGCTTGGTCTGCAGCTGGTGCCATTGAAAGAGGACTGCATTACCAGGGCCCAGCGTTTATCAGTAGGTTAGTCTACTGATAAGTTCACATTGGGCCAGGCAGTGGTGGTGCATGCCTTTAATCCCAGCACTTGGGAGGCAGAGGCAGACAGATTTCTGAGTTTGAGGCCAGCCTGGTCTACAGAGTGACTTCCAGGACAGCCAGGGCTACACAGAGAAGCCCTGACCTGAAAAACCAAAAACCAAACCAAACCAAACCAAACAAACAAACAAAAAAAACCCATATTGGATAGGCTAGCAAGACCTAGAGTCGGAGGAAGTGGTCACTGGAGACCAGACTAATCTTGTCCCTGGATTTTCCTCACTCCAATCTCTCTTTCTCTCTCCCTCCCTCCCTCCCTCCCCTCCCCTCCCCTCCTGATCCCTCCCCTCCCTTTCTACCCCCTTCCTCCCCTTCTGCCCTGTTCTTGTCCAATGAGGTACTTTCCTCTGCCATATCTTTCTACCACAGTATGGTACGATGATGTTTCTGTTCTGTCACAGGCCTATCAACAATAGAACCATCTGGCCACTGACTGAAACTTCTGAGCCAAAATAAATCTTTCCTCTTTTAAATTGATTTTTTTTCTCAGTGACAAAAAGTGACTAACAGATCAATTTCTGGCAAAGGGGACAGAAATTACTAGTATTGGAAGAGATCAATTACGATTCATCCTTGGCTCTCGGGACTGTCCAACAAAAGCAGTGTTCTTTTGATCGTTTTTTTGTTTGTTTGTTTTTGTTTTTCCTCTTTAAAAAACTATTTTGGATAGGGCATAGTGGTGCAAATCTTTAATCCTAGAATTGGGAAGCAGAGGCACGTGGGTCTGTGGACTAGAGGCTTTGGATGCTCCTGGAATTGTAGATACATGTGGTTGTAGGCTAACTCTAACATGGGATCTGGGAACTGAGCTCTGTTCTCTGAACCAGAGGTTTGAGTTCTTTGTTTGCTTGTTGTTTTTTGTTTGTTTGTTTGTGTTTTTTTTTGTTTTGGTTTGGTTTTTGTTGTTGGTGGTGTTTTTTTGTTTGTTTTTGTTTGTTTGTTTGTTTGTTTTCCCAAAGACAGGGTTTCTCTATGTATCCCTAGCTGTATTGGAACTGGATCTGTAGGCAAGACTGGCCTTGAACTCAGAGATGCATCTACAAAAATTAGAGCCCTTAATGAAAGCAGAGAGGCTGCCCACTGCGTGGGTGATTAGTACGTTTCCACGGATTTAATCTGTTCTGGGACAGGTTCTTTCGGGACTGTTTCCTCAAGCACTTCCCGGAGTACTTCACATAGTTCAGTGTGAGCTTAGCATATCCGGAGGCTTTTAAAGCTTCAAAGCCCGCCCCCAGTGACACACTTCCTCCAGCAAGGCCACACCTCCTAACAGCCTTACCATCTAGGGACCAAGTATTTAAGTGCTGGGACTATGGGAGACAACTTTCTCAGATGACCACTCTGACCCATAGCAGAGGATGACAGTGTGCAGGTTTGTGACGATGCAAACTTGGTCTCCAGCCCGACTGCCACACACGCCTGTATGGGTTTTCTGAGCACAGGGGTTCAGCATCAGCAGAGCAGGAAGGAGCTGAGGCAGCACCTCCTGGAAATCTCCCTGCATCCCTCCTCATCACTAAGTAGTATCGCTCTAGAAAATCTTTCAATCGTTTTTGTTGTTTTGTACGTTTGTTTGTTTTGTTTCGTTTTCAAGACAGGGTTTCTCTGTGTAACAGCCCTGGCTGTCCTGGAACTCACTTTGTAAACCAGGCTGGCACTGAACTCACAAGATCCACCTGCCTCTGCCTCCCGAGAGCGGTCAAAGGCGTGTGCCACCACTGCCTGGCTGTTTTTGTTTTAAGGTTTTTTTTTTTCTTTACTTAAAAATATTTATCCTGTGTGAATGAATGTTTGCTTGCATGTATATAAGCATACCATGTATGTGCCTAATATCCGTGCAGGTAGGAAGAAGCTGTAGAATCCCAGGATTGGAGTTATGGGCAATTTGTAAGCTACCATGTGGGTTCTGGGTACCAAACCTGGGTCCTTGACAAAAATAGCAAATGCTCTTAACTGACATCTCCTCAGCCTCTCTTACTTGTATCCATTGTCAGCCTGTGTATGTATGGTGTATGTGCAGCCAGAAGAGGACTTCATAGGGTTGGTCCTTTTACATATTTGTGTACTCTGGAGACTGAAGTCAAGTCTGCAGCCGTTTGAAGCAAGCAGTTCATGCTCTGAGCATCTCATTGACCCCTAAGTATATTTTTAAAGAAGGTATTTATTGGAGCAGAGACATAGCTCACTGGTTAAGAGCAAAGACCAACATGGCGGTTCTTAACTCTCTGTAACTCCAGTTCCTGGTGGTTTGCGGTCCCTTCTGACCTCCAAGGGCACCAGACACATACATGGTAAACATACATACAGGAAAGCCACACATACACATAAAATAATAATAAAAAGGCTTAAAATATTTATTTACTGTGCATGTAAACTTGTGGCAGCACACAAAGTGTTTGTTTGTTTGTTTGTTTTGTTTTCGAGACAGGGTTTCTCTGTGTAGCCCTTGCTGTCCTGTACTCATTCTGTAGACCAGGCTGGCCTCAAACTCAGAGATTCATCTGCCTCTGCCTCCTGAGTTCTGGGGTTAAAGGTATGCACCTGGCTGCAGACACAGGAGGAAGAAGTCAGGACCAGTGATGGAAGCTGTTTATTTCTTTCCATCATGTTGGCATGGGTACCAGCTCAGGTCCTCAGGATGGCAGCAAGCCCCATTACCTGTTGAGGCATTTATAGAAAGTATAGGATGACCTTGAACTGATCCTCCTGACTCTACTTCTCAAGTGCAGAGATCAGGCATGAGGCATTATGCCTATAGAGAAAACCTTTAATAATCTGTATAATAAACCTTTAATAATCTGGCTTCGGGACTGGAGAGATGGCTCAGAGGTTAAGAGCACTGACTACTCTTCCAGAGGTCCTGAGTTCAATTCCCAGCAACCACATGGTAATGGCCATTGGTAATGGGATCTGATGCCTTCTTCTGGTGTCTTCTGAAGACAGCTACAGTGTACTTATATAAAATAAATAAATCTTAAAAAAATAATCTGGCTTTGGCTCCAACCTTTCTTTAGGTGCTTGTTATCCATTCCCAAATGTACCTTCCTTCAGATCTCAAAGCAGTTGCTCGAGCAGACTCTCCTGTGACTCTTCATGTCTATGAGAACCCCTTATTTGATGTTGGGGGTACTTTCAACCGGTTTCTCATTTTATTAGTCTTTTGTGAATGTGTGCATACGCTGTTTTCCTTGCTCAAATTCCTTACTTGATCCCTGCTTGTTCTGAAAGATGTGGCTCAGATCCCATCTCTTGCTGAAACATTCCAGGGCCTCTCTAGTCTACCTTCTGTAACTACCAAATTCCTTCAGTTCAGTGGGTCTTAACCTTGACTACTTGTTGAGATAAACCATGGGGTTTTAAGAAATACCATTCCCAGTGGAGTGTGGTAATACACACACCTGTGATTTCAGCGCCTATGATACTGAGTTTGAGGCCAGCCTGGGCTATATAGCAAAAGCCTGCCTCAATAACAATGGGAAGGTTATTATTACTTGTTTAATTTTTCTATTCTTTTCTTTTTTTTTCTTTTTTTTTTTTTTTTTGAGACAGAGCCTTGTCAGGCCCTGGAAGGATGTCTTGGTTCTTAGGTGGGTATGCGCCTGGAACCCTGGGAGAAACGGCAGGCGTTCGGCCATGCCCTCAGAATCCAGGCTCCTACATGTGGTCCACATCTCTCATTAACCTGCACCATCAGTCACTTAGGACCTCGAGATTTCCATATTCATGAGTTATCTAAAGGGGGGGGGGAACTCAATTGAGTTCCTCCTCTTTCCCCCTCCCTATTTAAGCCAGTTCCCCTGGCTTTTTTGGGGGGGAGGGGCGCACACTATCCAGACCCAACTACCCCACCATGAACAATAAAGCTTTGAACTTTGGACTCCACGTGTCTTCTGGGGCCTGCCGCCAGGTTTCCAGCCTTTGGAACCGGACTTTCTCTTTATCTATTGGAACCCTTAGTCGTGTGGCCACCGCCACTGCCACCGCTGCTTCTGCCCGGCTCCTGCGCAAGTTTGTTCCCACAGAGCTCCATGTCCTGCAGGCTGGCCTGACATTCACTGTGTAGTCAAGGATGTTTTTTGAACTCCTGATTCTTCTTCATCTCCCTCCCAAGTGCTGGGATTCTAGGTGTGTGCCACCACACTAGATCCAAATGTATGTCTCGTTAATTTAATTTAAAAAAAAAAAAAAACAAAAAAACACTGCTGGGAATTGAACCGAGGGCCTCACATACACTAGGCAAGCACTCGACCAACTAAGCTACAATCCCCAGTCCAAGACTATTATGATTTAGAGGCCCAAGCTCCTCTGCAATCTTAAAAGCAATGTTTGGGACCAGTGGGTGGTTGGGAAGGTTTATTGACTAGCACATGGATTGTGTACTGTGACAATATTGAAACACTGTGCAGGGCCCAATGAGATGACTCGGCAGCGAAAGGCACTTGCTGTTAAGCCTAATGCATGAACTTTTAGTTCAGAGGCAAAACCGGAAAAGAAATGGGAAGAAAATGCTTCCCTTCCCCGTGGAGTTATCCTCAGGTGCCCGTGCTGACTTGGCTCCTCTTTGAAAGAAGGGAAGGCAGTTTCTTCAGAGAAGTGGACTTTGCAAAGCAAGAGTGGGATTGGGGTAGGGAACAGGCTCAAGACCTGGCCTTGGAAGAGGACTGAATGGAGGAGGAGCTGGAAGACAGAATGTAAAGTGTCATGGAGGCCGTACACAATTGTAAAGAGACCCAGAGGTCACATTATCCTCCCCCCACCCCCATCAGGCCAAGTCAGCTCCACCATGTTGCTCACTGTAGCCTGAGACATTCCCTTAATGTTTCAAGGGACCTCAGTAAATACAGAACCAGATCCTTGGCTTTTCTTTTTTAAAAGTATTTATCATCATCATCATCATCATCATCATCACCATCAAGTTTATGTGTCTGAGTGTTTTGCCTAAGTGTAGGTCTGTGTCTTTGAAGAGCTCTAGATCCCCTAGGACTGGAGTTACAGACAGTTGTGAGCTGCTGTGTGGATGCTGGGAATGGAACCTGGTTCCTCTGCAAGAGCAGCCAATATACTTAACTAATGAGCCCCAATTTATTTAGTTTTTATGTGTGTATGTGTGGGGCCGGTGAGCTGTGAGAAGCACCTGGGTGCTTGATTGAGCATAAGCCTGGAACCCCAGACCATTATTGGACAGCGGGAGTTCGGCTCTGCGCCTGGGCCCTGGTTCTTTTCATTTAGCTTCAGCTCTCCACAGCCCCACCCACAGAGAGGTCTCTAGCCATCAGTCATGAGCAACAAGCCTCAGGCCCTAGAGAGATTTACATACTAATGAGGTACCTGATGGCCAGAGGGTGGAGCCAATTAAGCATTCTTCCCCAGTCCCTCCCCCCTCCCTCCCTATTTAACTCAGGTCTGCCCTGAGTTTCAAGGGGGTGCATCCAGATCCATCCACCATCCACCATGACATTAAAGCCTGTAATAACCCATGGACGTTCTCATGTCATTGGGGCTGTGCCATGAGGAACCATGGAGCCACAGCCGCGGTGGTGCCTAACTTCCCTGTGGAGGAACCCTCAGCGTTCCCAGCCACCATACCCACATGTATGTGTGGTCACCAGGCATGCATATGGTGCACAGACATACATGCCAGCAAAATTCCATATATTTAAATAAAATTATAAAATTAAAAATATTTACTTTATTTTTAGTTATGTGTCTTTCGGTGTGAGCATGCCAAGTGTGTGGGAAGGGCCTCATAGGTGTTGTGTTTTATAAAAAGAGAAACCAGGGATATGTTTGGTGGAGGTGTGGTAAGGTGTGGGGGGAAGGGGGTGCCTCTGCTGGCCCATGCTGAAGCATCCCTTCCCCCTGACCAATAGTTATTCAGGGCCTGGAGGACATGGGGAGGGGAGTTGAGAGGGTAGTAGAAACAGAGAGAGAGAGAGAGAGAGAGAGAGAGAGAGAGAGAGAGAGAGAGAGAGAGAGAAGAAGCCAGCCATGAGCATGTGGAGCAGGGAATGGGAAGAGGGAGGGTAAGGAGCAAGAGAGCAGGAGAGAGAGGAGGGGGCAAGCAGCCCCCCACTATAGTGAGTCAGGCATACCTGGCAACAGCCAGGTAACTGTGGAGTGAAGACTAAATGCCAACAATAGTTGTCCTCAGAATGCAGAAAAGGGTGTAAGATCCTCTGGTGCTGGAGTTCCTGGAGATTGTAAGCCACCCTCTGGGTGCTGGGAATTGAACCCTGGTTCTCTGGAAGAGCAGCTGCCACTCTCTAGCCCCAATTCTAAGTTAATTGTTTTTTTTTCCTTCTGTTTTTTTCCTTGATTTTGTTTGTTTGTTTTGTTTTTCAAGACAGGGTTTCTCTGTATAGCCCTAGCTGTCCTGGAACTCACTCTGTAGACCAGGCTGGCCTCAGACTCAGAGATCTGCCTCCTGAGCACTGGGATTAAAGTCATGTACCACCACGCCTGGCCTATCTTCTGGATTTGTAGATAGGGTTTTGCACTATTCTCCAGGCTGGTCTGGAACATAGGCTAGCTTTCAACCCATGTCGACCCAGCCTCAGCTTCCTGAGTGCTGCAATTATAGATCTTAGTATGCTTCTCTCCCTGGTTTACTTTGATAGATTTCAGTTTTGTTGGTGTTGAGATGTAATCTCACTATGTAGCCCTGGCTGTCCCGGTGCTGGCTATGTAGACCAGGCTGGCCTTGAACTCAGAAATCCTGTCTGCCTCTGGAGGAAAAGGTGTACACCATTTTTGACGAGATGTTTTTATAATTTAATTTACTCTGTGCATGTGTGTGTAAGTGCAAGCATATGTTTATGTCTGCACATATGTGTATGCATGTGTGTTCCTTAATTGCCCTCCACTTCATATCTTCATATATATATGCATATATGCACACATACATATACTTTACATATATGTGTATATACTTTTTACTTTTATTTACATGTATACATGTTCACCATGTGCATACATATGCATGCTGGTATCCTCATGTTAGAGAAGGGTATCCAGGCATTCCTTAGAACTGGAGTCACAGTTGTGAGCTACTGTGTAGGTGCTAGGAGTTGAGTTCAATTCTTGTGCAAGAGCAGCCAGTGTTCTTAAGCTCTGAACCGTGTCTCCGGCACTCCATGTTGTATATGGAGGCAGTATCTATCACCGATCTAGTGTATTGATTTGCTTACTCTTGCTAGCTAACTTGTCCTGTGGTTCCCTAGTTCCTACCTCCAGAGTGCTGGGATTATACATAGGCTGTCGGACCTGCCCTGTATGGGCACACTAGGATGCTGAGGGCCTGCAGTCCAGGCCTCAGGCTTGCAGGACAAGCAGTGAATACACTGAGCTCCCCAGCCTCATTCACTTTCGCAATCTTGACCATGAGTAGTGTGGTTCAGTAGTGTGGCAAACCCAGCCATAGAACTCATGTACAGACAGAAGGAGAAAACCAGTTCCACGGTCATCGTCTGACCGCCATTACACTTCTTCTCTCCTCACTGTGATTTATACCCAAGTGTGCACACAGGGAACATACACATTGATTATAATAAACAATCTTATACTAATCCCATAGTGTTTTTTTTTACGTAATGGCTTTTACTACCTCAGAATTAGTGTTTGCTGGTCATGCATGACTGGGCATGACACAGAAACACAGAATGGCTTTTCTCCTGGTCCTTTGTCTCCAGGGTGTTGGCTTTTCCACAGTGGGAAACTGGGCTAAGGACAGTTAGATAAACAAATGCCTCTTCCCTGCCTGGCGGGGTAGTGGATCTGGCCTGAGATCCTGGGCTCACAAATGAATTAGCAGGAACTCTCAGACAGGGCAACATCAACATATTATTCTATCCCTCATTGTGTGTGGAAAAGGCTGGATGCCTTAAGTCTGAAGTCAAGAACCCCTCTCCCATCTCCAACCTATGGAGGCGATACAAAAATGTCTGATTTTACTTTCGCAAAGACATTTGCCTCCTTCAGAGGTAAGGCTGGCGACTTCCTTCCCCAACCGGGTTGGGTGTGTGTGTGTGGGGGGGGGGGCAAGCTGTCTTTGTGTGGCTCCCATGCTGTACCAGCTCTTTCGGAGTTTGATTTGTGGAGCATGGAGGCACCCTAAGTGGCTGCCGTCAGTTCCCGGGATGAATGGCTAAGTGAAGGCGCTGATGAGCAATTTGCATCTAAGGGGCCGGTTTGGGGTTTGGTGAATAGCCCATGATTGTAGATAAACACCACCTGCCACACTGCCCACCGAAGCCCCCCTTCTCTGGAGGGTGAGTTCTCTCCAGGCAGCGGGTGGGGGGAAGCTGGCCTCTCCTCCCTCCACTCACCAGTGATTTTATGCTAATGCTTTGGAGGAAGATAGAAAACTGGATTTCCAGGCTGTATAACCGGTTCCTCTGGGGAGCAGAAAGAGCCCTTTCCTAATGAGTTTCCATTTTACTTAAGATGGAAATAGGGTGACTGCAGGAGCCCTTTCTGAGTTCCCACAAGGCCTGGCTGTGTGGCCTAGGGATTGAAATTTTATTGAAATGAGACTCCTCCAAGATCCCAGAGATCCCTGGGAGGCTGAAAATCTGCATTTGTTGTTATTTTGTTTTTGTGGCAGGATTTGTGTATGAAGCCTGGTTGGCCTTGAATTTGAGTCCCTTTTGCCTCAGATTCTAGAATCCTAGGGTTATGCACTTAAATACCGCACTACCACTCTTTAGAAATTGTGTGTGTGTTTGTGTGTGTGTGTGTGTGTGTAGGTCAGAGGACAACTGGACAACTTTTAAATTTTGTTGTTGTTGAGACAGGATCTTTCTTTATAGTCCTGGTTGTCCTAGAATTCACTATGAAGACCAGGTTGGCTTCTGATTTACAGAAATCTACCTTCCTTTGCATCCTGAGTGCTGTGATTAAGAGGCCCACCATGCCAGGCCTCAGAGGACGATTTTTGGAAATTGGTCTCTTCTGCCACGTTGGTCCCATGATCAGAATCAGGTCACCAGACTTGGCAGTTAGCATCTCTATCCCATGAGGCGTTTTGCCAGCCTTGAAACACTTTTAAGACAGAGTCTTACTACATAGCCTGGGTCTGCCCTCTCATGAGTGCCCTTCAGCTTCTTGCCTCAGTCTCCTTAGCAGTGTGTGACTGCAGGTATTAGTATACAGGTGATCCCACTGGCCTGCTCTCAACTGCTTCTGTCACCATCTGCCGCTAGCTATCAGCCACTCCAGCGTGTTCTCTGTCTCTCTCTGTGTCTCTGTCTCTCTGTCTCTCTCTGTGTCTCTGTCTCTCTCTCTCTCTGTCTCCCTGTCTGCATGTCAACTTCTCTGGCCTTATGGCCTCATTCTCTGAGACTGATAAACTTGCCTAGAGCTGTTCCCAGATAAATTTGCTTTTATACTTTTAATTCGTCTTGAATCGGCTTATTACATCAGTGCAGAAAACGATTGACGGGTATGCGTGACCACACCCAGCTGAACGGTGGAAAAGGGAGTGAAATAGGTGCACTCACAAACTGCCGGGAAACCTCACAAATTATTCAGCACTTCTTGGAAAGTGTCGTGAACTTCATGCCAAGAGCCAGAAAGATACCCACACCCACTGACTCAATAATCTCATCGCTGAGAACGATCAGAGCAATTAAAACCAAAGCAGAGTTATAGGCATGAAGGATACACTGCACCATTCCTTTCAAAACCAAACACCCAAACCCAGCAAGCTTGGATGTTAGCTAAACATGTAAGATACTTGAAAAATGATTGTTTAAGATTAAAATGTCCGGCCGGGCGGTGGTGGCACATGCCTTTAATCCCAGCACTTGGGAGGCAGAGGCAGGCGAATTTCTGAGTTCGAGGCCAGCCTGGTCTGCAGAGTGAGTTCCAGGACAGCCAGGACTACACAGAGAAACCCTGTCTCGAAAAAAAAACAAAACAAAACAAGATTAAAACATCCCTAAGATAATCCTTAGATTATCCTTCACGGGCTGGGACTGTAGCTTGGCTGGTAAGGGCTTGTCTAGCATGCATGAGGCCCCGGGTTCAAGCCTCAGTACCCTATAAACTAGGCATGATGGTCCATGGCTACAATTCTGTTACTTGAGAGGAGGAGGCAGGATAGCAGTTCAGGGTCATTCTTGCCTATGTATCAAGTTCAAGGCCAGCCTGGGTCATAAGGCTCATGGTTTTTTTTTTTTGTTGTTTTTTTTTTTAAGGACTGGAGAGATGGTTCAGTGGTAAGAGCATGTACTGCTTATGGAGAGAATTCGAGCTGGTTCTCAGGAGCCACATCCAGGCAGCTCACAGTGGCCTGTAACTTGCTCTGATGCCCTCTTCTGGCTCCTGTGGGCATCTACACTCATGTGCACATACTGAAAATACACACAACCATAGTTAAATAACTTAGAATGAGGAAAAATAGGAGCTGGAGAGCTGGCTGTCAGTTAAGAGCACTGTCTGATCTTACAGAGAACCGAGGTTGGCTTCCCAGCATCCACATGGCAGCTTGCAACTGTCTGTAACTTGTTTCCAGGTTCTCTGACATCTAGTGCACGTGCATACAGGTAATCGTTCACACACATTAAAAAATGTGTCTTTCAAAGAAAAATTTTTTTCCAAAGAAGCGTACTGGCTATGGTAGTTTAGGCCTTCAATCCTAGCACTTGGGAGGCAGAGGCAGGTGGATCTCTGTGAGTTCAAGGCCAGTCTGGTCTATATAGTGAGTGCCAGGATACACAGAGAAACCCAGTTCAAAAAAGGAAGAAAGAAAGGGAGAAAGAAAGAATGTAAAGTAAAAATAGTTTTACATTTTTAACCTCTGTCTGTCTGTCTGTCTGTCTGTGTCTGTATGTAAGCATGCAGAAGTCAGAGGACGATTTGCAATAGTTGGTTTTCTACCTCGTGGGTTCTGGGGATTGAAGTCAGGTCATCAGGCTTGGGGGAGGTTTTATTTTGCAATATTTGGGAAGTAACTCTGTAACAGTTTCTTCCTGATTGAAGGCATTACTTAATCCCTCCCTTTCCCCTGCTCGTTTTTTTTAGGATTACATGACAGACAGAAGACTCTTGTGCTTATGGGGTTGCTGGATGTAACTCTACCATACACAAGTTCTTATCTGTATTAGTCCAGTTCATGAAGACTGGAGAGGTCAGGGGTGCAGCTTAGGGTGAAACACTCGCTACACATGCACAAGACTCTGTAGGTTTGACCCAGTACTGCAAATAAAACACATATGCACACACACCACACACACACACACACACACACACACACACACACACACACACACACACGCAAGTGCTCTTTCTCGACCTCAACTACAAACCAAGAACAAAAAACAAAAGATCCAGCACTCCCTTCAGTCCATGCCAGCTGAGACCCAGGTAGGGGAGTGCCAGTGCAAGGATTCTGTGTGCTGTTAGGCACACTCAGCTCCCGGTAGAGTAAAGTTGTACATTGTTCTATGGGGCGTTCACTGTGGAAACAAAGAAAGAGACACAGGCTACTACTATCATGAAAAGGCTCACAGAAAAAAAAAAAAAAAAAAAAAGAATATCATTCCTCTCCCAATGAAAACATAACAACAAAGACTAAAAAAGAAGAAAAAAATATTTATCACAGCAGTTTTCAGATGAGGTTAGTTTTGGAATCCTGCCTCTTGGCTACTAATGACTACAGGGATTTAGCAGTTGGAGGGAGGGATGGACCCAAACAACAAATTACTTCACTCCGAATGTCCTTGCTGTCCCTGTAGGGAAACACCCATCTAGTTCCTAGTTGGGATCATGAGTAGGTATGCCAGGCAGTGGTGGTGCAGGCCTTTAATCTCAGCACTAGGCAGGAGCAAGGGCAGGGGAAGGGGCAGAGAGGAAGGGCAGAGGGGCAGGGGCAGAGGCAGGCAGATCTCTAAATCTGAAGCCAGCCTGAGTTCCAAGGCAGCCGGGTAAGGTATGAAGTCTGAGAACAGCTTGCAGAAGTTGGCTCTCTCCTTCCACTGTGTGGGTCCTTGGGATTGAACCCAGCTCCTAAGGTTTGGTGGCTACTGGTTTGCCTACTAAATCATATTAGTGGCCCAGTTTTTGGAGACAAGGTAGCCCTGGCAGGCCTGGAACTCACTACATAGCTGAGGCAAGTCTACCACTTGAAGCAATCATTTCCCTGAGCCCTCTGGTTGCTGGTATTATAGGAGTGAACCATCACAGGGGGCTTTAGTCCCTAGAATTCCATAACTGGTGACATGTGCCTCAGAGTAGCAGTTGGGTCTTTGAAAACACAAATGTCCTGGGAAGAAGGCCCGGAAGCCTGCCACCTCTTAGCAGGCATATGTTTATTAAGTGGCACGCTTCCTCCTCAGTCACTCCCTTAGTGACAAATGGAAGCAGCAAGAGAGTGTGGGGCAAAGGGAGAAGGTCACACGTTGCAGAACATCCCCCATCAGAGCTGCCGATGGCTCATCAACCACATGTTTACGGAGAGAGCAGTGGCCCTTAAGGAATGGGAGAGGACGTTCTGGCTTGTTTGTCTGGCTTGGTGAACAGTGGGAAGGACTGTAGCTGTTTACTTTGCCAAGGACTGATCTGGCCTGATAGCTCTGAGGTCAGAGCAGAGCTGGCTGGCTTTGCCTTTTGGCTCCCAAAACAATTGTTCATCAACCATTTGCTCAGTCCTGAGGGCTCAAATTTTGCCACATGTTGAGTCGATCTGGGAACCTGTGGTACCCACGCTGCACCTCAGACTGACTACAATAGTATGTCTGAGGATAGTTGCCAGGCGTCAAAGGTTTTTCAAGACCCCTGGGGGGTTCCACTAAACCTGTGGTGTCTGAGGCACCTTCGGTAACACAAGACAGGTGAGAACCTGTTCCCACCCTCCAGACTCAATACCTAATGTTTGTTTTGCTTTGGTTTTGAGCCCCAGTCTTAACTCTGTAGTCCAGGCTAGCCTCCAATTCTGATCTTCCTGCTACCTTCTCAGGAGTGCTAGGATTGCAGCCACAGGCCACCATGCCCAGTTTGTATACATGCTAGGCAATTATTTTACTAAACGAGCCACATCCCCAGCCCTTCTCACTCTTTCATTTGTATATTACCAGGCAACAATTTGTTTGTGTGTGTAGTTTTATGAATTATTTTGTGAATATATAACTCTCACATCTCAAATTTCACTGTCTTCTTTTTTAAAAAATTAAATTTATCTTTGTGTGTGTATGTGGGGGGAGTGTCTGTGAAGGCATGTCATGTGTGTCATGGTCAGAGGACAACTTGCAGGAATTTGTTTTCTCCTTCCACCATGTGGGGTCTTGGGGATCATATTGAGATTGTCAAGTTGGACAGCAGGTGCTTTTACCCACTGACCCATCTGGCTGGCCTCCGAATTCACTCTCTTCCAGTGTACAGTTTCTGGAGATGAGTATCTGTAATTCCAGACATCAGGAGGCTGAGCCAGGAAGGTGGTTAGCTCAGAAGCACTTGGGGTCTAATTGGTGGAATTATGGCAATATTTGTTTGGGTTTTTGTTTGTTTGGGGTTTTTGGCATTTCGTAATAATAAAATCCCACAATGTACAATATTTTGTATCTGGTTTATTTCACTTATAATGTTTTCAAGATGCATAGTGAGCTGGTCTGGTGGCACACACCTTTAATCTCAGCACTCAGGAGGCAGAGGCAGGAAGATCTCTGGGAGTTCCAGGCCAGCCTGGTTTACATAGTGAACTCTAGGACAACCAGGACTAGACTCCATCTCAGGAAGAAAGAAAGAGAGAAAGAAAGAAAGAGAGAAAGAAAGAAAGAAAGAAAGAAAAAAGAAAGAAAGAAAGAAAGAGTAAGCTAGCTGCATTGTGTTACAGTATGTGTTATTCCTCACTCCTTTCTCATTGTTGAATAATAGCATCATTTACAATGTTACTTATTCACTCAGCTGATGGACATTTGGGTTGTTTCCACTTTTTGCCTATTGTGAGTAGTGTGCGCTACCATAAACACTTGTGTATGAGTATTTGTTTGAACACACATTTTTATTCTGTTGAATATCTAGAAGTGTAGAGATGTGATGATTAAAAGACTTGGGGCTGGGGGATGTGGTTCTACAGGTAGAGCAGACTTAGGATCCTCAGAATCCACCTAAAAAGTCCAGAGATCTGAGCCCTGATGTATTCCCATTATGAGAGAGGAAGAAGATGTAAAAAAAAAATAAATAAAATTATACAATTATTCTAGACCTAATGATACATATCTTTAACCCTTGGGGAGCAGAGGTGAGGTCCTGGCCCGCCAAGGCTACATAGTGAGAACCTGTCTCAAGCAAATAATAAATAAATAAATAAATAAATAATAAGGAGGCGGGAGAGATGGCTCAGTGCTCTTCCAGAGGTCCTGAGTTCAATTCCCAGCAACCACATGGTGGCTCACAACCATCTGTAATGGGATCAGACCCCCTCTTCTGGTGTGTCTGAAGAAAGCGGCAGTGTATTCACATACATATATAAGATAAATAAATCTTTTTTTAAAATTAAAATAAGGGTCTGGAGAGATGACTAGAAGCTTGGTATTTTTTCTTACAGAGAAACTAGGTTGAATTTACAGTACCCGCATGGAGGCTCACAACTGTCTGTAACTCCTATAGATACATCTATCTGTCTATCTAATCTGTCTTTTTTTTTTTTTTTTTTTTTTTTTTGAAAAAGGGTTTTTCTGTATATCTCTGACTGTCCTGCAACTCACTCTAGACCTGGCTGGCTTCAGACTCACAGAGATCCTCCTGCCTCTGCCTCCAGAGTGCTGGGATTAAAGGCATGTGCTGCCACTACCCGGCTCCAAAAATATTATTAATGAGCAAATGAAACCAACTTTTAAATTAAAAACAACAACAACAACAACAACAAAAGAATGGGGCTGGGAAGATGGAGAGTGGCCTTGCCAAGAAAGCCTGAGGACCAAGTCTCTCATGGAACCAGAGCTCAGGAATTTAGCTGGTCTGGCTAAGCAGTTGGCCCTAGGGGTTCAGGGTCTGTGGTCTTTGCCTCTCTAGGTGGTAAGTGCTTTTACCCCCTTAAAGAAATCCATGGCATTCTGTTCCAAATTTAAATATGATCCTGGGAACCCAGGGTCTCAAACATAGTAGGGGATGACTCGACCACTGAGGTGCACGCCAGATTCCCATGTGGTATTCTGTTTTCTATTGTTGTTGTTATTGTTATTATTATTGTTGTTATTATTATTTCTAAAATGTTTTAGTGTTTTGAGACAGGGTCTCCGAATGTAGTTTTGGCTAGTCTTTTACTCTGGGCTATTTCTGGAATTCACAGAAATCCTTTGCCTCCTGAGTGCTGGGATTAACTGTGATTGGTTCTCTTTGAGCTGAGCCTTGGGACAGAAAGGAAGAAGGGTGTATTGAAAAGGTAAAAGGTTGCTCTTTATAAACCTGTATTTGCCCAGCCCTACTTTCTGCCCTGAGGAGGGAGGTGTTCCCCCCTCTTCCTGTTCCACCCCAGCCCTCTTCATCCTGAGTTTCTCCTTTAGTTTCTTCCTTCCATCCCTCTTCTCCCCCTCTTTCACCTCATGTTTGACCTCTGGCGTCCTTGGCTTTTACAAGGTCCCTGAGTCTTAGGTCAGTGCTACTCCAAGCTACAGGGCTACCTTTGTCTCTTGTTCCTCAGGTTTTTCTTCTGTCATCTGGTACCAGGGCTCAGTGGGACTTCAGACAGGGGTCATTTCCAGTCCAAATTACCGAATGAATTTCTGTGCAGAAATCAAGCCTTCATCAGAAAGGCAGCTGTTCCAGCCCCATCTTGTTCAGTTAATAATTTACTGCCCGGAAAATGGGAGGAAAATGAGCCCGAAGGCCTAGCGTATGTGAACTTTGGGGTTCCTCTGACAGCAATTTGTGTAATTTGTCCAGACAGATCCTAAAGCTGTCTGAATTCTAATGTCCTGCCTGCCACCCTGGCCCTGTGGGTCCATTTTATTAACATGGTTGGCTTTGATTTATGTTTATTTTATTACTCTGGTCTCTCTGTGCAACTCATGACCAGCGTGGTGCTCGGTATGGAAATGACTTTTCGTAGAATCAGGTTCCTAGGTGTCCTTGTGTGAGGAGCCTGGCTAGCTGTTGCAGGTTTCTGCTCCACTCTGTGTTGCTGAGATGTCAAACCCGTGTGCAGAGCTGGCTTTAAAATTCTGCATCAGGGTGTCTGCTATGTGCCACACCCCCAATGCTGTAAGTAAAGCTTAGGGGCCTCTAAGGTCATCATGTCCTTTTCTCCTACCCAGAGGCCATCCTGAAATCCTGACGTTGAGAACCTTCTAGAAGGTCTTGGCTACTGTGTTCAAGAATCTTATAGCCTCATCAGTCAAGGCATCTTAAAATTTACACGGAGATAAAGGATTTGCATAGTTGGGGATAGACTTACATATCTGTAATATTTGGGGAACAGAGACAGGAGCATTGTTATAGAGTGAGACCCCATCTCAAAACAAAACACAAAAAGAAACAGAGAGAGGAAGGAAGGTGGAAAGAGGTGGTTAGCCATAATAAATGAATAGTCTGCAAGCTTATAGTCCCAGATACTTGGAGACTTACCATCCTCCTGCTTCCACCTCTGTCTGCTAAGCCATCTCCATGGCCTGCTGGTGTTTTGTTGTTTATTTGTTTTTGTTTTTAAGAAATATTTATCTCGCTGGGCAGCGGTGGCACACGCCTTTAGTCCCAGCACTTGGGAGGCAGAGGCAGGCGGATTTCTGAGTTCCAGGATAGCCAAGGCTATACAGAGAAACCCTGTCTCGAAAAACAAACAAACAAACAAACAAACAAACAAACAAACAAAAGAAATATTTATCTCTCATATAGCCCAGCCCTGGATGGCCTGAAACTCCTTATGTAGTTGACGATGACCTTGAACTTCTGATTATCCTGTCTCTGCCTCCCATGAACTGAGTTTATAGGTGTGTGCCATCTCGTCTGGTTTGTGAGGTGCTGGGCCCCAAACTGTGTTTTGTGCAGAATATGTAGACATTCTGCTGACTGAGCTTCTTCTCCGCCCTCCCAGTGTATATTTTAAAGGAGCAGAATATAAACTTGTATGGGATTTTGAAAAGAGGATGTTTATCTAAATTGGAATTGAATGAGACGGTCTGTATTTTGCCTGGCAGTTCTAACCTAGAACAAAGCCTGGTATGTCACAGGCTCAGTAAAGTTTTATCAAATGAACAAATAGCATCAAAGCTCACAAGCTCACAGGGGCAGTGACTGTAACATGTTCCTGTGCTGTTCTCAGGGCCTGGCAGGCACTTGCTTCATACACACAGATGTCAGGAATAGCTTCATGACTGTGTCATTTGGCCCAGGAGAGAATTGTTTGTAGGCTACATTTATTTGCTTAAAAACATAATAGGTGCTATATAATAGGGTCTAGAGAGATGGTTCAGTGGTTAAGAGAGCACTGGCTGATTTTTAGAGAACTCAAGTTCTGTTCCAGCATCCACATGGCAGTTTATAACTATCTGTAGCTCCAGTGTATATGAGACGCACATAAATTCCCAAAGGAACAAATACACATAAAAATAACAAGACATGCACACAGTGCTAACACATATATGTGGGCAAAATACTCACATATGTGAAACAAAATAAATATTTTTAAAAATCAGGGTTTCTCTGGGTAGCCCTGGTTGTCCCAGAACTTGCTCCATAGACCAGGTTGGGTTTGAACTCAGAAACCTGCATGCCTCTGCCTCCCAAGTACTGAGAGTTAAGGTGTGTGCCACAACTTCCCAGTTTAAAAGTATATATTTTTAAAAAGAAAATCTAGGTGTAGTGGCACATACTTTTAATGCCAGCACTCCAGAGGCAGAGACAGACAAATCCTTGTGAGTTCATACAGCTTAGTCTACATAGAGTTCCAGGACAGCCAGAGCTACATAGAGAGACCCTGTCTCAAAATAATAATAATAACAACAAAAACATAATCTTAAAGAGAAAAAAGAGAAAGCTACACTTTAAAAATCCTAGTGTCGCTGGGTGGTGATGGCACACCTTTACTCTCAGCACTAAGGAGTCAGATGCAGCCAGATCGCTGAGTTCGAGGCCAGCCTGGTCTACAGAGTGAGTTCCAGGACAGCCAGGGCTACACAGAGAAACTCTGTTTCGAAAAACCAAACCAACCAAACAAGCAAACAAATTCTAGAGCAGTGGTTCTCAACCTTTCTAACGCTCACCCCTTTAATACCTCATGTTGTGGTTGTGGTGACCTCCCCCCAACCATAAAATTACTTTAGTTGCTACTTCATACCTGCAATTTTGCTGCTGTTATGAACCATAATGTAAATATCTGTGTTTTTGATCTATTAGATCTACAGCGATATCTGTGAAAGGGTCATTTGACCCATACAACCCCAATAGGGTCTCTCACGTGTTGAGAACCACTATTCTAGGGGTCCTGGTACATCTTCTTCCACAGGCCAATATTTCCCAGTCAGTTGCCTAATTGTGATCCTCCAGTCACTTCACTTAAAGTCAGTTAACCATTGGGGAGACCATGACCAGGCTGCCTCAAGGGAGGATCAAAGGAGTGAAAGGAGCCCATTATGTCAGCCCTTCATGCTCCTTCCATCAATCCATACCAGAAAACAAGGAATTTCAGATGCAAATGTCTGGAGGGCACATCTGGCTTATCGGCTCCCCAAATGCCCTGTCTCCAGAGGCTCGGGAGGAGTCCAGCGGGTCTTGCCAGCTCCTGGTGATGGATGGCTCACATCAGCTGGGCTGTCCCAGAGGCATTCTCCAATGCACCCCTTGACCACCTGCCTCCTGGACTTTCAATCTGTCATAAGCACAGGGCAATTTAATCACTGTAAAGAGGCTGTCACTTTTTATGTTGGGCACATGGAACCAGGACTCCACTGGGAAAGCCAGCTTTTCCTTTCACCAAAGCTAACCTGAGCACAGGCGGTCTCTGTCTGCCAGTCACAGGTCAGCGCAGAGAAGGACACACGGCAGCCTTGAGCTCAGAATCAGATCAGAATCAGACCCTGGATCTGAGTCTTACCTCATCATTTCTGTCCTAGCAGGATGAATTTAGGCACCTTTCTTAACCTTTCTGATTATCTGTTTTCTCTGCAGGAAAATGAAGCCAGTGATTCCCAATGATTACATCATAAGTTTGCCCTGGAACTCAAACAAATAATTTAGTGGGAAAACATTATACGAACTTTAGTACGGTTTTGTTTTGCTTTGTTTTAAAAACAGAATCTCACTCTGTGTTCCATGCTGGACTAGAACTCACTACAGGTATAGTCTCTGGTTGCTTCTAACTCACAGAGTTCCTTCTGCTGATTGCTGGGTTACAGATCTGAGCCACTACTCACCTTTCATGTAAGTCTGCACTTACATCTATCCGAGCATGGATGTGTATGCACTCACGTACGTGGAGGCCAGAGGTTAACACTGGGTGTCTTCTTCAACTTTATTTTGTCTCTTGATAAACCTGGAGCTCACCAATTGGCTAGTCAGTCTGGACACTGAGCTCCAGGGTCTGCCTGCCTCTGACTTCCCAGCCTGGGGCCACAGCTGCGTGCTCCTGAGACTGGCCAGCAATGGAACTCACTGTCGTCACAAGCATTTAGTTGTCTCTCCAACTTCAGCTTTTTTGTTGTTGTTTGTTTGTTTGTTTGTTTAAAGAATTTCTCTTTGTAGTTCATACTGGTCTCAAACTCACTACGTGGAAGAGACTAGATTTGAACTGGCGTTAATCCTACTGTCTCAGCCTCAAAGTGTTGGGATTCCAGTCATGAGCCACAATGCCCAGTGTGGTGTATGAATTGTGACATGTTTTATAAATGTAAAGAATTTTGGAGCTAAGAGTGAGGACAGCAGGGGGTCTTACGTGATTTCTTTCTTTTTTTAAAAAAAAATTTTATTTACTACATATACGACTGTATGTATGTATGTGTACTGTACATATGGGTGACCACAGAGGTCAGACAGCATCAACTTCATTGTCACCAAGAAAGTTGCCATTCCAACCTGGGTAGCGTTCTGACCTAATTAAAGCCAGAGTTTCTCCCCAGCTTTTACCTTGGCACCTGGCAATCTTTGGAGAATTGGGTGTTCTTGTGATTGAAAAGAGCCAGGCCACTTACTCAGCCCTCCTGAGAGGGAGCATCTTCCCCAAAGGGCCTGGGAAGTGAGGAAGTGCCTGGCCCTGGGGCCAGGGAAGGAGGCTCTTTCTCACACTACAGGCTGAGGGAGAGAGTTGCCGTGGTGACCCACCCTGTCCATTTACGACTGTCTGGCAGTGAATGCTAATCCTAGGAAGTAAAAGGAAAGGTGGTAATGACAGTCTGGTGGGGGTTGCAGGGGGAGGATGAGTGATTTAGCCTAGATGGCTCTTTACCTACAGTGAGGAGCAATTAGTTCTGTCCTGTCATGAGCTACAAATTAAGAATTAAGGGCCTGTGAGAGGTTCGGTGGTAAAGGTACTTGCTACCAAGACTGATAACCAAGTTCATCCCAGATCCCTATCCCAGGAACTCACATGGTAGAAAAAGAGAACAGACCTCTGCAAGGTGCCCTTTGACCTTCACATGTATATGGCACTCCTATGCCCTCGTCCCAATAAGTACATTAAACAAACAAACAAAAACAACAACAACAAAAACAAAACAAAAAAACAACCCCAAATCTCCAGGGGCTGGGGAGATGGCTGGGCTGGTAAATTGTCTGCCACCCAAGAATGGAAACCTGAGTTCAGATCCCTAACTTCCACATAAAAGCCAGACACGGCAACGTGTCTCAATCTGTAATCTTAGTGCTGGAGGGAGCAAGGACAGCTGATCCTTAGAACTCGGTGGCCAGCTAGTCTAACTGCATGGGCACCGAGGTCAGTGAGAGACCTGATCTCATAAAATGAGATAGAGAGTTATGGGGAGGACCTCTGACATTGACCTCTGAGCACACACATGTGTAAGCAAACACATGAACACCGCACGGGGTGGGGGAGGGGTGACTGAATTCTAGTGGTCAGGCAGAGCACGCATCATAGCCACACTGTAGGTCTCAGCACCTGGAGGTGGAGGCAGAAGGACCTCAAGTTCCAAGCCAGTCTGCATGACCACCGAGCTAACAAGGTCTCAACAATGCCTAAATCAAACAAAAGACAGAAACAAGAAAAAAAGGGAGGGATGGGGAATCTAGCTTCCAGCATCCTGTCTCCAGTGTCAATATGCCAGTGGTGCTTCTTGGCACCTGAACAGAGAAACGACCAGCTGCTCCATCTATGCCAATGTTGGACCAGACACATTCACCCCCACAGGTGGGAAAGACACAGGCAAGAACGTAGGCTTGCGCTGTGCGGCTGGTGGCGCATGCCTTTAATCCCAGCACTCTGGAAGGCAGAGGCAGGCAGATCTCTTACCAATTCCAGACCAGCCCGATCTACAGAGCGAATTCCAGGACAGGCAGGGCTACACAGAGAAACCTTGTCTCAAAAACCAAACCAAACCAAACCAAACCAAACCAAACCAAACCAAACCAAACCAAACCAAAATGTAGGCTTGCTCTGGGCTAGGAGGAACTCTAAAGGCAGAGAAAACAAAGAGACCCAGCCAGAGCAGATCAAACCTCAGCAGAGCTCAAGGTCCACACCTGGGGACAGAAATCAATTCTGAGCTCTGACAGAGCCTGGGGATGAGTCGTGGCTGGTGCTTGGTGTGGGAAATGAAGTTTTATAGACTGGGAGCCAGGCTTGGTGGCAGGACACTTGACCATCATTCATGAGTCCCTGGGTTCCATCCCCAGCATAGCAGAAAAATATAAATAGGACTGTAGTGCTCCAGCCTCCATAGCACAAGCATTGGTGCCCTCCTCCTTCCAGAAGCGGAGGTAACTCACCAGGCTGAGGAAGCCTGGAAGACAGAAGACAGCGTCTGGCTTCTGATATGATGGGAGGACCCTGTCAGTCCCTCATCCTTGTTTTCCTTTCTCTGGGATCTTGGGAGTTAGAAACTGGGTGTGAGTTAGGTATGGTGGTGCAGACAGGCAGTCCCAGCACTTGGGAGAGGGCAGCCAGGGCTAAGGGCTACAGCTACTGGCTACCCAGAGGAAAGTTTGCATTCAAATGTGTGTGCTTAAGGACTGAGGGGCTGGCCCAGTGGCTTAAGAGCACTAGCTGCTCCTGCAGAGGAATCTAGGTGTGTGTGTGAGTGTGTGTGTGTGTGTGTGTGTGTGTGTGCTAGTCATGTCACGGGTGTAGTACAATGAGAAGAAAAGAAAGCAAAGAAAGGCTAAATATAAGGGAATGATGAAGGACTGAATGTAGGTAGTGGATATAAGTTATGAAAGAAGATATGAACATAATTAGGGGTTTTTTTGGTTCTAATTTTGTCATGGATTTTTTTCTGTAGTCAGTAAGTACATAAAATATATTAGATACTGAAAATGTAAAATTTAATGTGAAGCTCTACAGCTTAACTGTAGAGGGGTTTATTGAGTTTATAGCCTTTCAATCTGGTTAAATTTGATATGTCATTTTTGTTTTGTTTTGGAGAGAGAGTGTCTCTGTGTAACCCTGGCTGTCCTGGAACTCACTCTGTAGACCAGACAGACTGGCCTAGAACTCAGAAATCCACCTGCCTCTGTCTCCGAAGTGCTGGGATTAAAGGTATGCACCACCACCGCCCAGCAGAATGTGATATTTTAATTTATGTGCAAGTATTTTGTAATCAAGTTTATAAAAGTATATATTTTGGGACTAGAGAGCTGGTTCAGTGGTTGGGAACACTGACTGTTGTTGCAGAGAGAGGATCCAGGTTCAGGTCTTAAAACTCACATGGCCACTCACAGCCATTGGTACTACCTCAGGGTGCCAATCACCTTCTTCTGGCCTCTGTGTGCGCCCGTATTCACATGGTACATATAAATTCATGTAGGCATACACATAGACACAGAAGTCATAAATACATCATTTTAATTAATATAAGTTTATATTGTTTGTTTGTTCTTATTGTTCTGTGTGTACGGTGTTTTGCCAAGATGCATACCTGGGCACAGCATGCATGCTTATTGTCTATAGAGATCAGAAGGTGGCATTGGATCTCCTGAAGCTGTGGTTACAGATGGTTGTGAGTTGCCAGGTGGGTTCTGGGAACTGAAACTGTGTCCTCTGCAAGATCAAAAAGTGCTCTTAATCACTGAGCCGTCCTTCCAGCTCCTCTCCTTGAGTTGTGTGTCCTTGAATTTGGGTTTGCTCACTCACTACATTGTCCTGGTCCATGATCCAGGCAGGGTATAGGAAGAGATGATTAGAGAAGCCTCAGCTTCTCTTTCTTTCTGACAGAATTTCACAAAGTCCAGGTTGACTGCAAACTCAGGATGTAGCCAAGGATGATTTTAAACTTCTGGTCTTCCTGCTTCTCTCTCCAGAATGCTAATTCTGAAAAGGCCTATGTACCACCACATCTGGCTAGGATTCGATCTTTCTTTCTTTCTTTCTTTCTTTCTTTCTTTCTTTCTTTCTTTCTTTCTTTTTTTTAAGATTTCTTTATTTTATGTATATGAGTACAATTATAGCTGTCTTCAGACACACCAGAAGAGGGCATCAGATCCCATTACAGATGGTTGTGAGCCACCATGTGGTTGCTGGGAATTGAACTCAGGACTTCTGGAAGAACAGTCAGTGCTCTTAACCCCTGAGCCACCTCTCCAGCCTGGATTCAATGTTTCTTGATTCAGGATCTAAGTGTCTGCTAGAGTCGTTACACTCATCAACACTGACAAGCCTGACACATGAAAGTGATTAAGGGACATGTATGTACTAGAACTGCAGTACCACAGCAAAGAATTAAATCAAACAAAAACTACAGTAACACCCACAACTATTCCTGATCCTTGTGTTTAAAGGAAACAAACTATCTTATTCACTTTTCTTCGAGACATGTGGCCCAAGCTTGCTCCAATTTTACTACATAGTCCTAGTTATCCTTGAACTAGCAGCAATCCTCCTGCTTCAGACTCCAAAGTACTGGGATAAGGCATGAGCTACCAGGCTCTTCTTACTATCTCCATAAAAAAATTAATAAAAAAAAAGAAGAAAAGTAAATCAATCAATCAATCAATCAATCAATCAATCTTGGGTTGCCAGGCAGTTGTGGCACATGCCTTTAATCCCAGAGTTTGGGAGGTAGAGGCAGGTGGATCTCTGAGTTCAAGGCCAGTTTGGTCTACAGAGTGAGTTCCTGAACAGCCACAGCTATACAGAGAAACCATGTCTGGAAACAAACAAACCAAAAAAAGAAAGCAAGAAAAAAGAAAAAGGGAAGAAAGAAAGAACGAATGAACTGCCCTCCCAAATTTTGGGGCTGAAGAAATGGCAGAGCAGTTAAGAGCAGGTACTGGTACTTTGGATGACCTGATTGGGTTGCAAATACCCATGTTGGACAGCTCAGGGCTCTAACTCCAGCTGTCTTCTGTCTTCCATGGGCACCGCACACATTCCATGTGTTCTCTCTGTCTCTTAAAAATTAACATCAACACTGTGTGTTTATCATCAGTATGCGTGTAAATGGGAGGTGCCATGGCACACATGTGGAGGTCTGAAGGCAGCTTTATGGAGTTCTCACCTTTAATGTTGATATGGGTTCTGAGAACGGAACTCTGGTTGCCAGGTTTGCTTGGCAGCATCTTTATTTGCTGAGCAGTCTTGTCAACTCCTTCTCATTTAATAGATGGGAAAATGGAGACTCAGAGAGGTTAAGTGACTTCTCTAAGGTTAGATAGCTAGGGAATGGCATATTCAGAATTTGAATCCAGGTTCCAGAACATCTGTTATGTTCTGCATCTGGGAGGCCAATTTGTTTGACTTTGCTCAGGACTCCTACAAGGTGAGACAGTAAAAATCCTCTGTCCTGAGGACAGAAAGCAACAGGCAACCCAAGATGGTTGATCACCTCATGTCTTAAATACAGCCTTTCAAGGTCAGCTATTTGGTAAATAAAGCTGTAATTACCTCTCGATTGTGCAGCAGCGTCCAGTTTGCTGATCTCTAGTAAGATAGGAGCTGTAAAAAAACCAACCTTGTTAGGCTATTGCTATTAAAGTCGACGGTATATGGAAGAAACTGTGGATGGGACAAAAACAGGAGCCAAGGGAAACAACTCCAAATGAGTGATAATGAGGGGAGAGAAAGGGCGTGGCGGAGGACTGAGATGACTGAGGTCAACCTGCAGTAGCCTGGGATAATGAGGCGATGCTGGCAGATAGCTTTGATAGCTTTGCGGCAGCACAGGCCAGGGTCTGTCTTGGCAAAACTCTTAGGCAACCCCGATGACGCGCGTTACAGAAACCCTACTATACAGAGACAAGACTGGAGCTTAGAGAACTTAAGTTAAAATTTAAATTTTGTAACAATGGAAATCGCCCGCCCTGCCGGAAGATTATTTGAGAAGGCCCCAGAAAGAACGACCTAGACTTGGATTTAGGCTTAACTCAAATAGGGGCTTTCAAATGTTATCTAGGTGAGGTTTTCCCAAGAAGCCCTGCGGCCCGCCCTCAAACAGAAGCACAATTCCCTCCCCACCTGCTCCGCCTCCGCCTCCACCCCCCCCCCCAAGACAGAAGCACTTTTTCTAGCCCTGTGGTCTTGCCCACATTTGAAGTAGAAATCAGGACAAGGATCAATTTAGTCTTTTTGATCACAGAAGGCATTACATTCCTGTAGTCAGTAGCCTTCTTTTATTCAGAGCCTGCTGCACGGCCCACGGTTGTGAATTGGCAAGAGCCAGTCATGTCCTGGGTGACTGACTTGGCTGGATATCCTGATGTTAATGAATGACCTAGCAGAACACACGGAAACGGGTGTCCCGAGATTTGTCCCGTTGCTTCAGGCGTAAACTCCATCCCTCTGGAACAGCTGATTTAAGTTCATGCACCATATTACTCATCTACTACCCTGGAAGGTTTGCAATTAATCTCCGTTTGTCCCAGTCTCTCTTTACAAGGGGGGTTACAAATGGCTCCCTTCCTACTCTTCCACAAGAATCTTTCCTCTGAGGCTGGAGTGATCATGGCTCAGTGGTTAGAGCACATACTGCTCTTGCAGGGGAGTTGAGTTCCATTCCCCACACCCGTGTCAGGTGGATTTCAGCCCCTGTAATTCCAGCTCCAGGAGAGTCAATGCCCCTTTTCTGGACTCTGAGGGCACCTGTACTCACGTGTATGCAAGTAAATTATGATTATGAGAGTATGAGCACACATAATTATAAAATAAAAACTTCTCCTTTAAACCAGTACCAGTCAGAAGTAGAAAAGATCTCTTTAGAGCTGTTAAACACACAAAGGACTTTTGCTCCAGTAGACTGGATTTTCCATAATTCCAATGTCTACCCTTGAACTTGTCACAATTTTGCTTTTAAAAGACAGCTCAGAGAATAAGAGCACTGGCTTCCAGAGGACCCAAGTTCAATTCCCAGCACCCACTTGGCAGCTTAGAACTGTGTGTAACTCTAGTTTTAGGGGATCAGACACCCTCACACAAACATGCATGCAGGCAAAACAGCAATGCACGTAAAAAGTGAAGATAAATAACTCATTAAAAAAAAAAGAAAAGAAACTCAACACACATACCATATACATACACATCATATACATACCACATACACAATACATACACCATATACAAAACAGTGTGTGTACATACTGTACACACACACGCACACCATACAACACAATATACACACATACCATACATTTACTACACACATACACATACACACACCAGGACAGCCAGGGCTATACAGAGAAACACTGTCTCAAAAACAAGCCTTAGTTTCTGTAAGGATTATTCTAAGACCTGATATGTACATATATATGTACATCCTTGAGCTATACCCCGGTTCCTCTTTTCAAAAGTAAACCCTGACTTGATGGATGTGTGGGGTATGATTTAATAGTTTTGACAAAGTACATGTTCCCTGGAATAAAGTTCAATGGCACCGGGTACATTCTTGCCACTGTACAAACAACCACTGCCACCTGCCAGCCACAGACCTCTCCTGTCATGGAACTGAGACTCTGAAATCATCAAACCATAACTCCTCATCTTCTCCTCCTATTTTAAAAAAAAAGTTTATTTTAGGTTGTTTCTAAAGAGCATTAAAAATATGCAATTGTCTCCCTTAAGTGGTTCCGGTCTCTGCCTGTCACTGCTTCTGGGAAGGAATTATATAGCAGTGTATATACTGCATAGCGTCTACGGATGTGCAAGTCAAATGCTCCTGTACAAATTTGGGCAGGAAAGGGAGGGACCTTGACGTCATAGTTCTCTGATGCTTATCAAGTTTAGCAGCAAAGTTACTGGATAATAAGTGGTCCAGATGATAGTTAGGTGGGACAGATGGATGCTAGGCTGACACCATTTTGATGTAAGATAGAGTTGTCTTTGGGGGGAGGGTGGGTCAAACAGAGAGTTCAGTGTTGACATGGAACCTAGAGCCTTCCTTGCACGTGGTAGAAAAGCATCCTACAACACCAGTGGAAGATGATCTTCCTCTCCCTCCTCTCTTCCCCCTCCTCCCCCTCCTCCCCGTCCTCCCCTTCTTGAGACAGAGTCTTGTTATGTAGCCCAGACTGCTCTCATATTTGAGATGCTCCTGCCCGCCTCACAAGGGCTAGGATTACAAGTGTGAGCGACCCATGCTCACCCTTGCATGGGAAGCTTTTAAGTTGCTCTTAAACACTGCACAATAGTTAGTACATACTCAGTTCTCACTTCTCTGTCTCTCTCTCCATTTTTTTGAGGCAGGGTCTTGTGTAGCCTAGGGCAGTCTTGAACTCATTATGTAACCAAAGGGCTATAGGAATGGTTCAGTGGTTAGCAGGGGTTTGAATTTGGGATTCACACCCAGCTTGTTCAGCTGTTGCTGGAATAAGACATGGCTGCTGCCAAGGGACCGAAAGCAGAACATCCATCAGTGGGGGCTGGAGACATAGCTCAGTGGTAGGAGCACATATCGCTCTTGCAGAAGACTGGGGTTTGGTTCCCAGCACCCATATGGTGACTCATAATTGTTCATGACTCCAGTTTCAAGAGATCTGATGCCTTCTGACCTCCGAGGGCACCAGGCATGACTATGGTGCACACACTGCATGCAGGCAGAACACTCAGACACATAAAATCAAGTCAATAAACTTAGAAAACAAAAGGCAGAATGTTGGCAACTAGGCTGCAGCTTAATTGGTAAAGTGCTTGCCTCACACGCACGAAGACCCAGATTCTACAACCAGCCCTGCATACTCTGTAATCCCAGCACATTGGAATTGGAGGGAAGAGGATTAGGAGTTCAGGACTAGCCTTGGCTCTGTGAGACCACCTTTTCAAAAATAAAAACAAGCAAGAAAAAAGTAGAGTAGGGCTGGTGAGGTCACTCAGCAGGTAAGGTACTTGCTGCCAAATCTGGGGGGGTCTGAGTTCAAACCCCAGGACTCACATGGTAGAAGGGGAAAACGGACTCTTTTTGGGTTGCCTCCTGACCTCTACTATGTACCTTAATATGAATGTGCCTCCCCTCCTTAAAAAAGGGATCAAAATTGTTTTAAAAGTAGAATAATGGGGCTGGAGAGATGGCTCGGTGGTTAAGAGCACTGACTGCTCTTCCAAAGGCCCTGAGTTCAATTCTCAGCAACCGCATGGTGGCTCACAACCATCTGTAATGAGATCTGATGCCCTCTTCTGGTGTGTCTGAAGACAGCAACAGTGTACTCACATACATAAAGTAAATAAATAAATAAATCTTTAAAAGTAGAATAATGGATGTAAATGGTCATGCCTGTGGCCAGAGGTATTTCTCCTGCGTAGCTCACAGATTTGCTTGCCTCTCCCAATACTTCCTTTAAATGGACCTTAGGCATTGGCCCCAGTGCTTAGCAACCCAAATTCTATGTGATATACTCTGCTTCGCCTCTGCTTGGCTCTTCACTCTTACCTTCAAAGACCTGGGATGGAGAACTGCCCTCAACTCTGTGTGTCCTTCCTTGCCTGGGATTTCTAAGTCAAACTCTTTGCCCCTTCTTTCCTTTTCCTGTATGCTGCATGTGTGCCTTCTGTCTGAAGAGCTAACAGGTACCCTTGCTGGATTTTCCCCAGGGGCAGGAGCCACTAAACTAATAATCACCTAGGTAGAAGTGGGGCATGGTTCAGTTAAGAGACACAAAAGAGTCTGTCAGGAGAAACCAGTTTCCTGTGTAAAGGACCCCTCATTGTGGGAAAGATGGCTGAGCATTAAGCTATCCTCCTAGTAGGAGGAGGCTGTAAAAGGCATACTGCAAATACCTAAACCCACTCCTCTTTCTTTGCTGCTATGCCATAGTGGCAAGCTGCTCTGCTGTCAGAACCCCAATTTAACTGGGGTTCTTTAAACACCAGAGAACAGAAGCTCACCAGGTACCAGGAACATGAGTGACAGATGCCTCTCAGGGGATGCAGGAAGGCAGCTTCCCCAAGTGACAGCTTTGCCTCTGTCCACATTTGCATCTTGATCTAATTCCTGCATATGATTTCAGAGCAGATATTCTTCTGGTGGCAAGGGACACAAGCAATGACAGGCCTGAATCATGTTCATGCACAGAGCAGGGGCCTCACACTGTCTATTCCTGGGATTGCCTGCTAGTAAAAAGGCAGAGGTCTTCACCTCCATGGGTTTAAGGAGATGGGATGCCCTGCTGTCTCCTTCAATTAATGTCATGTACCCTAGAGAGCAGCGAAGGGTGATCTGGGCTCTGTGCCCAATCCCTTGTTAGCTCTTGCTATAATCCTCCCAGTCCCTCCTGAACATTTCTGTGCTTACGGCCTGATCCTGATAGAATTCGCTTGAGAAGGGAGGCCTTGCAGTATTAGATCTAGTTTGTGGGGCCAGCATGCATTTATTTGTGGAGTACTCGGCAGGAGAGATACATCTCTCATGCACTGGGGAATTAAGGTCCTGTACATGAATTCCTGACTGAGTTAGAAATGCTCACAGTTTGAAGAGGAGGGGAGAGGGGAGGAGAGGAGAGGAGAGGAGAGAGGAAGAGAGAAGACCGGAGGGGAGGGGAGGAGAGGAGAAGTGTTGGGGGCTGCAGCTCAGAGTAGAGTACTTGTCTCATATGCCTGAGGCCCACGGTTCAATCCCTAATACTGCAAACAAGCAAAATGAAACAACATCCTGGATCGCTGGGCAGCCAGCCCTCACTTGGCAGGTTCCAGACTAGTAAGAGACCCTGTCTCAAAAACAAAATAAAGTCAATGAGACCTGGGGAATAAAACCTGACCTGCATCTACATGAATGAATACACACACACACACTCTCACAAACACACACACACACAAACACACACAGAGAGAGAGAGAGAGAGAGAGAGAGAGAGAGAGACAGACAGACAGACAGACAGACAGACAGACAGACAGAGACAGAGAGATGAGACAGAGACAGAAAGAGAAAGAGAGAGACAAAGAGACAGAGACAGACAGACAGAGACAGAGATAAAGAGAGAGATGTGTATCTCTCTCACACACATACACAAAGACAGAGAAACAGAAAAAGAGACAGACAGGCAGGCAGACAGACAGACATCCACATGCACAGAGAAATGGAAGAAGGGAGAGAGAGAGAGAGAGAGAACACAGAGGAGGGGAGTATTCCTCACTTGGGACCCAGTCTCACTCAGTGCCTCCTTGCTGCTATAGTGTTTGTTGGAACAAATCTCAGGTAGACTGGACTGGTGCATTAGTATTGAACTCTCCATATAGTCAAGGCTGGCCTTGAACTTCTGATCCTCCTGCGTCTACTTCCCAAGATCTGGGCTTATAGGAGTGTAACACCATACCTGGCCTTTAAAAAATGTGATTTACTTACTTGGTTTGGGTTTTTTGTTTGTTTGTGCTGGGAGTTTGAACCCAGCCTCGTACATGCTGGGCAAGAACTCCATCTTAGCTGTCATAGTAGGTAAGTCATTCATGTCACAAAGCCACATTTTCTCATTTCACCAAGTGGTCCCTGAGTTTTTGGACGCACTTGTAATGAATGAGCAAAAATGTACTGTGCTTCTGCTATGCCCCTGGTTCTGGGCTAAGAGTCTTTTGAACTCTTCTGTGAAGTGTAGTCAGGACCGTATCTGCTTTATATCCCTCCACCCTGCTGTAGAGTCAAGACAAGCCCACGGGTGGGAAAGTGCTTCCCAACAGCAAAGGATGCAATCATGTCCAGGCCCGTTACCTTTGCACTTTGCTCTGGTTTTCCCCATCCTGTTTTGCCCTCTCATCTTTCTGAGTCTGCAGGAGTTTTCCTGGGTGTGTCTTCGGTCTTCAGTCTAGTGCTGACTGTCACACTCTGGGAATGTAGCACTTCCTTCTAAACTCACGCCCCAAGGCACACAAGTCATCTTGAAATATCCAACATCACTCAGGACACCAGCTTCCCAGGCGGTGCAGATGAAGGCTGAACTTTGTGCACTCACGTGAAGTTGAAGGGGCTGAGTTTGGCAGCTTTCATGGTCACAGCTACCTTATCAGAGGCAAAGATGTGTGCCTGTGATCTTGGTGTCCTGAAGGAAATAGAGTGTGGGCTCAGACGTCCCACCCTCCTAGCCACACCTTCTTCCTCTGTCGTTGACTAGTTGGGTAAAGATGGTTTGTTCCATCCTGGACAGGGAGTACAAGCAACTCGGGGTTCCTAGAGTCAGGGGTAGCTGACTAACCGACATACAAAGCAATTGGGTTTTTGTTTTGATTTGCTGGATAGGGCTTGAACCAAGGGCTTTGTATATGCCAGGCAAGGTCTGCCATTAGGGTATGCTCTGTACCTTTCTCCACCTCCTCTATTATTATTATTTTAAAAAGTAAGCTTACACATGAGTTATTAACAGAACTGACAAAAAGGGACATTAGTGAAACCTGACTGAATGTGAAATTCTGTTTTACATAACCCAGGATTCAAACTCATAAATGGGAAGGGGAAATGTAGAAAATTAAAGAGATTCTTTCTTTTTCCTTCTCTCTCTCTCTTTCTCTCTCTTTTTCTTCCTTTTAATTTCCTTCCTTCCTTTATCTCTTTTTCTCTCTCTTTCTTTCTTTCCTTCTTTCTCTCTCTTTCTCTCCTTCTCTCTCTTTCTTTCTTTTTGAACAGGGTCTCCATATATACTTCTGTTTCATCTGTAGACCCGGCTGGCCTTGGACTCACTAGGATCCTCCTGCTCTTGCCTCCCGAGTGCTGGGATTGAAGGCGTGTTCCACCACACCTGGCTTAAAGATTCTTTCTATATTAAAAAATATTTTTAAAAAGTCAGGTTTGGTGGTGTTTGCCTATAATCCCAGCTCTTGGGGGATGCAAGGGCAGAGGCAGGAGGATCACCTGCAAATTTAAGACTACTATGGTTTTCACAGCAAGTTCTAAGCCAGATTGGGCCTACAGGGTGAGATCCTGTCTCAAAGAACAAATAAGAGGCAAGGGAGGCAGCCCAGCGTGTAAATGACTTGCTACTCAAAGCTAAGGACCTGGATTTGAGTCCTTAGAACCTTCATAGAGGGGCTGGAGGATGGCTCGGTGGTTAAGAGCACTGACTGCTCTTCTAGAGGTCCTGAGTTCAATTCCCAGCAACCATGTGGTGGCTCACAACCATCTGTAATGGGATCCGATGTCTTCTGGTGTGTCTGAAGATAGCAACAGTGTACTCACATAAAATGAATAAATAAATCTTAAAAAAAAGAAAAAGAAATGCTATCTCAAACAGGAAGGTGAGGACCAACGCTGGGTTGTCCTCTGTTCTACAGGTTCACACCTGCACTCATACATGAGCAGACACATACATGTGAATGCATCATTCATACATATCACACATACAAAATACATGGAAAACACCTTAAAGTTATAGTAATATATTTATTACTATATATATTTATATATGTAGGTAGTGTTAACTGAACTCAGGTCCTCGAAGAGCAGCCAGTGCTTTTACTTGCTGAACCATTTCTCCAGGCACAAAACGCTATTTTTAATGTATATTTACATTAAATAATATTTAATATTTATTATATTTTATTTAATATATTTACATATGAATATATTATATATTATGTAATACAATATTACTAACTAATAATAATAACAACAACAACAGCATTGGCTACTCTTTGAGGACTTGAGTTAGTTCTCAGCATCCATTTAAAAGCTCTTAACCACCTATAACTCAAATTCTAGGGGATCTGACATCTTTTTCTGGTCTCCATGGGCACTGGGCATAAGAATGGTTTACAAACACATGCAGGCAAAACACCCATGCAGCATAAAAAGTAAAAATTAGATGTTGTATGTGTAATTTATGCTATGGAAGACTATATACAATTGATTGGGCTTTCTTTTTAGTTTTTAAAAAAACATTGCATTTATTTATATATTTTGAGTCAGAGTTCTCAATTGGTACTCCTAGCTGGACTAGAACAAGCTGGTCTCGAACTCACAGAGATCTGCTTGCCTCTGCTTCTCAAGCTCTTAAAGGATCCATAGTGCCCATGTAGAAGTCAGAGGACAACTTTTGGGAGTCAGTTATCTTCTCTTACCATGTGAGGCTTAGGGAGTGAACTCAGGGGTAGCTAGGTGGCAAGAGCTTTTTCTACTGAACCATCTCCTTGGCCCTAATTGGTCTTTATTTTATGTTTAGAAATAGCTGGACATTGCCCAAAGAGCGTGTTTCCCTGTGTTCTGAAGGACAAGAAAAGATCTCCTTGTGAACAAAAATGATAATAAATTGATCAAGGGGATAATTCCTTTGTTGTTTTGTTTTAAATTTCTGATTACATGTATTTATTATTTATTTATTTATTTATTTTATTTATATTTATTTATTTATTTGTGTATGTGAACACTTGGAGCTAGTACAGGAGGATGAAAATCTGAGGTTGACTTGCCGGAGTCAGTTTTCTCCCTCTCCCGTGTGTCCCGGGGACCTAACTCAGGTCCTCAGGCTTGTGGGCAGGGCACTTACCTCACTAGCCCCAAGGGACAATTTCTTGTCACGTATTGTCTTAATTTGGGGTTTACTGCTGTGAACAGACACCATGATCAAAGCAACTCTTATAATACAATATTTGATTGGGGCTGGCTTACAGGTTGAGAGGTTCAGTCCATTATCATCAAGGCAGGAGCATGGCAGCATCCAGGCAGGAGTTCTACATCTTTATCTGAAGGCCACTAGAAGAAGACTAGCTCCCACACGGTTAGGAGGACTGTCTCATTGCCCATGCCCACAATGACACACTTCCTCCAACAACACCACACCTATTCCAACAAAGCCACACCTCCTAATAGTGCCACTCCCTGGGCCAAACATATTCAAACCACCACACACAGACTGCATTTCCAGGTAGCTTTGGACGAACAGCCTCAGACTCTCTCAATTGGGACAATATGGCTGTTAGGTGTTAAAGGATACAGTTAGCGTTTAGACCAACTCTGCATAAATTTACTTCTGAAAAGCAGCCAGAGTACACTCCATCATTTGTGGTCTGGCCAAATGTCCCTGCTCTCTGTCTTCCCACCTCCAGATCCAGAGTTGCAGTTAGCAATGCTCAAAGTACCTAGACATGAGCCTAAATTGGTACGTTATAAACAGTGATTCAATTTCTTATTTTCTGATGGCTTAAAACTCTCTGTGTAGGGGGTGGGAGGTGGGATGGGGGTCGGGTAGGATAATGTATATCTATAGTCATAATTTCTTAGGAGGCTGAGGATCATTTGAACCTGAGTCCAAGTGAGTTCTAGGCCAGCTTGGGCAACATAGGCCCTGCAGAATTAATACTAAAATTATCATGAACACACAAAAAGGCTGACTGCATGCAATCTGCTATAAATGCTATTCATGTTGTTCAGATACTGGCTGTGGTGCCCTGATTTTTTTCTAACTGGATGCATAGTGTTTTTAACTGGGTCTAAGTAAGCTTAGTTTAAGATCTCTGCTAATCTTTTAAATGTTCCTGGCTTGTGAAGAGCCAGGCAGGCTTCTACTTCATGAATATATATATATATATATATATATATATATATATTTGCTTGTATTATTTACATTGCCTGATACAGGCACCCAGACGGTAATTACAGCGTATGCTATGCCAAAGACTCAAAATAACGGAATGGCATTCTAAATTGCAGTTTCAGCATTCCCAAATCACTACCTTTTCCTAACAAGCCTGTGTCCTTAGGACACTGTCAGCACAATAAAAAAGGAGGAAGTATAAAGTCTGGCCTCTGAATATGTGTCTCCCACCATGTGACAGAATGTTTGTGACCAGCCACGTGGCTGTGGGCGAAGCCATGGTATTTTCAATTTGGAAAACGTTTGTATGTTTATGGCATGTGAGGCTTTGGGATGAGCTTCTGGGAGGTGACTCACACAAACCTTTAAAGAAAGGCATGATGGGAAGGGACTTTCAGTAGTCCAGAGTCTGCAGTTGTTTTAGAAGCATAGGACATACTCAGGAGGAAGGCTAGTAAGAGGTATAAACTAGCTGAAGTATACAGGACATGTCAAGAGTGCAGGAAGCTAAGGCACTTGGAAACTGTTAACTCAAGAGAACACAAGGGAGTATGGCCCAGTGGAGGAACGTATGTGGTTCTGGGTTTGATTTCCAGAACTGCAAAGTAAATAAACATATAAATATGTAAAAATATAAATTAATCCTAGCTGGACTCTAGCCGGAGAAACCACCAGCATCAGCTCCTTCACAGTTGCTGAAGATATTGACGAAGTGTTTCCCAGCCATCCTGGTCTGGGGGGCAGCTGTGGTATGTGTGTATGTGTGTATGTGTGTATGTGTGTATGTGTGTATGTGTGTATGTGTGTATGTGTGTATGTGTGTATGTGTGTATGTGTGTGTGTGTGTGTATGTGTGTGTGTGTGTATGTGTGTGTGTATACACACACATGTAGAGGTTAGAGATCAACATCAGTTATCTATGGTCTGGCCACTGGACTCCAGAGTCCTCTTGCCTGTTTTCTCAGGCCTGAGACCCAAGGTGCAAACTTCCCTGACCCCCAATCCTACCCCTGTTTGCTCCTACCTGGGTTTTAATTTTTAAAATATTTTATTTATTTTATGTATATGAGTACATTATAACTGTCCTCAGACACACCAGAAGAGGACACCAAATCCCATTACAAATGGTTGCGAGCCACCATGTGGTTGCTGGGAATTGAACTCAGGACCTCTGGAAGAGCAGTCAGTGCTTTTAACCACTGAGTAATCTCTTCAACCCCTGGGTTTTGATTTTTGTCTTTTTGTTTGTTTGTTTGTTTGCTTGTTTGTTTTTTGAGACAGGGTTTCACAGTCCTGGCTGTCCTAGAACTCACTCATTCTGTAGACCTGGCTAGCCTCAAACTCAGAGAGATCGACTGCCTCTGTGTCTGGAATGCTGAGATCAAAGGTGTGCATCACCACCTCCTGGCTCCTTGTTGTTTAGAGTGAGTGAGGGGATTGAAGGGGATTACATTCAGGTCTTCACTCTTGATGTGGCTTTATCAATTGAGCTGTCGGTCCCTCTTCCTCCGGATACGAATTCATCTCACACTAAAATTTGAGAGTTGGCTGTGAGAGTTAGGAAAGATAAGTGTCTCTCTGGGTCACTGAAAAAGCCAATACATGGCAAAAAAAAGAAATCATCTCTGCTGCAGACATACCCACATAATAGATGGTTTCCTCCCCATCTTTCTTTCCCCCTCCTTCAGCCAACTTGCAATTAAAAAAATAAAATAAAACAAGCTGGTCATATCCTGGACCAAGAATGACTCTGAAAGGCTAAACCACAAGTTGGTGTTTATGACTGGCTCAGACTCACACTAATGTGTGCCAATTGGATGCTTGCTTGGGACCTAGGGTCCTTATGGGGGCCTGAGGGTTGGGAATAAGAGTGGGGGACCCAGGCCCTAATTGCCCCATATGCTGGTTTTATTTGGTGGCTCATCTGGGTGGAGGGGACTCTGGGAAGAGATGAATTCATTCTTAGTTACCTCACCAGATTGCTAATTTTCACTGTGATGGCATAAATCACCATAATTACTGCGGTCCCCAAAGGGAGAGACAGCTATTCTGGAGTAAGGGCAGCAGACTTATTAAAGCCGGCCTACCTGGGGTCCACAAGGCAATGGGGCTAGCTTTGAGGAGACTCTGGGATAGAGGGCTTGCAGGGCAGTTACTTTTCATCACCAGGGAAAGAACAACAAAGAAAGAAGAAAGAAGAGCCTCTTCGGGGTTAATGGCAAGAGCCTGTGGCTTATCACAGACCTTTGGGTAGGAGCTCAGTGGCAAATGTCATACTTAGAATGTTTCAGGTCCCAAGCTCAGTCCCTAGCATCTAAATAAATAAGCAAACAACCCTTGCCTCCGGGCTGCTCAGAAGCTGCTCATGTGCTTGGCTCACAGGCAGAATGTCAGCACAACTTCAGCCTTTTCTCCTTCCCAGGAACTCACTTTTTGGTGTGGCTTGGATTTTGTCTCTCTGAGGGAAATGACCTCAAGCAGAGGCTGCAAAAATAGCCAGTCTTTAGAGGCTCAATTTCACTTGGGAGGCCGGCAAGAAGCTTAATGTAAGTAGATACTTTGTCTTCTGCCTCTAATGTTAATTTAAACACACACACACACACACACACAAACACACAAACACACACACCCATTAATGTGTTATAAACTTTTTGGAAAAAAAACTGAAAATCTAGGATTGAGTATGTGGTTGAGTGTCACAATGATCGCCTGGCAGCTGGAAACGCGGGATCAGTGGATCTTTGCACTATAGTAAACAGATGCTAAATCTATAATGAAATAAAATATGAAAGTTTGTAAATAGTGACTTAGCATCTCCACAGATGGTGAAGAGACAGAAAACAAAGGGCCACACTTTCTCTGTGGTCATTCTTATTTTCTTTGTCTGGGACAGGGTTTCACAGAGCCCAGGTGGCCTCAAACTAGTTCTCTTGACCTGGAGCAAGCAGGAAGCCCTAGGTTTAATCCCCAGGACTGCATTGACCACTCAGTTTATGGCTGACTCCCTGTTGTGACCCAAGCATTCTGGAAGTAGAGGCAGGAGGACCAGAATTTTTTTTTTTTTTTTTTTTCCCAAGAGTGGTTTCGTTGTGTAGCCTTGGCTGTCCTGAAACTCATAGAGATCTGCCTCCCAAGTTCTGGGACTAGCGGCCTAGGTCACCACTGTCCGGCGAGGATCAGACATTTAAGGTCATTCTCAGATACAAAGGAAGTCAGAGGCCAGCCTGGGTTACATATGACCTGTCTCAAAAACAACAATAACAAAAACCAAGACAAAGAAACCTCTCTCTGTATCTGAGGATGACCTTGAACTTCTGATCCTTCTGCCTCTTTGCTGGACTTACAGGCATTTGACACCATGCCAGCTAAATATAACTTTAATTTTTCTCTGTCTCTTTTAAACCTCATATTCTCCCTTTTATTACTTTTTGTTTACAGTAGTGTCCGTGTGTGTGTGCGCGCGCACGCGTGTACATGTGAATGTGTGTGTGTGTGTGTGTGTGTGTGTGTGTGTGTGTGTGTATGTGTGCACTCGTGCGCGTGTGCCTTTACCTGCTGAGCCACTCCACCAGCCTTCTCTTACATTTTTGGTTAGCATGCAAGAGGTTTTCACTGTAACCATTAACTTACTGGAGATTCTGCCAGGCTTGCATTACCTGCCACTGGCAGGTGTGGCATATTAAAGGACCGAGCTCACCACCGGGTTCTCTCTTTTTTCTCTATTTCCATGTGTCCCTGGTTGGTCTTTCTTTCCCTCCTTTTTCTCTTTCTGTCCTCTGTGCCTCTTTCTGTGCCCTCATGGCTCTGCCCTCGTCTGTCTGCCTCTACCCTGTCTCTTCTTCCCCTTCTCCCAAATAAACCTTTATACCAGGTCTGTCACATGCCGTGATTTCTCAGGGGGGCTTCAAACCTCCTCCTTCCCTCTCACTGCCCTCCTTTTACTTTAATGTCCTACATGTGCCTATGAACTATATTGTTTGTTTTTTATTAAGGCAGAGACTCACTAAGTAGCTCTGGTTGGCCCAGGCTGGCTTTGAACTCACAGAGATCCAGCTGCCTTAGCCTCCTGGATGCTGAATTAAAGGCATTCACGTGTGAGAGAAAACATGCAAAGTCACCCAGTTTCTCAAGTCCACATCACAGTGTCTGGGTTTTTGTTTTTTTGTTTGTTTGTTGCCAGACATTTTAAACACAACCAGGATGGGGGTGGGGGCTGAAAAACAAGAGGCCGGCTGAGGAGGAATGGTTTTTTGCCTAATACTCCAAAGCCGGGGCAGATTTAGAGCCCAGAGCATCTGTTATTATCGATGGCAGGTTGATGGCCTAAGAACAGAGAGAATTTTTAGGTCAGGAATGTTTTTCGAGAAATTGACGCTGCAACTGGCCATTGGAAGATAAGACAAACACATAATGGATTTCGACAGGATAAATGGTTCTGGTTAGGATCTGCTGCTCCCTCTCTTGCCCCAGCTGCCCTCAGAAGACAGGGAACAGACCTGTTTTGTGTTTTCCTGCCTTCCAGTCACCTGCTTTCCTGTTTAGGCAGCAGACAGACTTGTGTTATAAACACAGCTCTGCAGAAAGCTCCCTTGGCCAAGTATGGCATCTAGAATATTCTACTTCTCTTTGATGTTTTCCACTGTCCTTTAGGTTCCCTTGCGATCCTATCCAGAACACACCACGATGCCTAGAAACAAAGTAGATAGATGTTCAGTACAAATTTGATAAATGGGTTCCAATTGGGAAAAGAATTTAAGGGAGAAACGGCTCACTCCTCTGGAGTCAGTCTCTCACCATGAGTACCTAGGGCTCAGGTCATTCTTGGTCTTTAGGCTGTTTCAAAGGTTCTCTAGTGGGGTCAGGCCATTTTTTCTGAAGCTTCCTGCCTTAAAGAAGTTGGGTTGTAGTAACACATTGGAAGCAAGTAGTTTTGATTTTGCCTTCTAGAACAGGGGTGTCTCTCTCAGTGGCTTAGTTTCAGACCTGTAGAAAAAGCCAAAGGCCTTTCAGATCCCTCAAAACTGGAGTTATAGGCATCTGTGATCCACCTGATGTGCATGCTGGGAACTGAATCCATCCCCACAAGAGCAATGAGTGCTCTAAACCACTGAGCCATCTGTCTGGCCCCAGGAGTAACTGTTTACTCTATTTATTATAATATAGATACACATCGCAGGTATGAGTATGTAAGTGTCATGGTGGGTGAAGGTCAGAGGAACAGCCTGCAGGAGTCAGCTGTCTTTACTACCATGTAGGTCTCAGGGATCGACCTCGGGTGGTCAGGCTTGGCCTATTTTACCTACTTTTACCCACCGATCCATTGTATTACTCTAGAAATAATTCCATTTTTGAGGGGAGGTTGGGGCTTGAGAGAGGGTTTGTCTGTGTAGCCCTGCTGTCCTAAAACTCATTTTGTAGACCAGGCTGGCCTTGAACTCAGAGATCTGCCTGCGTTAGGTATATGCGTCTTTTGCCTGCATGATGTCTGTGTTCGATGTGCATGCAGTGCCCATGGAGTCCAGAAAGGGCGTCAGATCCCCAGGAACTGGAGTTACAGTTATGAGCCACCACGTGGGTGCTGGGAATTGAACCCAGATCCTCTGGAAGAGCAGTCAGCACCTCAAATCACTGAGCCATCTGTCCTGCTTCTCCTTGGGGACTGAACGCAGTGCTCCCTGGATGATAACCAAGCACTCTACCAACCGAGCTACAACCCGTCCTCAAAATAAAGTGAAACATGCTGTCCTGTTCATGCTTACTATTGAGACACACACGCAGCAATTCTCAAACAATTCTGAAAGTCCTTACAGTATTTACCACGACTACATGTTATGATTCTATAGCCTTTCTGTGTGTTTGTTAACAGAGTCTTTCTTGCTATGTAGCTCAAGCTGGCCTCAAACTCACCAAGTAGCTAAGGCTGACCTTCTGTCTCCTGAGAAGTGCTGGGATTTGTCAGGCATGTACCACACCTGGGATATTAGTCGTTTCTTTTAGCTTTAGCTGCCCTAGAACTCACTATGTAGACCAGGTCAGCCTAGGACTCACAGGATCTGCCTGCCTCTGGCTCCCAAGTACTGGGATTAAAAGTGAATGCAGCCATGTCCGATTGAGAGTCTTTTCTGACAGAGCTTTAAAAACAGCTCCCTATCTCTTCCTTCTTGTTAAATGTTAAACGTGCAGCTGGATAGAAATATGAAGTTTTAGTAGCAAGGCAATTCGGAGAAAGAAGGGTCACGTGGAATTGGCTCCTGAAACCTAACTCCATCCTGGCAGGTGAGCAAGCAGCATCAGGGGCAAGCTTTCCCATTCTGTTCATGGGAAAAGAAGGAAGGTAGGAAGGAAGGTAGGAAAGTAGGAAGGAAGGAAGGAAGCAAGGAAGCAAGGAAGCAAGGAAGGAAGGAAGGAGGGAAGGAAGGGCTCCTGGAGAAATGGCTCAGTGGTTAAGAGGACCCGGGTTCAGTTCCCAGCACTCACATGGCAGCTCACAACTGTTATTCCAGCTCCAGGGAATCTGACATCCTTACACAGACATGAATGAAGACAAAACCATGCATATGAAATAAAATTAAATAAGTTATAAGGAAGGGAAGAACATCCGGAACTCAGATGGCAATGTTCTAAATCCTTGGGGACCTGGAAACACGGAGCTACTGTGGTATTCCTTTGCCTGCAATTTTGAGAGAGGTTCTCACTATGTAGCTTTGGCTGAGTTCAGTCTCAGAGATCAGCCTGCTTCTGCCCCTCAAGTGCTTCCATTAAAGGAGAGCACCCGCATGCCCACCTTGCCTGCCATTCGATATCACTGAAGTGCTCACAATAGTTCAAAGATACAGTAGTACAATGAAGTCAGCAAAAAGTAGCAGAGGAGGCTCATTTTTCTGTCTTTAGATTGATGGGAAGGCTGCTCACTTTGGAGGAGGTGTTTTCTTATTTTTTACACAGAATATTAAGACATGGGAAACCCTTCACTCCCATTGCAAGGCTCTGCCAAAGAGAAAAGTAAGAGTTGGGACACCTGAATTTATGACCTCAGGTTCACGACACCGCTGATATTTAGAGAAGCAGATTGTAAGAGGACTGAGGGTATTGGCAACAGGAATGCTTGAGATAAGCTTTGCTGGAACACTAGCAGTTTGGGGGGGGTGCATAATAGCAACTACTATGGGTCAGCCACTTTGCAGATCTATTTCATTTAGTCTTTACCTAAGCCATTTAGACAAGTATTATCCGAGTTTACAGATGAGCAACCAGAATCTATCGTTTGCTGGTGTAAGGTCACTTGAGCTCACTTGACAAGAGGTCACGAACTGAGCTGATCAACGACGATCCAACCTGCTTTTCTCAGGCGCTGTTCAGTCTGGTCCCTCCCCACAAAGATCCTAATGCGCAGGCGCGGTCCGTTCAGGCGCGCGGCTTCCGGGCCCCTTGCGCAGGCCACGGTCGCCCTCTGCTGACTCAGTGTGGAAGCGCACTGAGTGTGAACGTTAAGGAACCTAAAGGTGGGGAAGTCCTCTCAGCCGATAGAGGCCGCCACTCAACGTACAGCGTAACTCAGTGCGTCTGGCCCGTCCGGGAGGACTTCCTGTCAGATCTCTCTGATTCAGACAGAGGCGGTCAACTTTCTTAAAGTCACTGTAAACAAAAAGAGTCGTGCGCCGACCCGGAAGTGGAATCTGTAGCTTCGCCTTCTGGCCCGCCGGAAGGAGACCAAAGGGAAGTTGTAGCCATGGCTGTAGCCGTGGCCACCGCCGGGGTCCTAATGGGCTCGGAGCCGGGACCCGCGGAAGAACTCGCTAAACTTGAGTACCTGTCTTTGGTGTCGAAGGTTTGCACGGAGCTGGACAATCACTTGGGCATCAACGACAAGGATCTGGGTGAGCTATGGCTTTTGAGTTTGGGGTCGAGGGAGGCAGGAGAAAAGCGGTTGATGCGCCAAGTGTGTGTGTTGTGTTCGTGTTCGTGACTCGAGCTCCGGGAACCTGTGGCAGTGGACTCTGCTTGAGAGCCATCCAGTCCGAGCTATTAGAAACCATTTCTGTGAGCTGCCAATGACGGCTGGGGCAGCTATTTCTGCTTGATATTTTTGTTTGTTTTGGGTGGCTAAATGGCTTTAACTGTAGCAGCAGCAGCAGCACATGAAGATGATGGTGGTAATTACGGCCAATAATTTTTAGAAGCTCAGGAGATATTATGGGCAGCGCTTCATCTTGTTTGGTTTTTGCTACAGAATCTACTTTGAGCTTGTGATTTGAGCCGTGGTCTTGATTAGTCACATGTTCTTACCTCTCACATACTAGTCATTAGATGTTTAGGGCAAACTATGACTAAGGAACCCAGACAGAAAATAAGAAAGGCTAGGGACCGAGATCATAATATATACATAGCCGGAGCCCTTATGAAAATGAGCGGCCATATATGGGTATTAGGAGCATACGGGGAGTGATTCGGTTTGATAGGTACAGGGTTGCTTTACTTGTTGTTATAGGAGAAAATGATTAGATTATAGAGGAAGGAAGGTGAGGGAAAGAGTGTCACCTGGTTTTTTTTTGTTTGTTTGTTTGTTTTTAATATGGGTGTTTTTCTTGCATGAGTGTCCATAAATCATGTGGATGCCTGGGGCCTGCAGAGGCCAGAAAAGGGTTTCAGATCCCCTGGGACTGAAGTTACAGACAGACAGGTGTGAGCTGCAATGTGGATACCGGGACTAGAACCTGAGTTCTCTGGAAGAGCAGCCAGTGCTATTAACCTTTGAGCCATCTCTCCAGCCCCAAGCATTTTATTTTATGTGCATGAGTGTTTTGTCTGTGTGTACGTCTGTGTATCACCTGCATGCCTAGTGCCCACAGAAAGTTTTGGATGCTTTGAAACTGGAGTTACAAATTGTTGTGAGTTGGGGGCTGGAGGGATGGCTCAGCGGTTAAGAACACTGACTGTTCTTCCAGAGGTCCTGAGTTCAATTCCCAGCAACCACATGGTGGCTCACAACCATCTGTAATGGGATCTGATGCCTTCTTCTGGTGTGTCTGAAGACAGCAACAGTGTTCTCACATACATAAAATAAATAAATCTTTTTAAAAAAATTGTTGTGAGATGCTGTGTGTGATCTGGGAATTAGACCTAAGTCCTTTTAATTGAGGAGCCATCTCCAGCCTCCCCCTCCCCCATCTCTGTCTATCTCACTCTGTGTCTTGCTGGTCTGGAACTCAAAACTTAGAAACAAGTTGGTCTCAAACTCATAGATATCCTCTGGCATCTGCCTCCAAATGCTGGAATTATGGTGCTGGCCAGCAAATCATGCAGACTTTTTAACAATAAACATGTGATGTCATCAAGTGGCGAACTCAGGGAAAGGGAATGTTTTGAGAGGTCAGGGAGAGCTGGGAATTGGCATGATGCTTGCATGAGATCGTGGGGTGCCAAAATAAATGATAAACCACCACCACAACAACAAAACCCTGACAACTGGAAACTCAAAAGGGCCACAGAAGTCAGATTTGGGACTTCAAATGAGCTGTTTCCTTACCCATGAAATAGAACGTTGCCTCTTTTTGCTGGGTTAGCAGCTGGCACCTAGGATATCCCTCAAAATCAACAACAAAATTAACTAAGCACAATAAAGGTATCCTATTAATATGTACAATAAATATATGCCAGTAAAATTTCCAAAGACTTATTTTTTAACTATGCATATGTGTGCATAATTGTGTGGGTATTTGTACACATGTTGATCCCCCGGAGCTGGAGTTAACAAGTAGTTGTGAGCCTGGGAAGTGAAAAAAGGTCTTCTGTAAGCAGAGGACGTGTTCTTACTTACTGAGCCATCTCTTCAGCCCCAGGCTGGTATCTTTTTTTTTTAATTATTATTATTATTAAAAAGTTTTACTGCCTGGAGACATGGCTCAGGAGTTAAAGATCACTCATTGCTTTTGCAGAAGACCTGAGTTCAGTTCCCAGCATTCACATTAGGAGGCTCACAACCACATATAGCTGTAATTCTGGGGAATCCGATGCCTTCTGGTCTCCAAGGGTCTCTGCATGCATGTGTGCATATTTACTGTCTTAGGTACCATTTTATTGCTGCTAAGAGACACCATAACCAAGGTAACTCTTAAAAAAGAAAGTGTTTAGTTGGGGGCTTGCTTATAGTTTCAGAGGTTTAGGCTATTATCCTGGCAGGGAGTGTGGTGGCAGGTAGGCAGGCAGGGACACATGGTGCTGAGATGTAGCTGAGAGCTCAGTGATCCACAGGCATGCAACGCACATGCATGCACGCACATGCATGCACGTGCACACACAGAGCTTGGCATGGGCTTTTGAAATTGTTTATCCCTCACTGACATATCTTCTCCAACATACTTCCAACAAGGCCATACCTCCTAATCCTTCCCAAACAGTTCTACTAATGGGAATCAGGCATTCAAACGTAAGAGCCTATGGGGCCATTCTCACTCAGACCACCACACTTATTTCAGCTTGAAGATTGTATCATCTAATGATAGCTAGCTGACTTCTTTTATATAAATTGGGTCTCACCTTCCAGAAACTGTAGAACATGTTTTTCTCTTTATGTGTATGTGTATATGTGTGCATGCATGCAGTGTCTCTGTGTATATGCATGGGCTTGTATTTTCATAGACTGGCAGTGTGCGTAGCTGCTAGCTTTATGATAAGAGGGCGTGTACCCTCTGGGACGAATCTGCCTTCCCAGTGTAAATGCATTCTAGAGCTTGGTTGAACATTTTGGAGTTACATCTTTTTTTCATTTATTTATTTATTTATTAATTATTATTATTATTATTATTATTTTTTTTTGTTTTTCGAGACAGGGTTTCTCTGTGTAGCCCTGGCTGTCCTGGAACTCACTCTGTAGACCAGGCTGGTCTCGAACTCAGAAATCCACCTGCCTCTGCCTCCCAAGTGCTGGGATTAAAGGCGTGCGCCACCACCGCCCGGCTCTTCTTTTCATTTATAAAGTCCACCGGAACATACATGGACAATCTCTCAGCCAATTATATATTTTTTCCTTTGAGGGCTTTTTTTCTTCAGCCCACTAGTCCACTTCCACTTCCAAGATGTTTGTTCGTTCTTTCTTTCTTTTGGGGGAGGGGGGGGCAGAATCCCACTATGTGGCTCTGGCTTGCCTGGAACTCACTATTTAGAGTAGATTAGGTTGGACTCAGACACAAAGCTCAACCTGCCTTCCTCCCGAGTGCTGGGATTAGATTAAAAATGTGTAGGACTATGCTAGCTGGTTTTTATTTGTGTGTGTGTGTGTGTTTTCCCTCCATCTATGTTTGTGAACTACTTTTGTCCAGTGTGTGTGTGTGTGTGTGTGTGTGTGTGTGTGTGTTTCCCTCCATCTATGTTTGTGAACTACTTTTGTCCAGTGTGTGTGTGTGTGTGTGTGTGTGTGTGTGTTTTCCCTCCATCTATGTTTGTGAACTACTTTTGTCCAGTTCCTATAGAAGCCAGGAGAGGGCATTGGATCCCTTGAAACTTAACTTTCAGACAGTTGTGAGCCTTCATTTAGGTGCTGGGAATTGAACCCAGGTTCTCTGGAAGAGCAGCCGGTGCTCTTAACTGCTGAGCCATCTCTCTAGCCCTTTTTTTCTTTTAATTTATTGTCTTTATTTTCATGTCTAGCCTGTGTCTCTGGTGCAATCCTTGCTTCTAGGACACAAGAACCTGGAATGGGTGGCCTGGCACTAAAAGGCATGCTTTTCCTGCTTCTTCTTACCTCATTTTTAGCTACTGGTCAGGAACCAGTGCCTGCTTTCCCTGGTGCTGGGGGCTCACTCTGTTTCTTTGCCCTTCAAACCTAAATTAAAAGGCATGGCTTTATCTCCCTCTCCCAACAGCTGCCAGGAATTTGAATTCCTCTGTCCTGTTGTTTGGTTTCAAACACTAGTAAACTTTTTGACCTTAAAAATTAAATAATACATTTCCTTGGGGCTGGAGGGACAGCTCAACAGTTAAGAGCAGGAGCTACTCTTCCAAAGGACCTGGGTTGAGATTCCTGGCACCCGTGCCTGTGTGGCGGCTCACAGCTGTCTGTACCTCCAGTCACACAGGGTCATCAGTCCCTATGGCTTCTGTGGGCACCAGGTATGAGTGTGGGACACAGGCATAGCTGCAGGGAAAACCCCTGTACACATAAAATAGAATACTTTAAAAAGAGATTTTTTTTTCTTTATTTCTTCCTTTACTTCAAGTAGTTGGTAGTTTTTAAGACAGTTGGGTAGCCTGATTAGATTTTAATATATTCACAACAATTTTTGGACGGAATCTCCACTTATAATTCCTTATTTCTGTTTTTTTAACAGCTGAATTTGTCATCAGTCTTGCTGAGAAAAATACTACCTTTGATACTTTTAAAGCTTCTCTGGTCAAAAATGGTGCAGAATTCACAGTATGTATATCTGAAGATTCTTTGTTTTCTCTTTGTTTTGGTGTTGCCACTGAACTTAAATTTTGATAGGAGTACAGGATTTTTAAGTAGGAAGGAGACAGTTGGTACATATCAATTAAGTAAGCCATCAACTGTGTAAAGTTGTGTTGATGGCTGGGAGCCAGGTTCCCTCCATACCTTCCTAGGAGAATGCTGCAGGCTTTCTTTCCATCCTGAAGTCTCTGAGGACGCTGACATTCTTGTTCTGTGAGTCAGGACATCAGGAACAATAGTCTGGGTTTTGGAGGCAGTTTTAAAAGATGGGAAGTAAAATGGTCTCTGGGCATCGTCCAAGCCAGTGGTTCCCAACTTTCTAACACTGCAACCCTTTATTGCAGTTCCTGATGTTGTGGTGACCCCCAGCTTACACTTATTTCTTGTTGCTGCTAGCTCATAACTGTAATTTTGCTACTGTTATGACTCATAATGTAAATATCTGTTTTTTGATGGTCTTAGGTGACTCCTAAAGGGTTGTGACCTGCAGGTTGAGACCTGCTGGTCTGAGTTAGCTTCATGCTGTCCCAGACTGACCTTCTATGCTTTCTTGCTCTAGTCAGCACAGGTCAAGTACATAAGCACACTTCCCTACAGCACTTCCTGTTGTAATATTGAACCAGATCAGAGGCTGACATGCTCTGTCTTGTGCTTCTTTTCTTTGAAGGATTCTCTTATTAGCAACCTGTTGCGTCTCATACAAACCATGCGGCCTCCAGCAAAGCCTTCTACTAGTAAAGGTAAGTAGGGCTTCCAGCTGAGTTGAGCCTCTAGAAGGGTCTGGGTGGTGACATCCCTGTAAATTAGACTTTGTTCTCAGCTGTTGCTAAGTAAGAGAATGCTCTAGTCAAATTCTGAGACATTCAAATGAGGACCAATATGCTCCCTCCCCTCCTTCATGGGCACATAGCTTGTTGAGGCTCTCGCAGTCAGTGGATTTAGACAGTCAAACTGTTTCTAGTAATTATGTGATATGTGTAGTAAAGTACCATTTGTTTTCCATTAGATACAAATCTAATGTTGAAGTTATTTTATTCACCAGTAATAATATTAAATCAATCAATATCTCTCTCTCTCTCTCTCTCTCTCTCTCTCTCTCTCTCTCTTTCTCTCTCTCTCTCTCAACCCTTCCTGCTCCTTAATGAAATCAGATCCAGTTGTTAAACCCAAAACTGAAAAAGAAAAGCTGAAGGAACTCTTCCCTGTCCTTTGCCAGCCAGACAACCCTTCAGTTCGGGTACGGATGCTGTTTGGGGATGTCTGTCCTGAGTGTGTATCCTCAGTCCCTTTTCTTCTTCTCCTTAGAGATTGTCTGGATTTTAACTTTGTGTCTGTTGTGTGATGCTTTTGAAGCAGAGTATAAAAGGGTCCAGAGATTAATAGTCAAAGGACATGAGCTTGGATGAGCTCAGGGATGCCAGGAAATAGTGGTGAGGGATAGCAGATAGGTATGAGATGACTTAAGAGTCTGACAGATGCCCAGTGTACAAAATTAGAATTTTTTTCTGATTTATCCTTTTTTTTTAAGATTAATTTATTTTATGCATACGAGTGCACTGTAGCTGTCTTCAGACACATAGCAGAGGGCATTGGTTCCCATTACAGATGGTTGTGAGCCACCATGTGGTTGCTGGGAATTGAACTCAGGATCTCTGGAAGAGCAGTCAGTGTTCTTAACCGCTGAGCCATCTCTCCAGTCCTGATTTATACTTTTAAAAAGTGTAATTTTTGAAATGTTTTTATTTTTAAACGATTTCATTTTAGGATAGCTGTGTTAGTGAATTTGTTTAATTCCAGCATTTGGGAGGCAGAGGCAAGAGGATCTCTCTGCTCCAAGGTTAGTCTGGTTTATATATCGAGTTCTGGGACAGCCAGGGTTACATAGAGAGAAAGAAAAAATCTTAGAAAGAACTTACTGAGTACCTGTCAATCCCAAAGGTTGGATGAGAAAGCCCATTGACCTAAATCATGATCAAATTTATTAAAGCAAACTTTTTTATTTGTGTACATAGGCTACCTCTTCCTAAAGTAGGGTTCAAGAAGTCAGTATTGGGGAAGACAAAGTTTTTATAGCTCAGGGGTAGGGGATTTTCAAATGGGGTATTTGGCAGGCAAATAGGTGAGGTAAAGGAAGCAGAACTTAACAAGGTGTCATAACAACAGTGGTTATAGTAAGCTTTTGAAACAAAGTAAGGGTTGCAAGGTGGTCATAACAACTTTTTGAAACAAGACATGTGATTGCCATTCCTGGAACAGGCAATACAGAACCATTTGTAGTTAAGATTACCAGTGGGACATGGCCCAATCCTTGAGAAACAGAGATTTAATCATAAACAGGAATGAACCTAGTTTGCCTTTATTGTAAGATGGCTTTCAAGCCCAAGATGGAGGCAGGCTGGTTCATTTGCTGTGTATCAGGTAAGTAACAGTAAAGAGAGCAGATAAAGTTTTCTGCCTTTTTGCAGATTACATGCTATTTTTAGATGGAGAGTAGGAAGTTAGTATGTAAGAAGCCTGTCTAAGGGGAGAGAGAGATGAGCAGTAAACAAATGGGTACCAGTAAACCCTGGTATTTATAGGGCGTTGCTTCTAGAACCCCAGGTACCAAGATCTGATGTTTAAGTCCTCAGACAAGCTGAGTAGAATATTTGCATATAGCACACATGCATCCTTTCACACACTTTGTATCATTTCTATATTACCCAGTACAATGTAAGCTCTATGTAAGTAGCTGTTAGGCCATATTGCTTAGGGAGTCAAGGAAATCTGTAAACATGTAATTGTCTGAATCTAGGGTACAGACCTTGTCAATACAGAGGGCCAATAGTCACGGTGTCACAGTGTCACAGTGGATAGCAGTAAAAACTATGGAATGTAATTGAACAGAAAGGAGTATGTAGAAAGTGTTGCTTTTTTAAAGTTTTCCTATCTGGGGCAGGAGTGCTGGCTCCGTGGGTAAAGGTGCCTGTCAGCGTGCTTGACAATCTGAGTTTGGTCCCCAGGAGCCACATCATGATGGAAGGAGGGAACTGACTTCCGAAGGCTAATGATGTGAAGGTGGGTGGATTTTTTTTTCTCCTTCTCATTACTTTGCTGACCTCTGACCCTATAGACCATGTTGGATGAGGAAGACGTGAAAGTTGCCGTGGACGTCTTGAAAGAGTTGGAAGCATTAATGCCCAGTGCAGCAGGCCAAGAGAAGCAAAGAGACACCGAGCACAGGTTTGTCCTTACGTCCTGTTCATTTGCATGTGTAGTATGCTATAACAGTTGAATTTCGTGGGCCAGTTAAGCAAATCATGAACAAAGTGGGTAGACTCCTAACTGGCTGTGCCCTAGGTTGGGGTTCATTGCTCCATGCTAAAAGCATTTACTAGAAATGCTACGGTGCTCAGAAGTTAGAAGTCGGAGCTGATGGAGACCAACTGCATCTAAGTCATTACTGGCCCATTGGGGATGTGGTCTAGTTCAGAAGTTAGAGGTTCCTAGTTTATACAGAGTGATTCTGTCCTGGGTGCTTGGGATGTAGAGGTAAAGTTGGGTTGATTTATTTTTTAAACAGGTCCTTGTTGATTTATTAGGGACAAGACAAAGAAGAAGAAGAGGAGTCGAAGCCGAGATCGTGACCGAGACCGGGACAGGGACAGGGACAGGGACAGGGACAGGGACCGTGACCGTGACAAGGACCGAGAACGAGACAGAGATCGAGAACGAGACAGAGAGCGAGATAGAGACCATAAGCGGAGACACCGATCACGCTCTCGGTCACATTCTAGGACCCGGGAGAGGACTAAGGGGAAGTCTAGATACAGGTCTAGGAGCAGAAGTCAGAGTCCCTTCAAAGATCGGAAAGACCGGGAAAAGTATGGGGAGAGGAATCTGGACAGATGGCGGGATAAGCATGTGGACCGTCCTCCCCCTGAAGAGCCTGCTATTGGAGATATTTACAATGGCAAAGTGACCAGCATCATGCAGTTTGGTTGCTTTGTGCAGCTGGAGGGCCTAAGGTAATGGTTGATACTCTTTCACATCAGTGAGGGTTAACTGTCTTTTACTGCTGAAGTAGGGGTGTGTGTTCAGTCCAAGAAGCTACAGTAATTACACTTTAGTTAATTCAGGTATGCCAGGGTTATTAGGAAATTAGACTTTTTGTTGATTTCTTTTAAATATTTTTTATTTTTGAAATGGAGTCTGTTTTTCCTGACTGTCCTAGAATTCTCTGTGTAGACCAGGCTGGCTCCAAGCTCACACAGATCCACCTGTGTCTGCCTCCCAGCTGCTGAGTTTAAAGGGGAGTGTTAGAATGTCTGGCTTTTTGGGTTGATTATTATTTTTTTCAAGGGCTTTGAGTATATTAGGCAAGTCCCTTGGCACACTCTTTGCCTTAGATTCTTTTTTGGTTTTGAAATGTCCCAGAGCCATTTATTCCTTCCTCTGCCCTCAGGAGATCTTCCCTCTGCTGATTGTGACAGTTGAGAATTGATCTCTCTCTCCTCTTTTTCTTTAGGAGGGTGGTGATACTAACACTATTTTGTTTGACCAACTTCTTGGTGCTCTTTTGTGAGCTTCAGCCCCTTCCTTCTCCTCGTCCTCGTCCTCCGTCCTCCTTTCCTTCTGTATTTGTGTGTGCTGTGTTCTGTGTTCATGTTCATGTGTGGCCTTTACTAACAGGGCCATCTTATCTTTTTGGAACAAAGACTCACCATTGTAGGCAGTACATGTAACCTCAGACTTACTGAGTGTCCCAGGCTGGACTGGAATTCATGATCTTCCTACCTTGCTCCTAAGGCAAAGGTTTCAGGCCCATGAACACTGCTTTGTTCAGGTCCGGCAGGAGTAGAAATCAGGCAGTTATGTTTAGGCTTGTTTTAGAGGTCTCTCACTTTCTCCCAGGAAGCGGTGGGAAGGCCTGGTGCACATCTCTGAGCTCCGACGGGAAGGTCGAGTGGCCAACGTGGCTGATGTTGTGAGCAAAGGCCAGAGGGTCAAGGTCAAAGTTCTCTCCTTCACTGGGACCAAGACCAGCCTGAGCATGAAGGTGGGTGTGTGCCGTCTGTTTTCACGGCTGGTAGCCCGAGGTGTGTCAGGACAGCAAGTGAGCAGCTCCCTTGTTATTGTGCTTTAGGATGTGGATCAAGAAACAGGAGAAGATCTAAACCCAAACAGACGCAGAAATCTGGTTGGGGAGACCAACGAAGAGACGTCCATGAGGAACCCAGACAGACCGACTCACCTCTCCCTCGTCAGTGCTCCTGAAGTAGAGGATGACTCACTGGAGCGGAAGCGGCTCACCCGCATCTCTGACCCAGAGAAGTGGGAGATCAAACAGGTGTGTCTCAGTCCTTCATTCAGCATGTAGCATGATAGTTAGGAGAGTGGGCCCGAGACATGGCAGCCCGTGGTGGCTTCTGTCCACTTACTGGTTGTGTGAGCCAAGTTATTCCACTCTGTGTGCCTCAGTGCCCTTCCCTGTCCATCAGGACCAGAGGTGGCAGTGTGGGATTAACAGTGAGCAGAGTTGAACCTTAGTGGTGATTGTGATTTTTATTTTCCTCATTCTTCAGTGAGTATTAGAATGATGGTGTGTCAAACACAGGGTAGTGCTGGGCTGCCAAGACAGTGTTCCACAGTTCCTGCCCATGGGGGACTCAGCACCCAGGGCTGAGACAGGGTAAACAATTAACTGTGAGGCTGCATGCTGGCATGTAAGGGCCAAGTGCTGTGGTGGTAAGAGAAGGCATCAGTAACCCTTCCTGGGGACAATACCTCTGAGCCCATGCCTTCAGCACCATGGTGTGCTTGTCCCTGGGGGTTGGCCATGCACCTCTCTCTGACTCTGATGTGCTGGGCTCCAGGAGAAGACTCTTAAGTGTGACATCTCTAGAATTAGCATTGAGAAAAAACATAGTTTTGATTGTAGCTACAGGTCTAGTTACAGTGCTGCCTCCTTCTGCCCTTCGATAGATGATTGCTGCCAATGTGCTTTCCAAAGAAGAGTTTCCAGACTTCGATGAAGAGACTGGCATTCTCCCTAAGGTGGATGATGAAGAAGGTAGTCTGCCACTTGGGCTAGCTGGATGAAGATTGGGAGGGTGATTGCAGGTTGCATTGCTAGAGTGGGCTATTTGTGGTTTACCTGAGTGGGTATTCGCCGTTTGGTCCCTGGCTCACTCATCTCTGGATAGAAGCACGAGACAGATCAGTTACCTATGGGACTTGTTTTTCTTTTTTTAGATTCACTACCATTTTTAAAATTTTTTTTTAAAGATTTATTTTTTAGTTTTTAATACACACACGCACACATATATATACATATACACACATACGATATATATATATTGATATATTGATATATATATATATTGATATATATATATCAATCATATATATGTAATGTAGCCCCGGCTGTCCTAGAACTTGATATGTAGATCAGGCTGGCCTTGAATTCACAAAAATAATCCACCTGCTTCTACCTCCTGAGTGCTGAGATTAAAGGTGCACACAACCATGCTCTGCAAGATCGATCGATCGATCTATCTATCTATCTATCTATCTATCTAAATTTATTATTTATTTTGGTGTGTGTGTGTGTTTTACCTGCATGTGTGTAAATGCACTATGCATGTGTAGTGCTTCAAGAGGTCAGCAGATGGCCAGAGATCATATTCCCTGGAACAGGAGTTACAGAGTGTTGTGAAGCTGCCTTGTAGGTACTGGAAATTGAACTTTGACATATGTTTCTCTGCAAAAGAAACAAGTGCTCTTAACTGTTGAGCCACTCTCCAGCCCCTTAAACACTTACCTAGAGTTACATTTCATTTGTTTCACTGCCTTGGAGAATTTGCATATACATGTGTTATTTATAATTTTACTTTTCTTTTTGCATGGGAGCTCATTATGTAGTCTAGGCTAGACTTGGTCTCTCTTTTTAATTTTTAATGATTTATTTTTATTTCATGTGAATTGGTGTTTTGTCTACATGATTGCTTGTATGAAGATATCAGATCCTTTGGAGTTACAGACAGTTGTGAGCTGCCATGTGGGTGCTGGGATTGAACCCAGGTTCTCTAGAAGACCAGCCAGTGCTCTTAACTGCTGAGCCATCTCTCCAGCCCTAGACGTGTACTTTTTTTTTTTTTTTTAAGATTTATTTCATGTATATGAGTACACTGTACACTCTCTTCAGACACACCAGAAGATGGCTTTGGATCCCATTACAGATGGTTATAAGCTACCGTGTGGTTGCTGGGAATTGAACTCAAGACCTCTGAAAGAGCAGTCAGTGCTCTTAACCACTGAGCCATCTCTCCAGTCCCTAGACTTGGACTCTTGATCCTTCTTTCTCAGCCTCCAGAGTGCTGGGGTTACATGCACGTTACATGCATTTTACTTTAGATGCATATGTACTTAGTTTCCGTGTGTGTGTGTGTGTGTGTGTGTGTGTGTGTGTGTGTGCGCGTGCGCGCGCGCGCGCGCGCGCGTGGATGTGTGTTTACTATTATTATTTGTTTTCTTGAGATATACATATCTTATAACTCAGGCTGGCCTATAATTTACTATGTGGCCAAGAATGATCTTGAACTACTGACCCTCCTGCTTCTGCCTTCCAAGTGCTGGGATTTACAGGCATGTGCCACTTCTGGTTCTTAATCTTTTTTTTTTGTTGTTGTTGTTGTTTTGTTTTGTTTTTCGAGACAGGGTTTCTCTGTGTAGCTCTGGCTGTCCTGGAACTCACTCTGTAGACCAGGCTGGCCTCGAACTCAGAAATTCGCCTGCCTCTGCCTCCCAAGTGCTGGGATTAAAGGCGTGTGCCACCACTGCCTGGCTGGTTCTTAATCTTTATATACTTTTTTCTAGGGATTGAGCTTGGCCTTGCATATACTAGCAGGTACTATTACTGGGCTGCAATCCCCTTTCATCTTTATGAATAAGATTATTATAAGGTTCTTTAATTTGCCTGTTAGTACATGTATGGAAGACCTTTTATTGTTATTTTTCTTTGTATTTTCTTTCTTTCTTTTTTTACAAGAGGTTTTGTTTTAATTTATTTATCGTATGTATGAGTACACTATTGCTGTCTTCAGACACACCAGAAGAGGGCATCAGACCCTATTACAGATGGTTGTGAGCCACCATGTGGTTGCTGGGAATTGAACTGAGGACCTCTGGAAATGCTCTTAACTGCTGAACCATCTCTCCAGCCCCTGACCTTTTATTTTTCAACATGTAAAAAAGCTAGATGAGATGGTGCACAGTTATTACCTCAGCATTCAGAAGGCTAGAATATCAGAACAGTTTTCTTCCACAGGCTTGACTTCTTTTAAAAGCAGTTTTAATCAATTCTTTGGCTGGAGCATAAATGCCCTAGCATTGGGTTGGTGTTCCTGGAAGAAGAGGAACAGTCACCTAGGGTAGAATTATATCTACTGATGTCTTTTTGACCTGGGAAGCTGTTCCTTTTAATTAAAAAAAATTACATTTGCTTATTTGTTTTGTATGTGTGAATGTGTGTGCATATATGTATTTGTGTGTGTGAAAACACACATATGCCTCGACCCATACATATGGAAAACAGAGAACAACTTGCCATAGTTGGTTTGTCTTTTACCATGTAGGTCCTGGGGATCAAACTCAGAACATCAAGTGACTTTACACACTTAGCCATCCTGCCAGTTTTGGGAAACTATGTATGAAAGTGTGCCACTGTGTTTGTGTGTGTTTGTGCCTGTCCGTCTGTGTGTACATAGCTTTTGTTTGTTTGTTTTTTGTTTGTTTGTTTGTTTCTGTTTCTGTTTTTTTTTTTGTTGTTGTTGTTGTTTTTGTTTTTTCGAGACAGGGTTTCTCTGTATAGCCCTGGCTGTCCTGGAACTTACTCTGTAGACCAGGCTGGCCTCGAACTCAGAAATCCACCTGCCTCTGCCTCCCAAGTGCTGGGATTAAAGGCGTGCGCCACCACTGCTTGCTTGCATGCATAGCTTTTAAAGGACAACTTGCAGTATTTGGTTTGCTCCTTTCATGTGGACTCCAGGAATTAAACTCAGGTACCTGCTGAGCCATCTTGCCAGCCTGAAATTATTATTATTATTATTTTTTAATGAAAATGACCAGTCTTGGGCTGAGAAACAGCTCAGTGGTTAAGAGCACTGACTGCTCTTCCAGAGGTCCTGAGTTCAATTCCCAGCAACCACATGGTGGCTCACAACCATCTGTAATGGGATCTGATGCTCTCTTCTGGTGTGTCTGAAGACAGCAACAGTGTACTGGTATACATAAAATAAGTAATTTTTTTTTTTTAAATGACTAGTCTTGTCTCTTTTGTTTATGTAATTCTTTCTGGTGATCTTTTAGATGAGGATCTTGAAATTGAACTTGTTGAAGAGGAGCCTCCGTTCCTGAGAGGGCACACCAAGCAAAGCATGGATATGAGCCCCATCAAAATTGTTAAGGTGAGAAAGTAGAGCTTTTTACCTGGAAATATCCACCAACTTGCTTCCTTAAAGCAATGGTATCAGTATAAGCAGGAGTTAGGTCATCTGACTGGAAACCAGGGTCTCCATCTTGTAATGGAGGGTGGCTCAGCTCTGTGCTTTTGCCTGTTTAACCTTTGTGTGCATATGTTATTGTGTTTTGAGGGAAAGCAGAGATATGCAGAAGGCTTGCTCTACCACTATTGCTGTGTTTAGGCCCTTTAGGGCTTGAGTCTTTGGTGCCCTGGAGGGCAGAACTGCAAGAATGCAAACAAGAATCCTTAAAAACTTTGGTGTAGAACAGATTGTCTTAGGGGTCTGCCAGCCCAGTTAGCCTATATAATACTGGCAATGGTGTTAGTTTGTTTATTTTTTGAGGCGAGGTTTTACTATGTAGCCCTGGTTGGCCTGGACCTTTCAAAGATTACTTGCCTCTGCCTTTCTCCCGAGTGCTGGGATTACAGGTATGAGCCACCACATTCAGCTGTAACCCACTCTTTCAATGTTCTCTTCTGGTCTCATAATTGCTTGCATTGTTAGTGATGGGCAAGTTACTAACCTTTTAGGATCCACGATGGATCTGATCATTAATTCTGTCTAACTGAAACACCCATATTGCCGTGAATTTTAGTCCTTAAGGTTATATAGAATTATTTTTCATTCCGTTCCTTCTCCCCACCCCCTTCTTTCTGTGTGTATGCATGTACACATATTTATATGTGTGAGTACAGGCATGTGGCTGCATCACAGTTCACGTATGGAAGTTAGATGACAAGCTGGTGCCTCACCTTCCACCTTGCTTGAGACAGAGTCTCTTGTACCATTGAGTACACCAGGCCAGCTGGCTCTTGAGCTTCAGGGAACTTTGTGTCTCTGCTTTCCATGTAGAAATGTGGAGATTATATAGATATACACTGCTGTCTGGCTTTGTGTGTGCACTGGGGATCTGAGCTCAAGTACTTACACTGTGTGGCATGAGCTTGACTCACTGAGACATCTTCCCCAGGATTCCTCTTTTTTGTTGTTGTTGTTGTTGGCTTTCCTTTGTTTTTGAGTCAGGGTCTTGCTGCATAACCCTGCTAGCTTGGTACTTGTTATGTAGCCAAGAATGGCCGCAAACACACAGTAATCCTCCTCCTCCTCAGCCTCCTGAGTTCTAGGCTCACAGTCTGCACACATCTTGCTCCAGCCTTTTCTTCTGTCCTTCATGCATCTAAGAGTACCGTCTCTCTCTAAGGGACGCTTCTTCAAGCTCAAAGTTCCTTCGCTGGTTTTTAATTTTATTGTATGTTACAGATGGTCCATTGATTTCATGCAGCCCGACACACAGATGTGAACTTTATTCCTTCTTATACTTTAGAGGACAGTAGTTCAACCATCTACCTTTTCTGTATTTTTTTAGACAGAGTCTTGGTCATGTTACCCTGGCTGGTCTGACACTGGCTCTGTAGACCTATCTAGCCTCAAATTCACAGAAATCTACCTGCCTGTATCTCCCAAGTGCTGGAATTAAAGGTGAACAGCATTGTAACCACCGTCCACTTTTTCCTAGATACTCAGTGCTTGCTGTTTTTTTCTTTGTTGTTTTAGAACCCAGACGGCTCACTCTCCCAAGCAGCCATGATGCAGAGTGCCCTGGCCAAGGAAAGGCGGGAGCTGAAGCAGGCCCAGCGGGAAGCAGAGATGGATTCTATACCCATGGGACTCAACAAACACTGGGTTGATCCCTTGCCTGATGGTAAGGCTCCGAGTGTGGACCTTTTTTTTTTTTTTTTTTTGGTTTTTTCGAGACAGGGTTTCTCTGTGTAGCTCTGGCTGTCCTGGAACTCACTCTGTAGACCAGGTTGGCCTCGAACTCAGAAATCCGCCTGCCTCTGCCTCCCAAGTGCTGGGATTAAAGGCGTGTGCCACCACCGCCCAGCGTGTGGACCTTTTTTATAAATAAAAATGACTTGGGTACAGACACAAAGTGAAAATTTAGCTTTGGTTTCTTTTTTATATTGTAGCTTTTTTATATTATATTCCTTTTTCTAATTTACTACTACTTCTAAAAAAATATTTTTAGCTGAGGATTGGTGGTCATCTATGACTTTAATCCCAGCACTTGGGAGGCAGAGGCAGGTGGATCTCTGTGTTGGAGGACAGCCTGGTCTACATAGTGAGTTCCAGGACAGCCTGGGCTACACAGAGAAACCCTGTCTCATATTCATATATATATATATATATATATATATATATATATATATATATATATATTTTTTTTTTTTTTTCGGTTTTCGAGACAGGGTTTCTCTGTGTGAATATGAGACCCTGTCTCATATTCATTCATATATATATATATATATTCCCCCTATATATATATATTCCCCATATATATATATATATATATATATATTCCCCATATATATATATATATATATATATATTCCCCATATATATATATATATTTTTTTTTTTTCGGTTTTCGAGACAGGGTTTCTCTGTGTAGCCCTGGCTGTCCTGGAATTCACTCTGTAGACCAGGCTGGCCTCGAACTCAGAAATCCACCTGCCTCTGCCTCCCAAGTGCTGGGATTAAAGGCGTGCGCCACCACTGCCCGGCAAGAAAATCTTTCAGAGCAAGTAAAATGCTCCAAGTCAGTACTCGGACCTAGCTTGAGCTCTGGAGCTCATGTTAATAAAGCTGGGCATGGGGTGTGCGCTTGTAGTCCCAGCACTGAGGAGGCAAAGACAAACAAATCCCTGACACTTGCTGGCCAGCCAGCATAGCGCATACCAACTAGCAGAGCTAGTTCCAAACCAGTAAAAGACCCTGTCTTCTTTTTTTTTTTTTTTCTTTTAAAGATGTATTTATTTCATGTATGTGAGTACACTGTAGCTGTCCTCAGACACACCAGAAGAGGGCACCAGATCCCATTGCAGATGGTTGTGAGCCACCATGTGGTTGCTGGGAATTGAACTCAGGACCTCTGGAAGAGCAGTCAGTGCTCTTAACAGCTAAGCTTCTCTTCAGCCCCCAAAGACCATGTCTTAAGAGAGAAACAACAGGCGATGGCATGTGAGACACCTGATGTTGTCCTCTGGCTCTACATACGAATGCAGACTCATACACATTGATGCACATGTGTATCTATACCAGCGTGGTGGCACACATACATGCAAACGTGCTTACACACACCACATGTACCACACACAACACCACATATACTACACACGCACGCCACATATACTACACACCACATATACTACACACACAACACCACATATACTACACACACGCCACATATACTACACACACACACACACACACACACACACACACACGCCACACACACCCTGCACACCGTTCACAAGCTCCCTTCCTGTTGTACCCTTTAGTAAGAGGCTCACTGTGGCTCTTTGGCCTCTTTCACAGCTCACCTATTTGCTTTGTAGATTGAAGTAAGAGAGAGTGTTCTGAGAGGTTTTACTATGTAGCCCTGGCTCAGATGTACATAAATATGTATTTAAAGATCTTTTTTTTATTGTTTTAAGTTAAATTTAAGTTACGTGCCTGTGTATGGGTATCTACCTACAGAGTTAGAGGTGCTGTATCCCGGGGTGCTGAAGTTGCAGGCAGTTGTGAGCCACCCATCTTGGGTGCTGAGATTCTCTGGAAGAGGAGCATACTGAGCCATCTCTCCTGCCCCTGACACTGAATTACGTTTTACAGGTGTTTTTGTCAGCAGATTTGTAACATCTTCATATTTGAGAGAGCCATGAAAATTCTTTATCTTGCTCATTCTTTTGCTCCTTAATTCAGGCCACAAATTTTAGGGTTAACCTTGAAAACGTTAAAGCAGGTGAAAGGAACCAGGCCCAAAGCACCACACACTGTATGAGGTGTCTTGTGTGATGTGACAGCTTGAGAGAGAAGCAGACTAGTGGTGTCTAGGAAGGTAAAGGGGAAAGAAGTTTCCTTTGGAGGGATGGAGACATTGTGAAAATAGGTGGTGGTGATGGCTGTATTTGGAAGTTTTGGGGTTGTATTTGAAGCCACAGAGCTAACTAACACCTGAGAGAAATGGTGTATAGCAGTAGCCTGAGACAGAACTCAGTTTGTTTTCCTTTCAGCGGAAGGCAGGCAGATCGCTGCCAACATGAGGGGGATTGGGATGATGCCCAATGACATTCCTGAGTGGAAGAAGCATGCCTTTGGAGGCAACAAAGCATCTTACGGGAAGAAGACCCAGATGTCAATCCTTGAGCAGAGAGAGAGCCTGCCCATCTACAAACTGAAAGAGCAGCTGGTGCAGGTGGGAGGCCATTTGGGGGTGAGGGATGGGGTACAGACTCTTTTCTAATTGGGATGTGTATTGGGGTGCTGGAACTCAGATCTGATCAAGCACTGTTCTACTAGGCTATATCCCCAGACTTTCTATTTCTTATTTATCTGTGTGTGTGCGTGTACTTTTACGTATGTACATGTGTGATTTAGGGGCTAGGGCACCTGTCACGAGGTATGTGAGGGGTCAGAGGACATTTTGTGGGTTGAATGTCTCCTACCTTTACATGGGTTCAAACTCAGGCTTGTGGTAAAGCATCTTTAGCAGTGGAGCCATCTCACTGGCTCCTTATTTTATCTTTTTTAGGCATGGCTTCATTCGAGCTAGCACAGGCCGATGGAACTCACTCTATAGCACAGACTTGCCCCAAATTAGATGAGGATCCTCTCACCTCAGCCTTCCCAGTACTGTGATGACAGCTGTGAGCACCACACCTATCTTTAAGATTTTTTTTAAATAGCTCTCATGAACTTGAACTACTAATATTCCTGCCTTACTTTAGAATTATGGGTGTATACCACCACATAGTATTAGAAATCAAGCTGTAAACATTCTACCAACTGAGCTACATATCCCTAGCCCTTCCTTTCAGTTTCTGAGACAGTCTCATATCTCCTAAGCTGACATAATATATACTGTGTAGTCTAGGTAATCCTCAAACTAAAAAAAAAAAAAAATCCTCCTTCTTGCATGGCGTCTTGCCTGTGTGTATGTCTGCAGCATGTGCATGCCTGTTACCTGCAGAAGTCAGAAGAGGGCACTGGGACTACTGAGCTGCAATGTGGATGCTGGAATTGGAGTCCAGGTCCTCTGTGAGAGCCTAGTGCTCTTAATGGCTGAGCCATCTCTCCAGCTCCTGTGACAGATTTTAACAAATATATTTATATTGTGCCTCTTTCAGGCTGTGCATGACAATCAGATCCTAATTGTAATTGGCGAGACAGGATCCGGGAAGACAACACAGATCACCCAGTACCTGGCAGAGGCAGGCTATACTTCCAGGGGCAAGATTGGGTGTACCCAGCCCAGAAGAGTGGCAGCTATGTCTGTGGCCAAAAGAGTATCAGAGGAGTTTGGTTGTTGCCTTGGTCAAGAGGTAAGTGGTTGGAAAAGCTGCTGTATGAATTCCAGAAGAAAAATAGACCCAGATACATTATCTATAAAATGAGAATATTATTACATCTTTTTAGATGTATCCCAAGGAGGGAGATTTTCATTGTCATCAAATAATTCAGGCTTAAGTCCAGAGCAGGACAGGGTTTACTAGAGGAAACCACTGTGATCTGTAATTTCCTCTCTCCTAGGACTACGAAGGCCAGTGTAGCTTACTTTGCTTCTTTGTGGGATCTTCTTTCTTCTACCCTTTACACCACGAACCACTAGATAAGAGAGAAAAATGGATAGAGAGGAAAGGAAAGAGATCCCTCAATAAAATCAGGAGTCAGTGAGGGGGTGATACGTCCTGCTGATTAGGGGCCTCCAGTTCCTTGGGGCAAGTTTGATCTTTGCTGTTAGGATATCTAATTTTTTTCTTGTTGTTTTTTTCTTTGCACATGACTACTTAACAAAGCTGCCCTGTGACCAACACCATTCTGGGGCCCTAGCATTTATATATCCTCAAAAGGTCCCCAGAATTGCAAGCACCAGGCAAAATTGTGGCCCTGCTAGAGTATGGGGCAAATGGTCAGCTGCTGTGGACAGTGGGAGGCAGCCCCGTGTCCCACACCTGCTATGGACAGTGGGAGGCAGCCCCGTGTCCCACACCTGCTGTGGACAGTGGGAGGCAGCCCCGTGTCCCACACCTGCTATGGACAGTGGGAGGCAGCCCCGTGTCCCACACCTGCTGTGGACAGTGGGAGGCAGCCCCGTGTCCCACACCTGCTGTGGACAGTGGGAGGCAGCCCCGTGTCCCACACCTGGGCTAAAATGGAAACATATTACAATATTGCTGTTTTTTAAAAAGATTTATTTATTTGTTTGTTTGTTTATTTAATGAGTCCACTGTTGCTCTCTTCAGACACACCAGAAGAGGGTGGGCGTCAGGTCCCTCTTACAGATGGTTGTGAGCCACCACATGGGTGCTGGGAATTGAACTCGGGACCTCTGGAAGAGCAGTCAGTGCTTTTTTTTTTTTTTCCCCACTGAACCATCTCTCCAGCCCCATTTCTGTATTTTTAAAAGAAACCAGAGTTCCAGAATTGTTGCTATTGACCAGTCTGATGATTTCACAAAGAGATCCTATGTCTTAGGTTTCCTACTTCTGTCCTGCTGTAGGTGGGCTACACCATTCGATTTGAGGATTGCACCAGCCCAGAAACAGTCATCAAGTACATGACAGATGGCATGCTGCTAAGAGAGTGCCTGATTGACCCCGATCTCACTCAGTATGCCATCATTATGTTGGACGAGGCACATGAGAGGACCATTCACACAGATGTGCTCTTCGGATTGTTGAAAAAGGTACCTTATGTAAATGCTGGACTTGAGTGTACTGTGACATTTATGCTGGTCTCTTTTAGTAAGCCATCTTGCATTTCCCTTTAGACAGTTCAAAAACGACAAGACATGAAGCTGATTGTCACCTCAGCCACACTGGATGCAGTGAAGTTTTCTCAGTATTTCTATGAAGCACCCATCTTCACAATCCCAGGTCGAACCTATCCAGTGGAGATTCTGTATACAAAGGAGCCGGAAACAGATTATTTGGACGCTAGCCTGATCACAGTCATGCAGATCCATCTGACAGAGCCTCCGGGTGAGGGCAGCAGACACTTTTCTTCTGGGAGTATATTTCTGCTAGTCTTGTGGAACACGTTTTAAATTTGTTCTCTTTGTAAGCCTCAGGCATGTGTATTTAGAATAGTGATGGGAATCTTTAAATACACTTATTTAAGTGTAAATGGATCAAAACCTCTTGGTTTATTTATTTTTGTGCTTTCTTGAGACAAGGTTTCTCTTTAAGGCCCTCTTGGCTTATTTAAAGTTCATAGTGTGTATATTTCCTCTGTGTGTGTGTGTGTGTGTGTGTGTGTGTGTGTGTGTGCGTGTGTGTGTTGCTGTTAGTGTTGCTGTCGCCTTTCACACACACACAGAGTTTGGTGATTTGTATCTGTGGTTGGAGCTACCAAGAGCCTAAAACAGGAGGATTGCTTGAGCTAGAGGTTTAGGGCCACCCTGGACAACATGATAGAACTCTCTCTCAAAATAAAACAGATTCAAGCCTGGATGCAGGCCTGTAATCCCAGCTATTTACTTGGGGAGACTGAGGCAGATAGATCTCAAGTTCAAGGCATGCCTGGAAGATGGAGTGAGACCTTGTCTCAGAGCTTTTAAAAAGTGAAAAGAACCGGGGATGTGGCTCAGTGGCAGACACGCACAAGACTCTTGTATCTCCCCTGACACATACACAAAAAGACAGCAGAGCCAGAGACAGTGAATGACATTTCACTCTCTTTCTAGGTGACATCTTGGTTTTCTTGACTGGTCAGGAAGAGATCGATACTGCTTGTGAGATCCTGTATGAAAGAATGAAGTCACTGGGACCTGATGTCCCAGAGTTGATCATCCTTCCAGTGTATTCTGCCCTTCCGAGTGAGATGCAGACCCGAATCTTTGATCCAGCTCCCCCTGGCAGCAGAAAGGTAACATGGTACTGAAATGCAGTGGTTCCACATAGCCTGAAGTCACGTGGGGTACACAGCCAGGGTTCCACTTGTCACAGCCTCCCCAGTGATGGGATTACATGCACACACCACCATGCCTAGCATTTTTATGTGGGTTCTGGGTATTCAACTCAGGTCTTCAGACTTTTGAGACAAGTACTTTACCAACTGAACTATCTCCTTGCCTTAATTTATCATTTTTAAATTTAAAATTTTTATTTTACAGCTGGACATGGTGATAAGCACACATCATGGTGCATGTGTGTGGGTCAGAGAACACTTGCAGGAGTCAGTTCTTTCCACCATCAGTGAGGTTATCAGGCTTGGTGGGTCATGTTTACCCACTGAGCCATCCTGCTAGACTCTAGGTGTATTATATTTTGTATAGAGTTCATTACTTGATAGACAATAGGTTATTTCCACTTTGGGACATACCAGAGTACTTCTGCTGTGAACATTTGTTTATCAGTTTTCTCAGATGTGTGCTTCTCTGAGTATATTTTGGCAGTGTAGATAGATGGGAAAATACTCTGTGGGTGTCAGGAGGTAGAGGGGTAAAGGGTGAGGGGAAAATCAGGCATAATTCTCAGGCTTCTCAGCGTGCATAGCCGGATGGCCCATGGTTCTAAGAGTTAAACATGGGAGAAGGAGCAGGTTTGGGAGGGACAGGTGGGGAGTTCTTCTCTGCTCTATGTCTGTTGGTTAGACTTGTTTCTAAGCAGGGCCTTTGTGGCTGGGAGGCGGGTAAATGCCTTTCTGGGCCAGTAAGATACTGGTATGAAGTGAGACATTTCAGTGCCTCCTAGCAATGATTTTTCTAAGCAGTTGTGTTTTATGAGCTGAACCTCTGGGTGAAAACCAGTGGCAGAGCCAAGCTGAGAGTAATAATCTTCTAGATCACATAGAGTGCTGACACACACAAACCGTGAAATTCCTGTCCCTCGTGGTTCATTTTATGATGAGGAGAAAAGATCTAATCCTCCTCTTGTTCCACATATATGAACAGCCCATTTCGTAGTCCAGATGTCTCTGTGGGAGAAAAAAATCTCATTTTGCAGTGCTACATGTGATGCCAGGAAATCTGTGCTTTCCCAGGGAGCTAGAAAATTAAAATTATAGTAATCATCTGCTCTAGACAATGAGGTACACAGCTATTTATACCAAATGAGATTGGCTGAGCAGTGATGGCTCTTCTGCTTTACAGCTCTGAGACCCTTCAGATGTGGGCACCTTTCCCTCTGACCACTGGGGACCTGGACTGGGGATAAATGTTAAGTGTCTAGAGGGAGATAGCAGATTCCTTGGGAAAGTGTAAGACCTGTTCCAAACTCAGCTCACTCTGGCTCTGTCTTTCTCATCTGTAGGTGGTGATTGCTACCAACATTGCAGAAACATCTCTGACCATAGATGGCATCTACTATGTGGTTGACCCTGGATTTGTGAAGCAGAAAGTTTATAATTCTAAAACAGGGATCGACCAGCTTGTGGTGACACCTATTTCTCAGGTATGGCTGTGTCTATCATAAGCTTTTCTCAAAATTCTGTTGAGGGTCTTTCTGGGATTCGTTATAGTCTCTCCCTCCTTCATTCCCTCCCTTTCTTCTTTTCCTGTTTGTTTCAAGACAGAGCCTTTCCAGGATCTTGGTAAGTTCTAGACTAGGTTGGTCTACATAGCAAGTTTTAAGATGGCTAGGGCTTTGCCCTAGCAAAGAGAGATCCCGTTTTGGGGGGAAAAGGCAGGTCTTGCTGTGTAGCTTAAGCTGGCCTTAAATGGAATCCTCTCGTCTCTGTCTCATTATGGGATTCTAGGCATATGGCACCACACTTAGCTTGGTACTATATTTTTAATCTTTTGCCCTCAAAAGTGAACTTAGTCAACATTAGAGAGTTAGATATGAGCGAGTACATGCTCAAGGAGCAAGCATGGCTGTTGATGGAAGACGGGGTCAGTCCTGGATAAGCCAGAAGGGAAAGCAGTGTAATTCAGTATAGTATAACCATGCCATAGAGTACTGTGTGGAATTAACTGCTGGTGTGTATTTATATTTAATGTTGTAAATGTGAAACTGGCAGATTGAAGGAAGTGAGCTACAAAATATGATAAATAAAACAATCTAATTTTTGTTTAAAAAATACATGATATGCACTTCTGGGCTAAGCATATGGGTGTGGCCCACACTGGAAGCCTGTAGGCAGGATCTTAGCTAGGGCTCTTTTGTGGGTGCTACTATATTGATTGCTGTGTGGTGGATGATGGGCTGTTTTTTTTCACTTTAGACACCTTTAAGTATTGTGTTCATCTTTTATAGCAGGCACGCATTGGCTTTTATACTTTGCAAAATCCACAAAGCTCTCTCCATTCTGATACTTTAATAATAATGACTAACATTCACAAGGTGCTTACCAAGACCAGGACTGTGCTAGGTATTCACATGCACTGACTCAGGACTCACACCAGTCCTCGTTTCCCAGCCAGGCGGTTAGTGCACAGAGGGAGTAAGGACTTGTGTGTTATCACACAGTTGGCAGACGTAGGGTTCGGGTCTAGAAAGCCTGGGTACAGCATATGTGCTCTGTACAGCTACTTAGGACAGTATGCCCCTTTTGTGATGACCAGATAACTGGCTCCTTGTGCCTTTGCTGACTCTGGGGCATCTGTGGGTGCAGTGCAGTCCCAACAGTGGGAATGCTCCCTGGGTTGGTGTGCCTCGTTGCCCTTCAGGCTTCATTTTTTTGTTGCTATTTTTTAAGAGAGGGTTTCTCTGTGTAGCCCTGGCTGTCCCGGAATTCTCTCTGTAGACCAGGCTGGCCTTGAACTCAGAGATCCACTGGCCTCTGCCTCCTGAGTGCTGGAACTAAAGCTATGCGCCACCACCGCCTGGTTGTAACTTGTACTTGTCACTGTTGCCATTGAACACTGCAAACCTGATTTTAAAGTGGCTGCAAAGTTACTAGTGTGGTGTACATAATTTACTTAGTTTATTTGTAATTTTGGTCATAACTGTGTGGCTGGGGTTTTATTGTCTATGCTGCTCTCTGTGTTTCTTCTGTCCACCTGCCTTGTGTGTGCCTCCTGGGACAAACTTCCTGGAGGTACTGAGAGTTGGTAAGTCTCTCTAGTGTTGGAAATGGGCCTAAAGGAAGTGCTACCTCTGAGAGGCTTGCCCTGAGCTCTGGCTGGGCTCTCTTTCTCAGCCTTTCTCTTTCCCTAACCCTTATACTTAAGGTCTAGAGTAAAATATCTTTGTTAAACCCTAACTCTGCCTCATAAAAAGCAAACAGGAAACATTTACCAGTTCCCCCACCCCCAACAGACTTCCTGGAGAGAGCTGCCAAGTGATGTTTTACAGCTGGTGCTTTACTTGCTCACCCTCTAGGCTCAAGCAAAGCAGAGAGCTGGCAGAGCTGGGAGAACCGGCCCAGGGAAGTGTTACAGGCTGTACACAGAGCGTGCCTACCGAGATGAAATGCTGACCACCAATGTGCCGGAAATCCAGAGAACCAACCTGGCCAGCACAGTGCTGTCCCTCAAGGTAAGAACCACTATCTCCTGAGGATGGCCTGGGGACCACAGCCCTCTTACTCAGGGCACCTCATGGAGTCGTCCCTTTGAGTGAGATGCAGTGTCTGTGGCAACAGCTCCCTGTGCAGGTCTAGGCTGAATCTGCAGTCTCCTGTGAATGCACATTTGTTTCTTACTATAATAACCAGCAGGATATTTGGTTGTGGTAGGTTTTAGTGATGAGGCATTTTCAAAAAAGAAATTAGACAAATAAAATCAGAGCCAAGCTGCAGACCAACACATTTAACCCCAAACATGTTTGCTTTCAGATCCAAATCTAGTCTTCCCCTGCAGAGTGAGTGTGTGAGTGTGTGTGTGTGTGTGTGTGTGTGTGTGTGTGTGTGTGTGTGTGATAGAGAGACAGAAACAGACAGACAGACAGACAAGGTCTTGAACTTGCTATATAAACTAGGATGGCTTTGAACTCAGAGATCCACTTACTAACAACTCCAAGTGCTGGGATTAAAGGCACCACGTTGGATAAATTCTTGTTTTTAAATTTTTTTTTACATTTATTATTTTCAATTATGTGCATGTGTGTGCACATGCATGTGTCATGTGGGCATGTGAATGTGAGTGCAGATGCCTCAGAGGCTGGCCAGAGGCATCAAAATCCCTCTGGAGATGGAATTACAGATGGTTGTGGACCTACATAGTGTTGGGAGTAGAAGTCTGTCTGGGTCTCAGCTGTCCTGCAGGGTTTGCTTTCAGAGGAGCTTCATTCTGTCTTGGCAGAAGGAGCCTCGTGAGTCGTTTCTCATCTCATGGCGAGTCCTGACGCCAGTGCTGCCCTGGAGCCCTGGCGCTTCACCAGCACAGAGCACTCTCTTGGTATTTATTATTCATTTCATGTAAGAGAGGCTAAAACATCGCGTCAGAGAGAAAGGCCACTGTGATCCCTGGAGGGCCTCTGTGGCCCCTGATTTCTGCTTTGGCCACGTGACTTTGGACAAATGTATCTGCTCAGCCCTCTGTTCTGTGATCTTGTCCCAGAAAGGGAACTGTTGTTGCTGGAGAGATAGGGGAGTGATGCAGGCGAGGGCACTTGGTACCCTGATTGCTCACATAACTCTTAGGTTATTATTCATACAATAAGCAGTTATTGGATACCTGCTGTGCTTATGATCACAGACACTTTATGAGGAGTAGGAAGCACATCACCCTTCATACCGACTTGAATAGAGCATCATTCAGACATTTCTTCACCAAATTAGCTGACGAGTATATTGTGTTAGTCCCTGTTTTGTGCCATACACATGTGTCATACTGTGTTTGTGAACCATGTTATGTTAGCACTGTCTTTATGTCCCTGCCACCTACTGTGGTATGAAGCACTCCACAGATGTGCCGGAGACAGGGCAGAGATGCTATACTGTCTTTAATTATTGTAAAATATGCAGAATTTGGTCTCAGATTTTTTTTTTTTTTTTTTTTTTTTTTTGGTCTTTTTTTCTCCTTTTCCTCTTCCTTCTTATTTGTTGCTTTCCGGGAATAGACTTGAGTGTGTAGTCCTGGGTGACCTGAAATTCCCTTGTAGACCAGGCTAGCCTCAGACTAACAAAGATCTGCCTACCTCTGCCTTGAACATTGGCACTACAGGTGTGGACTGTCACACCGGGCTGGGGTTGGGTTTTGAACCTTCAGCCTCAAAGCACACTTTGGCTCTGTGGCTGCACCACAGCCATTGTGACTTATTTTGTTGTTTTTGTTCTTATTTTGATGCAGAGTCTTGCTGTATAGCTCAAGGTGGCCACAAACCTGTAATCCTTCTGCTTCTACTTCCCGAGTGCCAGGATTATAGATGTGTACCATTATGTTAGCCCAGTGTAAGCTTCTAAGTGTTAACTCCACAGTAGCTCCAGTCGCAGCTTTGTATGGCTGTTGCACAGATCTGTTCCCATTCTCTAGCCTTTGGTAGTGTGTGTGTGTGTGTGTGTGTGTGTGTGTGTGTGTGTGTGTGTTGACAATCTGTTTAACATATGTAAGTGAATTCCACAATATTTGTTCTTTCGTGTCTTCCTGACTTCATTTAGCACAGTGCTGCAGAAGTGTGGGCCAGCTGCAGTGAACGCTGGGATTTTAATACCCTTCCACTCATCTGAGGATGATTATTTAGGGTGTTCCTACCTTCTGGCTCTTGTGACTTCTGATGCTGTGAACATTAGGGTACAAGTATCTGAGTTCCTACTTTCAATGTATGTTTTAAATTATTTATTTATATGTGCATGGGTGCTTTGTCTGCAAGTATGTCTGTCTCTACCATGTGTATGAGGTGTCTGAGGAGGCCAGGAGAGGGCATTGGATCTCCTGGCACTGGATCAACATGGTTGTGAGCTGCCCTGTCAGTGCTGGGAATCAAACTTGGGTCCTCTGGAAGAACAGTCAGTCTGAGCCATCTCTCCCTCTGACCCTTTAATATGTGTTTTAAGATTTATTTTTTACTATGTGTGTATGTGTGGGTGAGTATGTCACATAGGTTCAGGTGCTCACAGAGGCTAGACAGGTGGATGTCCTGGAGCTGGAGTTAAAGGCTGTTGAAAGCCTTTTGATGTGGGTGCTGGGAACTGAACTCAGGCTATGTTTTACTTTTTAAATTATTACCAAACTAGTTTCCATAGTGGCTGTTTCACATTCCTGTAAGAAATATACAAGGTTTCCTGATTTGTTTTTTTTTTTTTTCTATCTTGCTACAGCCCCAGTGCCTAATTGTAGTTTTGACTCTGTTTGCCAGTGTGTGTGAGTGGAGGTGAGTGTGTGGTGACTGCATTTGGAGGTCAGCGGGAAGCTTTTTTGGGAGTTGGTTCTCTCGTACTTTGGAGGTTCCACAACTCAGGTTGTAAGGTTTGCACAGCCGGCAGCTTTATGGATGTCATGTTACAGAGCCTTCTTCAATGTTTTAGTCAGGGTCTCATGTTTTCTAGATTGGCTTAGAACTTGATGTGTAGTCAAGAATGACCTTGAACCAAGTTTACCAACCCCTTTTTTTGAGGAGGCAGGGTTTGAAGCAAGGTCTTACTGTATAGCCCTGGCTGGCCTGGAATACTCTAGGACTGATCTTGAACCCACAGAGGTCTGCCTGCCTCTGCCTCCCTCTTGAGTGCTAGAATTAAAGTCATTCACCACGGGGCTAAGAGAGATATCTCAGCAGTTAAGAGCAATGACTGCTCTTCCAGAGGAAGAGTGCTAAGTTCCTGAGTTCAATTCCCAGCAACTGCATGGTGGCTCATAACCATCTGTAGTGGGATCTGGTGCCCTCTTCTGGTGTGTCTGAGGACAGCTACAGTGTACTCATACATAAAATAATCTTTTTTTTTTTTAAAGGCATTCACCACCACATGCAGCCCCAGCACATTTTTAAAACTGAGCTAAACTTTGTCCTTTTTTTTGTTTTGTTTTGTTTAGTTTTTCGAGACAGGGTTTCTCTGTGTAGCCCTGGCTGTCCTGGAACTCACTCTGTAGACCAGGCTGGCCTCGAACTCAGAAATCCGCCTGCCTCTGCCTCCCAAGTGCTGGGATTAAAGGCGTGCGCCACCACTGCCCGGCTAACTTTGTCCTTTTGGGGTGTGTGTGTGTGTGTGTGTGTGTGTGTGTGTGTGTGTGTGTGTATTTTGAAGGAATGTTTTTGTTTTGTTTAAAGATTTGTAACTATGTAGAACATATATGCTTGTATGTCGGTTTTTGCACAGAAGTGTAGGTCTTAGAAGGCCAGGGCACTGAATTGCCTGTAGAGAGAGTTACAGATGCTCGTGAGCTACCTGATGATGGTTCTGGGGCCCGAACTCTGGAAGAGCAGCAAATGCCCTTTCCTCTGAGCTGTCTCTCCACCATGGAAGGATTTTTTTTTTTTTTTAGATTTATTTACTATGTGTACAGTGTTTTGCCTGCATGTATGCCTGTAGGCCACAGGAGGGCACCAGATCTCATTATAGACGCTTATGAGCCATCATGTGGGTCCTGGGAATTGAACTCAGGACCCCTAGAAGAGGAGCCATTGCTCTTAACCCTTGAGCCATTTCTTCAGCACAGAAGCAGTATTTTTTAAGTTTCCTGAAGAGGGTAGGGATTTGGCTCAGTTGCCAGAGTGCTTGCTTACATTGTGAAGCCTTAGGTACTATCTCTAGCACTGCATATACAAGGCATGTGGTGCACGTCTGTAATTCCAACACTCAGGAAGTAGGCACACAAAGAAAGTTTCCTGAGGAAATACATGGTTGTTAGTAGTATGAGCTTTGTGTGCTGAGAATCTGGAAGTTACTGCCTCTTTGACTGGGCTTTCTAATTGCATTGAAGAAACAGCAGAGAATGCGACAGGAGGCCGAGTACCTGTTACCTGTGAGGCTCATCTCCCTGCTGCTTTATTTTCTAGGCCATGGGCATTAATGACTTGCTGTCCTTTGACTTTATGGATGCCCCACCAATGGAAACTCTGATCACAGCCATGGAGCAACTGTATACGCTGGGGGCCCTGGACGATGAGGGCCTGCTTACTCGCCTTGGCCGCAGGGTAAGGGGCAAAGAGAACTTGTGGTGCTTTGGGAGGACTCCCTAGCCAGTCTTCCAGCTTGTGTTGAGGCCTTGGAGAAGCTTTGAGTAGGATTACGTGCTCTTTAGGAGGGTGGTAGAGGGAGAATGGAGAGTGTGAGTCCAGGCCGGCCTTGAACTGTTTGTGTAGCCAAGAATAAATGACTGATCTTCCTGCCTCTGCCTTCTAAGTGCTGAGATTGCAGGCAGGCACCACCACACCTGGCCCTGGGTTCTTTTTCTTTTCTTTCAAGGAATAGGTAGAGTTTATTTCTACTCAAGGGTTTATTTATTTATTTATTGTTTTGTTTTTTTCAAGATAGGGTTTCTCTGTGTAGCCCTGGCTGTCCTGGAACTCACTCTGTAGACCAGGCTGGCCTTGAACTCATAGAGATCTGCCTACCTCTGCCTCCCAGTACTGGGATTAAAGGCATTTGCCACCACTCTTGGGTATTTAAATTTATTTTTTTTGTAAAGTGTCTTTTTTTTTTTTTAAACAAATTTAATTTATTATTTTTTAATGTTCATTGGTGTTTTGACTGCAAGTGTGAGGGAGTCAGATCCCCTGCACCAGGGGATCTACAGACAGTTGGGAGCTGTCACATGGGTGCTTGGGAACTGAAGCCAGGTCCTCAGGAAGGGCAGCCAGTACTCCTAACCACCGATCCATCTCTCCAGCCCCGGTTGTTGTAGTTTCCTGATTGTTGTTGTTATTTTTTAGTGTGTGAGTGCTGGGTGGTCATAGGTGCCAAGTTTGTGGAGTTGGTTCTCTCTTTCCTCCTTTTCATGGGTTCTTTGGGTTAACTCAGGTCATTGGGCTTGTGTGGCGAGCACTGTTACCTGCTAAGCTCTCTTACCCATTTAAGGTGTTGCTTTTTAACTCGAATTTTATATTATCACTTTAAAATGTTTCTTCTTAATAGTAAAGACTTTTTGCCATTAATTTTATGCCAGATGTATTACTGAATCTAATCTTGATTCTATTTATGATTGTAATTATTATTGTTATTACTTTAAAACAGGTTATTCTGTACACATAAGCTGAGGTTAGCCTGGAGCTAGATCCCTATATAGTCTCAAAAACAAATAAAAGGTATTTGCAGCATTCCCATTTACATCAACAGTAGATATGTTCTTAGGCACCAAGAGCTTATTTAGCAAAGAAAATTTGTGGTAGAGACAAGCACCCCAAATCATCATGGGGACGTTTCCTGATCTATTTTCTACTGACTAGGCAAGCCCATGTGCATGCGCTATAGGGGAGCAGTTGTAATTTCTACTTCTTCCTGTAGATGGCAGAGTTCCCTCTGGAGCCAATGCTCTGCAAAATGCTCATCATGTCTGTGCATCTGGGCTGCAGTGAAGAGATGCTAACTATTGTGTCCATGCTGTCTGTGCAGAATGTCTTCTACCGACCCAAGGTAAGGGGCTCAGCCCCATGTTCTGATGCACTGTGATGTTTGTCAGGGACAAGGCCTGCGGGGCTCCCTATGTTTCTATGCTAGCTACTCACTTGGTAACAGTCAGGTAAGAAATGACTCTCTGTCCCACTGCTTGGCAGGATAAACAGGCCCTTGCAGATCAGAAGAAGGCCAAGTTCCACCAGACAGAGGGGGACCACCTCACTCTGCTGGCTGTGTACAACTCCTGGAAGAACAACAAGTTCTCCAACCCGTGGTGCTATGAGAACTTTATCCAGGCTCGCTCCCTACGCCGGGCCCAGGACATTCGCAAGCAGATGTTAGGCATCATGGACAGGTCAGTCAGGAATGTGGTAATGGTAGTGTTTGGGTTGTCATGTCTACCTGGGGCTTATGTCACCTCCAAATGTATTTGCACAGCTACAGGCACCTGTGTATGGAACATTTCTCCTCCAGTATCCATCCTACTTGTTGCAGGCTGTCTCCCAGGCAGGAGTGTCACTTAGCTAAGAAGCACTTCAGAAACTTCCTAAGAGGAAAATAATTGAATTAGTTAAGAAAGCTTTGCTTACAGCCAGGCAGTGGTGGCGTACGCCTTTAATCCCAGCACTTGGGAAGCAGAGGCAGGTGGATCTCTGAGTTCAAGGCCAGCCTGGTCTACAGAGTGAGTTCCAGGAAAGCCAGGACTACACAGAGAAACCCTGTCTCGAAAAAAACAAAACAAAACAAAAACAAAAAAAGAATGCTTTGCATACAAGTCTCTGGATCATTGGTCCTAGGTTTAGTCCTGGATTTAATTCTTGCTTGAGCCAAGTGTCTGGTTTCTAGTTCCTTCATACTCCTGTCACGTCCAGTGCTGCCTCTGTACAAGCTGTGAGCAAGGTCCTGGTGACCACTGTGAGCACCCTAAGGTGGACCGTGGAGCAGCTGGCACCCTGCGCACAGAGTAGGCTCATGGCTTCTTTGCTCTTCTGTCCTGACAGGCACAAGCTGGATGTGGTCTCCTGTGGTAAGTCCACAGTCCGGGTGCAGAAGGCCATCTGCAGCGGGTTCTTCCGGAATGCTGCCAAGAAGGACCCACAGGAGGGCTACCGGACATTGATTGACCAGCAGGTGGTCTACATCCACCCTTCCAGCGCTCTCTTCAACAGACAGCCTGAATGGTAGGTGGCAGGAGAGAGAGAGAGAGAGAGAGAGAGAGAGAGAGAGAGAGAGAGAGAGAGAGAACACCTCTGAGTCTCCACATCCCCACTTCCCCTTTTGACTTTGTATTTCTAGAGTAGCAGAAGCCCAAATTAGGTACACTAACAAGCTCCCCACTTTTTCTTTAATGTGTATTTATGTGTATACAGGTGTATCTGTGCGTGTGTATGGAGGGCAGAGGACAGCCTCAGGAGGCATTCTATTCTCCTTTTAAAATAATCTTACCACCTGGAGGTCACCAGTTAGACTAGATTGGCTGGTGAGCCCCAGGTGTCCTTCTGTCTCTGCCTCCTCAGCACTGAGATGACAAGTGCACATCACCACGCCCAGTGTTCTTTTGGTGCTGAGGACTGAGCTTACTGTTGCAAGGCAGGCATTTTATCTACTGAGTTGTCTTTCCAGCCCAAAAACAGCCCTTTGAAGAGAAGTAAAATTATAGGGGTGAAAGCAGGGAAAGAGCTTAGAAATCATCTAATGAGATGGTTTTAAAAAGGTTTTGTGGGAACAGGCAGTGGTGGCCTTTAATCTCAGCATTCAGGAGGCAGAGGCAGGCGGATTTCTGAGTTCGAGTTCGCGGCCAGCCTGGTCTACAGAGTGAGTTTTAGGACAGCCAAGGCTACACAGGAAACCCTGTCTCGAAAAACCAAACACCCCCCCCCCCCAAAAAAAAAAAAAAAAAAGTTTGTGGGCTTTTTGTTTTGTTTGTTTGTTTCGAGATAGAGTCTCACCGTGTATCTCTGGCTGGTCTGGAACTCACTAGGTAGACCAGGGTGGCCTCGAACTCAGAGAGATCTTCCTGCCTCTGCCTCCCAAATCTTGGGACTAAAGACATGCACCTCTACACCAAGTGTTGTCTTAAAAAGTTTATGCCAGGCATGGTGGCTCACACTTGTAATCCCAGCTCTCAGGAGGCTAAAGCAGGAGGATTGCCTTGAGTTGAGACCAGTCTGGTTTCTTCACATGGAAACCCAGTCTCAAACGAACAAAACGAGGCTTGAGATGGCTCGGGAAGTAAGGGTGCTTTTTGCTATACAACCAGATGGCCCGAGTTTCATCCCCAGAACCCACAGAAAGGTGGAAGAAGAGAACTGACCCCACAGAGCTCTCCTCTGATCTCACGTGCATGTGTGTGCTCACACAAACACACACACATACACACACACACACACACACACCAGTGTGCCACTATACCTGGCGCTAGGCACTGCCTTGCCCACTTGGTCCTCACCATCCCTTGGTGATAATCTCTGTGGCCCCTCTATAGAACTTAGAATTCTATGGAAACTATCTGAGAAACCACTATTTTATTTCATAGAGCAAGAAACTGAAATCTAGAGAAGGGACAGGGCTGTTTTCCCTGTCACTCAGTTAGTTCATGCCAGAGACGGGACTAGAGCTGTTTCTCTGCGAGCAGTCTTGTGTTGGAAGGGTGTAGGCTTGTAGTATTGGGGTGTGGCTTTGATAGTCTCCTGAGGGATCAGGCAGGAGAAATGATAGAACAAAATGGCATGTCAGCTGTGATTCCCCCAGTGGACCAAACTGGCTGTGGAGTGGGGTCTAATCTAAGGCTTGAGTCCTGTCTGTCTCCCACAGGGTGGTATACCACGAACTGGTGCTGACCACAAAGGAATACATGCGTGAGGTCACCACCATCGACCCCCGGTGGCTTGTGGAGTTTGCTCCGGCTTTCTTCAAAGTCTCTGACCCAACCAAGCTAAGCAAGCAGAAGAAGCAACAGCGCCTGGAGCCTCTGTACAATCGGTATGAGGAGCCGAACGCCTGGAGAATCTCCCGTGCTTTCCGGCGGCGCTGAAAGACAGCTGACCACTCACCTCTCCTGCACCATGGCTTCCTCTGGCTGATAACAAGCTAGTCCTGTGTGACTTATCTTAAACTGATCATTTTCCAAGCCTGACTCTCTTCATAGTGTAAGATACAAACATTTACGCAGGGCTTTGGCCAGAGCCTTTAATCCCAGCACTTGGGATGCAGAGGCAGGAAGATCTCTTGAGTTCAAGGGCAGCCTGGTCTACAGAGCCAGCTCCAGGACAGCCAGGGCTACACAGAGAAACCCTGTCTTGAAAAAAGTCTCACACACACACACACACACACACACACACACACACACACACGCGAGAAAAATCAGAAAAGGTGTGCATCATCCTGGGATGGACAAGGGACATGAGTGAGTGACTGATGCATGACAGACCCAGCAAGGGCCTGTTACCCAGCTCGTGCTTGCTGAAGGAATGGACCGTGGCTCTCATGTGCCATGTTGGCCCCACTCTACCCACTCCCCAGCCTCTGTACTTGGGTTTCTACCTCCTGGAAATATTTATTATTTTTTTAAGGAAACAATGGTTTATTATGACTTTGTCTTGTTGGGCAGGGGTAGCTACAAGGTCAGGCTCTCTGCCTGAGTTTAGTGTGGTGCACATGTCAGTCTCCTGACACCAGAACCCAGGCCTCTCTGGGTCCAGACATGATGCATGGGCCAAACCTCCAGTCTGTCTTTCAGCACCACTGGAGCTAGCTCAGCCTTGGCAGCACATGGCCCCAGATTAACCAAGTCTGTGCCAGAGTCTTCAGTCTGGCTCCTAGCAGTTACAGATGCCGCATGAGAACACAAAGTTCTCCTTGATCCTTTATCTCCTTCCTGCCACTGTCATTGAGTGGTGTGCTCCATTTCCTTTAAAACATAACAAATAACGACACTATGACAGCGTTCCCTCAGTCAGCAGAAAGCAAGCACGCCTCTCAGCTGCTCCGAGCTGACGAGACTTGGGATCTGGGGAGTAACCCATACCTTCACTCCTGCTAATGGTTTTCCTAGTTCTCCCTTCTGAGAACTCTGGGGGTTCTGTGCTGATGGGAGACCCATCATCCTGTCAAGCCAGACTGGAGCTTGCTGAGGAGCCCTGGGGATATTGGGCTTATCCTGGGCCATGGAATGCCTCCTTCAGCCCCACATTAGTAACTTCTGTGAGTTAAGTGCTGAATAGTCGGCCAGATGCCTAAAGAGGAGGATGTACCCTGTGAGGACTTAGACAAAATTGAAGCAGAACCCAGGATCCAGCTCCTGGTCTTACAGTAAAACACTTGACGGTTGACAAGTGCGTGTCATGCTTGCATGGGGCCTTGCTAACCTCTGTACTTCTGGTGTTTTTCTCCCCGCTTTCCCTCTTCATTGGAGAAGGGATGCATGTCCTCTATACTGAGCTCTGTCCCTGGAAAGATCAGGATTGCAGGGCTGACTATGGATGCATGTGTAGGTATTCCTTCCCTTTGTTACTTGAGAGCTGGAATCACTTCTCTGCTGTGACCCCTGGATCTGACCTCTGACTGCTCATCAGAATAGCCACTCCAATTTACAAGCCCAGGCTACTCTGAGGTAAAGAAGTGTCCTGTTGAGATTTGGAGGGAGATCTGGCCTGAGAACAGGACAGTAGGGCCCTGGCCCTGATTTCCCTCCCTACTCCACACCCCACCCCACGTGTATGAAACTGGTTCTCTATAGCCCAAGCTAGCTTTGGATTCATGGTGGTCCTCCTGCCTCTCAACCGCTAAGTTTACAAATGTACATCACCAGGCTGGTTTTGTCTTTAGGGAAAAAAAATTGCCAAAAGTATTTAATTTTATATGTATGGATATTTTGCCTGCACACATGTCCGTGTACCATTCATGTGCCATGCCTAGTACCTGCAGAGGCCAAAAGGGGATACCTTACCCTCTGGAATTAGAAATGTTTGGGAGCTGTCATGTGGGTGCTGGGAATGAAAACCAGGTCCTCAGGAAGAGCAGCCAGTGCTTTTAATAGCTGACCCATGTCTCTAGGCTCTTGTCTCTCATTTATTTGTGAGCCAGTATTTCGTAAGATTTCCAAGAGATGATGTGGGTCTTACACACAGAACTGGAATCTTCTTGGCCACTGTGTGCATGTGTGTGGAGATGAGAAGACAGCCCACAGGGAGTTTGTTCTCCACTATGTGGATGTTGGGGATAGAACTCAAGTATTTAGGCTTGTCCGGAAGGAAGCATCTACCCACTGAGTCATCCTGCTGGGCCTCAACATCCCCCCTCCCCATCCCCATCGGGTTTTCTGTCTCTTGCTCCGAATTATGAGTCAGTACATTGATTTTCCGTGTTTCTAGGAAAAAGTGGTGCTTTTATTTGTGGGTAGCAGTTGGAGTTCTGTTGAACTGGAATGTCTACCTGAGCAGGGTCCTAGAAAGCTAGATCCAGATTCTGTCCACTGCTCCCACCTGGGATTGGTCTTAGAAGAATGTTTGCCACTGCCCCCTCCCTGCCAAAAGAGCCTACTCAGGACCCTGCTGTCACCCCCTCCCATGCAGTTGCTTGGGTACCTTTCTCTTTTCCTATTCTCCAAACACTGATTCTGACTTCAGTAAAAGTAGCAACCTAGAGCTTGTGTAGGAGGAAGAGCAAGCAGTTGGGACAAACATGGACTCCTAGTCATGGGCGCAACTATGATCACAGAAGCCACGGAGACCAAGTTTCTACCTGAGGATATTTCTAGGGACAGGCTAACCGAGGTAAGGAATGGCCAAGGAGCCCTGTCTGGGTTAAAAAGTACACCCCATTATTTCTGGATCCTCATATGATCCTATGTTAGGTAAGAACAGATTTTCCAAAATCCATTTTCTAGAGGAAAATCAATGGCAAGAGATTTCCAGGAATGCAAGTGAGGGCCTAAGCTAGACTCCAGGAACGGGGCATCATGTCATCATGTAAGGCCTTGTAGGGACAGACTCCAAACTCCAGTCCTCTGCTTCATGGCCATAACTCTTCCCACCCTAGGTCCTTGCCTCATGGAAGCAAAGAGCAAATAGAAACAGGAGAAGCAGAGGCTTTATTAAGGTCTGGCAGATGAGGTGAAGGTGGAGCTAGGCCTGGGTAGGCCTAGTGCAGAGAGCCATCCCTACCTCCACCTAACACCCCCACCCCCAACTGCCTCCCATGTGCTCCTGCCTCTCAGAGCACAGCACCAAGAATACAGAACCCCAGTTCAGGGCAGAACCCAGGCAGAACGTTGTCTCCCATGGGGGGGTGTTGGGGAGAGGAGACACAGGGTGTTCTGAGAATCCCCTTGGCCCTGCTGCCGTAATAAACAAGGGAAGCCCCTTGTCTGTCCTCAGAATAGAACACTGGTTCTCTGTGGTAGGGGTGAGGAATTTGGCCTCTGAGCAAGACCTAGACCAAGGCCAAGCCGAACTGAGGGTACAGGTGAACCACATGGAACTTCAGTTACTGCCTTTCGACTTGACCAGCCTCCACTGTCTTTCCTGCAGACCCTGGTTAGCAGCTGAGTCTGACCAGGAGTATCTGATGGGATAGTGGAACTCTGACCCCAGAGACTTCTACAGGTATCAGGAAGAGGGCTTCACCAATACCAAATCGGTTGATATGTATACTGGGCAACCCCACCATGGCAAGGGGAAGCCACTGGTGCCTAGTAAGAATATCCACCTTTGTGGCCAAAGGGCTGAGCAGGGCCAGCAAGTTCTGGGAGGTAGGCAGGGCTCTCATCCAAGTGGGACAAAGGGACCGTGTCCTCCTCACTGACTGGCCGGTCAAACTCAGCCTTCAGAGCTGGACGCTGATTATCTGGGAAGGCCAGAGAGAATAGGGCCTCCGGCTCGCACACAAACTTGTACACGTAGCGTTCACCAGCCACCTGCAGAGAGAGGGTTGTCAGGACAGGCATGCATGCCCTGTTTCAGTAGAGAACTTTGAGGCTCCTGCCCTTGTCATGGGCCACAGAAATGCATTAGGACCTCACCTCCCACACTGGTTCTTCTCAAAACCCACTCCCTTGTGGTCCTTGTTCGTGTCTCATCTCACCCATAGCACACTTGGGACTATTCAGTCACTGTTTAGCAACTCTACAGGGGAACCTTGGGATTTACATTCTCATATTCTCTCTCTCTCTCTCTCTCTCTCTCTCTCTCTCTCTCTCTCTCTCTCTCCCTCCCTCCCTCCCTCCCTCCCTCCCCTCCCTCCCTTAACAATTCTCATTCTCCCTTAACAATTGATGTTGACCACCTCTTGACACTCTTTGAGCCTTTGAACCCTTGGCCCTCCCTCAGCCCCTCCTCAGCCCAACCTTCTGCATGATGCCTTTCTCATAATAGTATCGCAGTGAGCGGCTCAGCTTGTCGTAATTCATGGCTGGCCGGTTCTTCTGGATGCCCCAGAGCCTGGCGACCTGGGACAAGAGACAAAGCATTTGGGTGGAGATGCCATCTCAGAGGAAAAATGGGGGGCAGGGCAGAAAAAAGTTTAAGATTCTTGTTGGAGGGACAACCTAGGCTAGTTACCAGCACAATGCTGACTCAGGCTTGGCAAGAACTGGGTCAGGCAGACTGAGGACAATGGTGGAAGGCAAGTGCCGCCATTTCTCCCCTCAAGGCTCCAAAGGTGCCGGACAGGAGGAGTGGGAACACCTAAGACCCACCTCTTCAGGTTCAATTAGTTTAAACTCCATCCCCCGGCCTGTCCAAGCAATGAAATGAGCGTTTGTTGGGTCATCCAGCAGGGCCACCAGAAACTGCCACAGTTGTAAGGCACCCCGGCGCTGGTAGGGTGGCCCCTCCCGGAAAGCTCCAACCCCTTCCTGCTTGATGTCTCCTAGGAAAGTGAAAATAGGTGTGAGGTACACATGCCCTAAGTAACTTCCTCCCTTCCCTTATGTGGCTTCCCCAAACTCTTTCCTGAATGTCCTGACCTTTCCCACCAATGAAATGTGATTCCTACAGGACCCAGTGTGTGACAGGGGTGAAGAAGACCCTAACCCTCCTAATAAGTCACTTCTCTGACCTTCAAATTTTTCAGGGACAATGCAGACATCATCTGGGAATGGTCGAAGAGATTTTTCATAGCCATAACCTTGTGGAGAAAAGGAGGGAATTATTCAGATCTGAAGGTTCACTGTTGAAAACCCCATAGAATGCAAAGAGACTCGTGGCTGGGGTGACTCTCCCCTATAGCATGGATCTGACTGCCTTACCCATCACTCCATCACCTGGAGAGGGTCCAGAGAAGCCCTCTGGGTGGAGGTACATTGATGCACATCCAGGGACATCTAGGGGAGAGAAGAAAAGGAGGCATTGTAAGTGGCTGAGGTGAAGCAGGGGAGGAAGCCCTACACACATTCAAGGAGTGGTGCCGCTAGCCTGGAGTCCAGCGACCATCCTTTTCCCACCACCAAATCCCAGGAGAAGTTCACCCAGAGGGAACTGGAAGCTTGAGGCCCTCAGTTTGAGGGCTGGGGCAGACAGAGGGCATGGGCGGCAGCAGCTGAGGCCAGGCAGCCTGTTCACAAGGACCAGGATTCCAGGGAGCAGCTGTTTCCTGTGAGTTCAGGGGAAGGAGGGGGTGAGAGATGAATCTCCGGGGGTTGGGAAGGGTTTGCCTAAGACTTCCTCGGAATGGGCACACGTCCGGTCAGCAGGTCAGGTTCCAAGCCTAGTACCTCTGTGCCTCTGTGTGTGTGTGAGACAGAGACAAGTGAGAGGCGTGGGGGTGGACGTGGGGGATGCATATATCTAAAGAAGTAGTGGGCACTGGGCTGTTTTTTCTCAGGTGTAAGCACATTCTACTGTGTTCCACGCCATAGAACTGAAACCTTTCAGCTCCACCTAGGGAAGCCACGCTTCAAGTTCCAACCCTTTCCCGCCCCCTCCACTCCCACCTATGAATGAGCCGCTGATATCCGACACCTCGGGGGAGGAGGCAGGAGGGAGGGTTCATTCATTCCTCCATTTTGTGAATGGAATTCTTGACTCCATTCAGGAAAGCGGAGGGAGGAGGGGCAAGAGTTCAAGGGCAAGTAACACGATCCCCTCCGGTCTCCAGCCTTTGAAGGTCAGCAGCCCTGTGCGGCTCCCTCCTCCAGCCATCACCAGGCCCAGCTCGCAGTCACAACCAGGGTTTGAGAAAGGGAAGCACTTATCCTGTTCTCCCGCTCTCCCTGGAGTGACTAGGGGTTTGTAGATAAGCCCCTGATCCTAAAATTCAGTGAGCACCAGGAAAAGAAAAATTCTAAAATTCCAGCCAAGCTCCACAGCTGTCTATCTGTCGGTCTGTCATCTATCTACCTATTTATCTATCGATCGATCGATCGATCTTGAGACAAGGATTTATTTTGTAGTTCAGGCTGGCCTGAAACTCATTATGATGTCTAGTTTAAACTCATAGCCATCCACCTGCCCTAGCCTTCTGAAGGCTGGTATTCTTAGGAATGAACAACTACAGCTTTTTTTTTTTTTTTTTTTTTTTTTAAATAGAGACTAGTCCAGGCTATCCTTGATGCTGACGACCATCCTGCCTCCACTTCCCACATTATACGGGTACCGCTCCCTCCTATCTTTAAATCACTGTGGAGACAAGCACTAGTAAATGTCTGGTTTTTGTATCCTTCAACTGCATACTCTTGTTCCAGGCACAGTCTTAGGGGGTTAAGGAAAACACTCAAACTTCTGACAGAAGTAAATGCCCAACCCGTATTATTGTCAGGAGCTATGAAAGCAAAGGTCTATGTACCCTACCATCTTATCTGAATGCTGGCTGGAAAACAATCGTTCTTTAGAACAGTTAAAAAAAATCGAATGAGTGAGCTGGTTATGAACTATGGACTGATCTATCTATCATCTATCTATCTATCTATCTATCTATCTATCTATCTATCTATCTACCTATCTATCTATCTTGAGACAAGGTCTCATTCTATATAGTTCAGGCTGGCCTGAAACTCATTATGTTGCCTAGTTTAAATGTATGGACCATGGGAAGACACAAACCTTCTAGGAACCTTTACTTAACTCCACTGCCCACTGGAGTACTTGCCACCCCACCTGGCAATCCCCCCAAAACTCCCAAGTTCCCCCCCCACACAAGTATCTTACCCGAGTCGTAGGCGAAGTCTGTGCGCTCCTGTTTGATCACCACCCCCGCCCCTGGGTACCTGTGCCCACTGACCCCACCCTGGCTTGCCGATGGCTGTCCAGCCTGTTCATACAGGGGGTCATGGTACTCCTGCTTGAAGCTCTGCTGGGGGTAGGGTGGGCAGGGCTCCGACAGTTGGTGTTGATAGGGGGCTGGGAAAGGTTCCCGGCCCCCTCCCTGAGGAGATGTGAAGGAGTGGCACATGTCCACGGACTGCTGGAAGACGGAGCTGGATGTGATGGATGAGGAAGGAAGAAAAGAGAATCTTCCATTAGCCCCCTTGAGCCTGTCACTTGTTGACAGGGCTCTGGAGGGATAATGAGACACCATCTCCCTGGTTCTCCCAGCCAGGTCTCTATAGAGAATTAAGGAGCTGAGCCCAGACTGCCTGGCTAGGCCTGGGTCCCCCCCCCCCCCCCCCCCCGGTGCTTCACATCTGTCTCTTACCTGTGCTCACCAAGGTACCCGTGGCCAGGGTGGGACTGGGAAGAGCTGGAGGCTCTCAGGAGGCTCTGATGCTGTTCTGCCCTGGAAAAGGGCTGCAGAGGCGACTGTCCAGGGGCACCAGGGGCGGGGGACTTGATGGCGATTTGTCTGGGGGAGTCAGAGGCACTGGAGTTGAGGGGGAGATGGGGATGAGGGTGCAGAGAAGCTAGGCAACAACCTTTGTACCTTTGTACTAACCCTAACCCTGATACCCCAGGAAGTGATTATCACGATTGCTGTAGAGGGGCTGAGGAATTGTTTGGCTTTTGTTTTTTTTGACACAGGGTTTCTCTGCATAGTCCCGTCTGTCCAGGAACTCACTCTAGAGACCAGGCTGGCCTTGAACTCAGAGATCCACCTGCCTCTGCTCCCCGAGGGCTAGGATTTTTTTTTTTTTTTTTCTTTTTAGATAGGGTTTCACGTAGCCTAGGGTGGCCTTAGACTCTCCATGTGTAGCCAACAATAATCTCAAACTCCTGTTTCCACCTCGCATTTGCTGAGATTACATGCAAGTAACCACCCTGACAGGTTTGTGTGCTGCTGGTGATCATACCCAGGGCTTTGGGTCTGTCAATTTAGCTACATCTCCAGCCCCCAGGTGAATTCTTTTAGTCTCTCCCCAAAAGAGTCTTGCTCTGTAGCTCAGCTTCACCTGGAACTCTCTCAGGAGCTAAGGTTGACCTCAAACTCACAATCCCCTTGTCTCAAGCACATACCACCCACCATACATGTCAAAGTGAATACCCTTTCTTAATCCTGGAACTGGACCTCTCTACTTGCCAATCTCTCTCTTTGAAGCCCGGAGCATATGGTTTAAGTAGGGCACAGGTCTCCAGGTAGAGACTCACTGGGTGCTTGAGGCCATTCTACCCATTGTGTGATGTCTCCTGCTAACGCTCAGATGAATCCTTGGTAGCGCTACCTACAGGAGCTAGGAAACACTGTTATCCAACCCTCATCTCTATGGGTGCCTTCGTTCATGGTTGCCCTCTCCTACCCCAAGCCTCAAGAGACGCCTTCACCTCTTGACACCCTCCTGGGCTGGGGCTCACCTGGAGTAAAGGCACTGCTCTCCATGGTGGTAGGGGAATGGTGGCTTCCTGCTGCAGGACAGGGCGGGGTCTGTGCGGGGACTCTGGGGTTCCTTCTTGATCCTGGTGGTGGGGCTATGGAAAGCTACTGTGGGGTAGGACAGAGCAAAGCCAGAGTGTCACATAGAAGCTAACAGGGCTTCTGACACCTCTGCTTTCTGAGGATGGGGTTACTGGTACAGTCAGTCTCTTCCTGGCTTCCATTCTTGAACACTGAAGTTGGACGCTTTTGAAACATTTTGGTTACATTATGTCTAGTTTTTATTTATTTATTTATTTATTTATTTATTTATTTATTTATTTATTTTGTTTTTTGAGACAGGGTATGTCTAGTTTTATACCTAAGGTATTAACCTTGGTATTAACCAAGGGAACCATCTACAGTTCAACACACACACCCTTAGCTAAGGAAACATCTTCCTAAGATTGAACATCTCAGACCCAGAGCCTTTGGCTTTCCTGAGTGTCCTGGAAAATTCCAAGTGAGGGACATGTTTTCTTATTTGGGCCTATAAAGATTCTTTGGTCTTCTGAGGGAGTTTGGCTGTTAGCACACTTGCATGTCAGCAGAGTAACATGCACATGCTCCTAATTATCTGTGAGGAGCATTGGCCTTTCCTGGGCCTTTCCTGGGTTCTCAGAGTCCAGCTACCATTGTGGCTGAGCCCTGGTGTGAGTGACATCCTGGCTTCCTTCAGTTTGGTCAGATGCCCTGGAATCCACGGTCCTGGTGACCACTGTTTTCCATTCTGTGTTCCTTTCATTTCATGGGAGATGGCATCCGAGAGCCATCAGTTAGGCAGTACCTAACAGCCAAACATTCCTTCTCAGACTTTTCTCTTTTGGTTGTTTCAAGACAGGGTTTCTCTGTGTAGTCTTAGCTGTCCTGGAACTCACTCTGTAGACCAGGCTGGCTTCCAACTCAGAGATCTGCCTGCCTCTGCTCAGCCTCACCTGACTTTTTTTTTTTTTTTTTTTAAAGCCAGGCTTTACTATGTATCCAGACTGGTCTCAAATTCACCCTCCAGATTACAGGTGTGGGCCACCTTACCTAACCAAGCAACCGTGACACCTGGGACACTGGGGTCAGATTTGGGGGGGATGTCCAGAGCATCGTAGGATATTTTTGCAGTACCACTGACCACTCCGTTTGCAACCAGCCCTAAACTCTCTAAAACCACTGACAAATCTTTCCTGGGATAGCATCACAGCACTAAATAACAGAACACTGCTGAGCCATTTCAAGTCTCTTGCTTTGGCTGCAGAGAAAGCATCTGATCCAGGTCACATGGCTAGGACCCCAGAGGGGAACAAAGGTCTTAATCCCCCAGTCATTGTGTTGGTCTCAGAGTCTATAATCCAGGATGGGGAGCCCTGACCTTCACTCTGTCTTTAGGTGAGCGCAAACTGCTCTCCTATGGGTGACTGTCCCCATGACTCACTTCCTGTCATTTTCTCACCCCCATCCCCCACCCTTGTACCCGGCACTCACTACTCACAGTTTTCTGAATGGAAATCAGGAACAGACTGCTCATCACTGTCCGGTACCTGAGCTGCAGAGAGAGGCCAGAGGTGAGTCCGGGATGTGACCCTGCAAAGTGGGAACTCCAGGAAGACATTCCCACTGTTATCACCCTGCAGATTAGCTCCAGCCCTGCAGAGGTCCAGAGCCTGCCTTAGACCAAGGGTGTCTACACCCTAGGGCCTGCACCCTCCAGCTGCAGTCCATTAAGACCCCCAGGGAGGACTCTCAGAACTTGTCTGAGTGAATAGTCTTTGCCTAGATGTTTTATCTCTGGTCCCTGGAGTGCAAACGAACCCACCCTTCAAAGTTTACAAGGCTTTGTCAGGGGTAGGCAAGCCTTACAAGCTGTGGGATCCTGTGGATCTGGAATCAGATGAGGATATTCTGAAATTGGAAAGGGACCCAAGAGTCTGCACTTCAAGTATCTTCTCAGGTGCTTGGAGACACACAAGAGTTCTAGAGCTTTCGAAAGGGAATGGAGGAGAGAGGACGGTGGCAGAGATGAGAAGAGGGTAAAAATAGGACAGGAGGAAGGTACAGACACCGCTCATCACTGCTGCGTAGCTAAGGAAAGGAAGGGCTGCCCAAGCCTGGAGGTCTGAGGACCAGGGGTGGGCATCTGTGAGCCAAAGGAAACTCAAAGGACTCCATAGTTTTTCTTTACTTTTGCCCCTCTATCAAGGGGGGAGGATTACAGCAGAAAGAAGAACACAGACACAAAGAAGGACTTCCTGATTGTCTAGGATAATAGTGGGTCTGAAGCAGGACAATGGAACTCGTGACCTAGGAGACTGGATTGTCACTCCCTGGAGACTGGGCAATGTGGAAATGGCGAGATAAAAAGATTGAGACTTCAGAGGGGCTGGTGAGGCGTGTGAGTTGAGGGACAGAGAACACTCTACACCCCAATCCCATGTGAGCATGCAGGCTCAGACCTTGCCCACAGGACCCTGTGTTTGCCTTGTTCACCTCCCCTTCCCCCAGGCCCTGCAGTCCACACAGCCGCACAACCATTAGGGTGATCTTCGTACAATAGAAACCAAATCACTTTGTGCACTTGCTTAAAATGTGAAATTTAAACGCTTGCCCTTGGCCTCCTCAGCTCACCTTCCTTGCCTGCCTCTCCTTGCTGTCACTTCTTAGGCACCTTGAGGCCTCCTTTAGTCCTCAGTTCTGCTAAGCTGGGTCCTTTCTCCCCTCCATCTGTGCCTCCCCCCCCCCCCCCCATGTTCTGGATCTCACTACGTAGCCCAGGCTTACCTAAAAGGCACCATCTTTCTTGACTCTGCCTGGAATGCTGGTTACAGATGGGCACCCTGCCAGGCTTATCAGAGGCCTTCTCTGATCACCCAAAGCAAAACTGTCCCTTCTGCTTTCTGTCTCAGCAGGCATTCCCCACTCACCCCCACCCCACCTGTGCATATCTTATTAATATACATTTGCACATTAATTAACATTCGTCTCTTCACTGGAAAGTTAGGCTGTGAGGACACAAGCTTTGTCTTCTTCAGATGAGTCTCTAGCACCCAGAACAGGGTCCTACTCAGACCAGATACTGAATGATTGTTATTTATGGATAAGCAGCCAGTGAAACGTGTCCTCAGGTTGGCAGAAGCTAGTGCCAGACTGCCAGACGGGGGAGCCGAAAGCAGTGAGATCCTGACCCAGACAGCCTTTCCCTTACCCTGCAGCTACTCTCCACACACCAGCTCCCACAGAGCTGCCACACCACCGGAAAAGCTCATCTTACAAGGAAGAATACTCGGGCTGTGGTCAAGTGCTTGCTTCAAATGTCAGAGGCCCTGAGCATTTATAGATATAGGTTTATAGTTGACTTTTATGTATTTATTTATGGTGGGGAGGGGGTTGGATCAAAGTCCTTTTGACCCCCTAGTCTTTCACTTTTTGAGACAGGGCCTAACTAAGCACCCTAGACTGGCCTTAGATTTGCCATTCTCCTGTCTCAGCTTCCTTGTGATCACAGGTCTATTGGACACCATGTCCAGCTTGGAGAACTGTTTTCTAGACAGAGATCGAGGCGTGGGAGTTTAAAAACCAGAAGTCTCCAGTAGTTAACACCTACTTAGATCAATGTACTACAATTCTAGAGTGGCTAAATACATCAGTGAGCACTAATTCCCTCAGGGAAAATATGCGTAAACCCCAGGCTTTTTGGAAGCCAGCTATAATCACACAGCAGCAGTCCCCCGGATGTCCTGACTGAAGGTTCACCTGGCTCTGTTAGCCACACTGGTTGGTTCTAAGTCCTCAAATTGGGAAAGTGGTTCTATAGGCCAAAGGGGAGCCAGGCATCCACATTTGCAATAAATGTCCCTGGTGAGTGGCTCATTTGAAAAGCACCAGTCAAAGGGAAGAACACACTCCTTCTTTCCATTCAAAGGTGACAGACAACCTGAAGGTGGCAGGAACAAGCAGGCTGAGTGATATTTCCCTCCCTACTACTTAAGGCAAGGAGGGTCCCCAGGGCAAGGAAGGGGTGCAAAACTTGGCAGAGGGTAGCTGACGCACTCTGGAGGCCCTCTTGGGGCCTCATTAACTACTGGTTTCCAGTGAGGTAATGGGCTGGGGGCATCTCCTGCTGACGCCACTGGGCTAGTAAGCCCTGTGGGTCATCTGACCTTTCCTCCTGCTTCAAGCCTCAAAGTTGATCCAGAACCCACCACAAGAGACCTCCCCTTAGCACACAGATTATACCTCCAAAGAGATGATGTTACCTACCCTCTTCCAAGAATGGGGGGGTAAGCCCTACTCTGTGCTCAGCTCTCCCAATATTGGTCTTCTCCCCAAGGGATACAACAGGGCCCTCAGTCACCCAGAGACTATCAGCAAGAATAGAAATAGGAACAGAAACAGAGCTTTGAGTTCCTGGAGAGCAGGAGAAATTTTAATTACTATGTTTGGTCTTGCGCGTACACCATTCATTCTATTTGACTCGGCTGTGTTTTGGCTGCTGAGCCAGTGTGCCAGAGTCTGCCCCCAGCTCCACTGGCACTAAAAAGGGACTGTCTGGGTGGGGACATGGCAGAGGATTAAGACAGGTGTATGTGTGTGTGTACCCAGTGTAATTCATGTGCACGTGCACACGCGTGTGCGCGAGCGCACACACACACACACACACACACACAAAGAGACACACAGAGTGAATATATTTAGGGACTATCCCTACAACAGGAGCCAGGAGGTCCCCAAAGATGGGTTCCAGAAGAAATGGGACGCTTACAAGCCAAGCATGGAACCGAAGCCTACCATGAGCTAACTGCCACGCACCCCACAGAAGGGCTATCTGTCGTCCTCTGGGGTTGGGACAGTCCCACATAAGAGAGAATGACAACATCCTCAGGGGCTTCTGCTGTATTGTGTCACCAATGGCTGGGGAGCTCACACCCTCACCCTGCCCCCATTCTGGCAGCCTCTATATTGGACGGAACCAGTTCTCTATCCGTGGAGGGGACATTCCTCTCCAGGAACCTTCTGGAAGGGGAGGAAATAGAAAGATGGAGGAGGCATGGAACCAGGAAACTCTAGGGAGAGGATTGAGGATTAACCCTACCCATGCCAACAGGGCCCTGAGACCCCAGTGTGCATGCACACTTGTATCTCACTCTAAGACCATATACGGGTGAAAGCTCCCTCTGTGCTTCCCCTCTGTGCACGGGGTCTCTTTCTGGACCTATAAATAGCTAAAGGACCAGGGGAGAATCACCCTTGGAGGACCATTTAGCTGCAGTAATTCTTGTGGAAGGAAAAGCCCAGATCCATCCCTTAAAATTCTGATAAAAGCTATATCTAAGCCACTCTCCCTCTAGAAAAAAAATCCATTTTATCTTCATATATAGCGCAACCCCAACAATTTTACATGCAGAACAGCAATATCAAGAACCCCAAATCTATCCATACGCCGCCTTCTGGGAATTCACAGGCCCTACCTCCCCAACTTCATATAAAGGATGAATGTAGCTTAGTCAGTTTCCCTAACTGCCAAAGAGACCACAGAGTCATTGTCCCTAACGGTTCTCGAAGGCTCCCGAAATCCCACAAAGCAACCCTCCATCAGATCCACAAATCTTTTTTTTACATAACCAGCCACATCTCAGTCTGCCTGAGCCTGGGTTTCTCTGTGGCATCTGATCTCTTTTCCAACATCTCAACACATCAAAGGTACCCAGAAACCAGATGACCCTCCTCAAACTCACGTTATCTCTCTTCTACCCAGAAAAATCCCGACCCCAAAGATGTGTATGCTGTTTCCAAAGAGCCTCACCAACACTCACCCCAAAATCTCAATCAGCAGCCGATATGCCAAAGCTAAATCCACTTCTCTCGGTCCCAGCTTCGGTCCAGCCTGGTCACTCCATCCCCCCACCCCACCCCACCCCATCTTCACTGCCCCACCCACACTCTAATAATTCACTGTTTCTCTCCAAATTGAGGCTTTAGGAAGAAACCAAGCTGAGAGAGGGGAGGCTGGGCTCTGGGTCCTATTCCTCCTGATGTTCCCCACCACTGGCAAGTTTCCCATGGAGCTCACCCCTCCCTGTCACCCCTTTAGACTATGGGGGGTCCACTGACCTGGTGGGAAGAGGCAGGAGAGGAGATTAGGGTGATGCTGGGATGATGCAGGGGGACAGGACCCCGGCAGCTGCATCTGTCTCCGCAGAGAGAGGAGTGAGTGGCCTCAGCATCCCACCCCCCCTCAGGCCTGACCATCCATCGCCAGCTGGGAACCTGAGCTGCTCCCTCAGGAGGAAGGAGAGGGAACCAAGGAGATCCCAGCCCCCCCTAGCACTCCCCACCCCCATCTCCCCACCCACTGGATTTAAATGTACAGGGACTCCCAAGGCAGCAGTATGTAACACGCATACACGCGTGTGCGCATGCCTGTGCACACATGCACTTGCTGTCACACTGACACAGACAAACATATGGACTATCACCAGACCCACCACCAAGGGGAGGGGCTTCCATGGTTGGGTGAAGAGAACATTTTCCTTCCCATATCATTCAAATAGATCAAATACTGCCAAAATGCCACCCTGAGCCCACTCCTACCTAATCACAATTGGGGAGCTGGCCACTGTGGGGGCCCTCAGTTGGTGGCCAGGGAAGGGAACCCAGAGAGCCAGACCAAAATCAGTAATTAGGTGGTAAGAAAGGGGGTTTTTGAGAGCCCATGGAGACCCTGAGCTCTTCAGCTGCAGAACCTGAAGGTGGGTAAACCCACTCAACAAAGCTCTATGTGGAACTGAGAGCTGGGCACTCAGGACATACAGCAGAGGAAGGTACACACTATACCAAGACCCCCTCACCCCCAACTCCACATTTTGGAGGTTAAGCTTCATGCAAAACAGTCATTCTCTGTCACCACAACCATGACCACGACCACCACCACAATAATAATAATAATAATAATAATAATAATAATAATAATAATAATAATAATAAAAACAGCAATAAGTGTGTGTGTGTGTGTGTGTTTGAGACAGTGGCCAAGACAGACCTCATCCCATTCCACAGACCTACTTTGTGGTCCTTTCCTTCTTTCTCATCTAGGCTTCTTCTACAGAGAATCCTGTGAGAGGTGGATTTGAGCTTTGAAATTCCAAAAGAAAGGTACCCACAATGGAGGGATGGGGAATTCCTTAGGAAGAGAAAAAGACCTCAAGAAAGTACTCACTTTTGATTTCTGGGGTTTTTAAAGAGTATTAACACATAGGGAGTGTTAGTGAAGACGAGGATGCTAGTGCTTCCCGAATCTCAGGGGCTATAAGTCACCATGCCTCCTTCCACTGGCAGCCTTGCCAGCATCACCCTCGTGCTAACTAACCTCACCAAAACACCACAGCTAGACTCCATCTGGGACATCTACCCCACCCAGCCCAGGCTGGACCACCGAGCCCATCCTGGCCCGGGTCTCACAACCAACCCTCCAGTATACAGGAAAAGGAGCACTGCCTGGGGGTGGAGGTATTCAGGAGGGATGGAGGGAGGACCAGTTGCCACTGGAATTATAATCAAGGCTATTTGGGGAGGCAGCCCTGAGTCTTCTTTGCCAAAGTGCCAAGAAAAGAAGTATTGAAACTTTTGTTGTTATTTTGGCTTGGTCAGTAAATTGGCCCTCTGAGTTAGGAAGAAGTGAAATGAAGAGAGTAAAAAACCAACCAATGTTCCAGCAACTCCAGAGGATAGGTAATAAATTACTCCTTATCCCCCGTTTCTCATTGCTCTCTTTCAGTACTTCAACACCCCAACACTACACCTAGGCCTGGAGCCTCCTGCCAAACAAACTTTGCAAATGAAATTTTCAACCAGGAAAAAAAAAAAAAGGGCCTGGGGCCAAGTTCCATTCAAATAAGCAAATACCCCACACAATAGTCTGATTCATCCCCAGGCCTAGTTATACAAGCCTGGCTCAGGGCGAGAAAATAAATATCGATATGTGTCCACACTGGGCACCGGGGAGAGTGAAATGGTTGGGGACTGGAGGAAGGGGACTGAAGGACTCCTTGAGACAGAGAAGACCCCTACGACCCACTTCTAATTTGGGGAAAGAAACAAAACTACTCACCTTCAGCGAGCCACGTCTCTTGGAAGTGACTGAGATCCTGGAAGAGATCTGATGGGTGAATATTGGATTGGTGAGGAGGTGGAGATAATACGGGGAAGAGATCTGGCGAACCCGAGTTACAGCCTCCCCAGTGGTGATAAGGGACGGAGCAGAATGAGTGGTTTGACTTTTGGGGAAACGTGGGTTGGGGAGGTCAGAATAGGGCTTTGGGATGGATGTGTGTGGATTAAGGAGAGGGGTCGCAGTTTGGTTCTTTACCTTCTGAGTCGGAAGGCGGCAGGGAGCCCGGGTCCATGAGCTTCCCCTGCGGGACCATCAGCGCTTCGCCCAAGCTCCCATTTCCGGGAGATTTCTGCTGGAAGGAGGGGGGGAGAATGCCCCCGAATCACCCTGAGGAGTCTAGCTTGAGGTTGGGGGTGGGGTCCCGGGGTGGCTCAGGAGCCAGGCGGCCCTGGACCCACTGAGACCCCCCGGGAGGGGGCTGCGGGGCGAGTAGGGGCGGGGTGCGGGGCGGGGGCGGGCGTGGAGGCCGGCGCGGCGCTCACGCTGCAGAAGGTGTAGGGCACTCGCTGGTCCAAGTATCCGCCTTTCATCCTCCGCTCCATCCGGCCGCTCCCTCCGGCCACAGGGCCGGGCCCCCGTGCGGAGGCAGAGACCTGGGAGGGGGGAGGCAGTTCGCACACGGTCCCCGGAGCGCTGCGGGGGGAGGGGGCGATCGGGAGGCTTCGGATCGGACAGCGAAACTTCTCCGACTCGCTGGGACCTGCGCGGCCGAGCGCCTCCACCGCCGCCACTCCCCTCCCGCCAAAGGAGGTCCCACCTGCTCCCTCGAGCTGGGGTCGGCGAGTCTGCTTTCTGCAGCCCTGCTCAGCCCGGACTGGGTTACATAAGACGTGTGTGTGCGTGCGTGTGTGTGCGCGTGTGTGAGTGTGTGTGTGTATGTGGGCGCGCGCGCGGCGCACACCATTCGCACGCCCATAACTCGGGCGCCCCCTCCAGCCTCGAATCCCGACGCCTCCCACCCCCGCCCCGGAATGTGCGGAAGCGGGCGCCGAACAGAGAGAGTGTGGTGTGTGGGAGACGAAGCGGGGAAATCACAGACACTCTCCCTTCCTTCCCCTTCCGCAGCTTCACCTGAGGTCGGGGTGTCTGTGCAGGAGCCGCGGGGGGATGCTCAGCATGCCCGGGGGATGATACAACTAAGGTGGAGGGGCTAGGCCAGAGCGAAGCGGCCTGAGCCCCGGGTCCCCAGAGTCCCGGCTTGTTTTCCGGGCGCAGCAGACAGTTGTGAGCCCGGGGGAGCAGCTGATTGGTGCATTTCCTTTGCCTCGGCCTCCGTTCTCGCTCTTCCCCCGCCCCTCCCCACCGGTTCCCTTTGTTTCATTGACTTTTGTGAATGAAACCCCAGGGCCGGGCACGCCCGCCAATCCTCAGACTCGGCTAGCTGAGCTTGAGGGCGGAGTTTCCCAGCCACGAAGGCCAATCAGAATGTAGGGGTTGGCTCCCGGCTTCATTCACTTTTTGGACTCCCATTCATAAAAAAATAAACTCCTTTCGGCCTTAGTTCATTCATAAAGAATTGAGAGAAAAAGAGGGAAGCTGAAGACCCGGCAGCTTCTCCACAGGTTTCAACACGGGTTTTGGGTCTGAGGACCGCTGAGCTCCTCCCGCTGGCGTTAACATACGCCTCTGTGCATCTATACGTACGTGGGAGTGTGAATACGTCTGTGTGCCCTGGGGGAAGGGGGAGGCAAACGGACTTGTGCGCCCAGAGGAATCATAATAACTAGCATTTATGAAGCGCTCTGCCTCCACGTGCTAATTTCCTTCCCATAACGTGGAACGGCTTTCTCAATGTGATCTGTAAAGCTGCTTTATCAGTGACCTGCTTTACCATTCATTCGCGGCTTTGCAAACGAGAGGCTCAAGGATGTCTCTTTCGCTGTCATCTTACTCCTTACCTGAAGACAGGCATCCGATGATAGGAAGCAGAAACCTCAAGTGACTTGGTGATCAAAAGACAGGATGGCTTTCAGTTTTGTCCAAGAAGTTGATCTTAGTGTTTGTCATTCACTCATCACTTCCTTCAGTAAATATCTGCTGTGTCAGACACGGTGCTGGGCGGCAAGCAAGTGTGAGAAAACTGCCTCCCTTGGGGTCTGAGTTGCTCTAGCTGCTATCACAAGGACCCACAGGTCCATGGGGCTGCTTTCAAAATTCATCTGTCTAACCAAACACTACAGAAGAGGCAGTGGAGGTTCTGAGAAGGAAAAGGTACATGCAATCTCTTCCAGCCTGTAGGAGTCAGAGCTGGGACAAGAACATTAACTCCCTGGCACCCGAATTGGGCTCACTCTGCAGTACCAACTTCTTCCCTTTATATGTCAAATTGTTCTTTAAAGCTTGAACCTGCTGCTGCTCTCCTCTAGGGAGCCCCCTTTCATGAGAACCTGGGTCAGTCCATATCTATGGTGAGGTATCTTTCAGTCTTTTTCCTGTTAGAGACATACCTATGTAGCTATGAGGAGCTCTGTAGGGCCCAGAGGAGGACTCCTTCCTCGAGCCTCGCTCATACTCAAGAGAGTTTCATAAAATGCCTGTCAGGTGAACAACTACAATAAAAAGCAAAGTAATGGCTTTTTGCAGGCACCCTGCCCAAGGAAGGAGAGGCAAGCCCAAGCAAATCCCAGCTTGAGGCGGATGGAGCCAGTTTAGGGAGGGGTGTGAGATCCTAGGCCAGGAGAAGTGGGGGAGGAAGGCAGACAGTTCTAGGAACAGATCTCTGATGTGGTCTCCATGAAGGTTCAGGTGGGTCCCTGAGTGGGCACTGGGTGCTCCAGTCGAGGCCTGTCCAGGGCTGCCTGTCTGATTCTGAGTTCCTCCACTTCTCTGGAGAGCCCTGGCTAGTCAACATTTCCTCTCCTTTCCTCTGCTTCCCAGGTCTGGCAGAGACCAAAGAAGCCTACCTCCCTATCTCTGGCTCAGCCTACAGACCCAGTGAGAGGACCAACTGCAGCTGCAGTTACAACTGCCACCCTGGCTCTGGCCTCAACTCAGGTCGTGATCAGTGACATTTCCAGAGGGAGCATTGGGGCCTCTTCTCCAATGGGGCCATGGAAGCGGAGGAAGGAAGAGAGAGGCGGAGGTGTGGACTGGGACTCCTGTTGTGGGTTAAGTGATATTGTGTGCATGCTTTTCATCAGTTCCTGCCACCTGCTGCCCTCACCTCATTTTACAAAGAGATGGCAATAGAGGCCTTCCAGATGCACACTAACCCCAAGCCCCACTCCCTCCCCACAGATTGAGGATATTCCAAAGAGAGTTCCTTTACAGAGCACATGAGGTCTCATGGAGGACACTCCCAAACCTGACCAGACCCCTCAGATGCAGGATGCTCACAGCTCCTTTATGATGCTGTATCTTCCTTAGTCCTCCCGTATAGCTCTGGAGAAGCTGGGCAGGTAAATATTCTCTTCCGCCAGTAGATTGGGAGGCTGGACTCTAACCTGTTTCCTAGGAGTTTAAATTATAAAATGCAAATGTGGACTTTACATATGTAAATTTTTATACAAAGGGAGCCCTTAGTTTGCCCTGGGAGTTGGGAGGCCCCTTTACAGGCTTTGAAGAAAGAAAGCCTAAATGTAACAGCATACTGGTTCTGTAGATACCAAGGAGGCAGACTCTCCCTACATGGCTTTTGTAACATTTTTTTTCTTAATTTGCATTATTCATTTATTTTTATTTATGTGTTTGTGTAGGTATGTGTGGGTACCTACAGAGGCCAGAGGCATTGGATTTCCTGAAGCTGCAGGTAACAGGCAGCTGTGAGCCATCTGGTGTGGGTGCTGGGAACAGAACTCAGGTCCTCTGAAGAGCAGCAAGTGCTGTAAACTGATGTGCCATCTCTCAGCCCATGTTTTGTTGTTGCTTCCTTCCTTCCTTCTTTCCTTCCTTCCTTCCTCCCTCCCTCCCTCCCTCCCTCCCTCCCTCCCTCCCTTCCTTCCTTCCTTCCTTCCTTCCTTCCTTCCTTCCTTCCATCTTTTTGAGACAGGGTCTCAGAACTCAGTCTGACCCAGAATTCCTATGTAGCTGAGATGGCCTTAAAATGTTGATCCTCCGGCCTCTGTCTACTTACAACTTGGTCTTTTGAAACAGGGTCAGATTCCAGGTCTCGCAGGCTGAACTTGTCCTCCTGGGATACTGGAATTACAGGCGAGCAACACCACATGTGACCCACATGGGTTTAGGGGAATGAATGGTGGGGGTCTGGATTTGGTCCTCAGTGTTGTGTTAGCTGGGGACATTCTGTGGCTCACCTGTCCATCCTGACTGCAGGCACAGAGATGTTTTTAGGCCTGGCTTTGGCAGAACTTGAAAAGCAGAGTTTCAGGAACTTAAAGGGAGAACTCAGAGGGTGGCACGATGAGACAGCTCCCTGAGGCCCAGGGGTGGGACGAATAGGATCCCTTTGGTGTCTCTCAGGCTGGAGCTTTCTCATCAGGGAGAATGAACCAGAGAACAAGGTCTGGGGTGGGGGAAGGGGGATGTTAGATCCGTTTCATGAGCTGGTGATGGTCGAGTACCACTAAACAAACAAACCAAACCAACCAAACAAAAACCCCCAAGTCCCTCTTGGATTTCCTCTCATCTTTTTCTCCTGGCCCAGTTTCTCTGTGGTTCCTTCAGACTGCAGGGGTTCTATACCTTCCTGTATGCCATGAATGGAGTGTACACCTCAGGAAACTAATGACCTGCATCAGTGTGTGTGTGCTCCAGTGTTTACCTCCCCGAAGAGAGAGTCTATGGCTCTTATCCGGGTCACCACAGAGCAGGTCTATAATTGCCCATTCCCACTCTTGAGGTTAGAAACATGGCCCTTGGGTCTTTTATCTCCGTGTCTTCAATTTGCTAAGAACAGAGAAAGGATGCATCGCTATGGCAGACAAGGGGGGATGGGGTGAAAAAGCTTCTTCCCTTGTTCCAGCTTACCTTCCACTCGTGAGTGTGTGTGTCATCCGTGAGTGTTGTCCATGTCATGCCATCCCCTGCCCCATCCCCCATCTCGTATTGCTCTGGCAGGTCTCAAACTCACTATGTAGCGTCTGGATCTCTCTGACTCCATCTGAGTACTAAGGTCACAGGTATATACTCTGTCCAGATGAACCCTCTCTTGAGATTCCACTAAACAAGGGTTCCCTAGACAGTCAGCAGAAGATAAAATGGGCCCAAAGGAGAGGGATGAGTAAAGTCTAACCCAATCCTTGGGGCTCCCTGGTGGAGGCTGACAATCCCTGAACAAAAGTCCTGCAGGTGAGGACTCTGTCCATCCGGTGCTGATGCAGGGCTTGGGTATCCTCAAGAGACTCCATGAAGTCAGGAGGAGCTCAAATGACTCCTGAGGAGTCAGTCTCTCTCTAGTGTGATGTGGTTCCCTGGAGACACCCCATCTCATTTGTGTGGAACAATTGCAGTGTTCCCATGAGCAGAGTGATGAGCACAGGACCTGGGTGAGTCTGAGCCAATCCCAAGGAGGGTCTGATCTAAGGACTCTGCAGCAATGGGGGTTCACAATTTGGGGACCCATAGTTCATACTTGTAAATCTAGTAAGTGCCTGGTTGAGATGGCTTAGCAGATCGATGTGCATGCTGCCAAGCCTGGGACTTGACCTTGATCCCTATGACCCACAAGGCTGAAAGAGAACCAGCTCCTACAAATAGCCCTTTGACTACACATGGGCATCCATGAGCATACACACACACTCACACACACACACTCACACAAATACTCACACACTTGCACTCACTCACACACACTCACACACACACACACTCGCACACACAGAGTAAATAAAAAAGGTGAGCAATATTTTACATTTTCTCTTTTCTGTGTGTATTGTGTGTGTGTCTGTGAGTGTGTGCCCATGTGCATGTGCACACTCTTGTGCACATGTGTATGTTTGCATATGTGCAGACATACATGTATGGATGCCTGTGTATACGTGTCTGTAAATGTGGAGGTCTAAAGTTGAGATAGGTGTTTCCTTGATTGCTTTCCATCTTATTTACGGAGGCGGTGTCTCTGGCTGAACTTGGAGCTTGCCAGTTGGCGAGGGTAGCCAGCTAACTTGCCCAGGGGCTTCCCTGGTTTTACTTCCCTCACACTGGGATTATAGACAGGCTGCCATGCCTGCCTGGCAAGTATTGTGGATTTGACTTCTGACCCTCATGGTATGTAGCATGGTCTTTACCTCCTGAGCCATTTATGAAACCCCACATTTTAATATTTTAAAATTGGTGATTGCATTTATTTATCTGGAGGCACGTGCTGGCTGCAGCACGCCGCGTAGGCCCTCCTCCTTCCTCCGTGTGGGTTCTGGGTATCAAACTTAAGTGGTCAGGCTGGGGCCAGCAAGTGCCTCAACCTGAGGCACAGTCCCACTGGTCCCCATTTTAATATTTATAAACAAATCAGAATATGAACTTTGCTCCTTTTCTTTGAAACACTGACTCTGGAGGAAAGGGTAAGGGTAAGCCTGAGCCGGGAGGCCCCAGACCAGTGGCGGCCAGAGGTGAGCAGTTTCTATTTTTAGAAGGTGCTGGTGACTCCAGCTTTCCACATCTGCTGCCTGCAGCAGCTCAGGACTCCCGTGAACACGCAAAGCTCTTTTTATTTTTAGCTCTGTCCTGTCTCTTTCTGTGCATTTAGATCTCCACCTCTCTGTCTCTAGGAGAACTGCCATTCACAGATGCACCCTCCCAGAAAACTGCAGGAGACAAGGTTTTTGTTTGACTTGTTTGCTTTAAATTCTTTTCCCTTTGGCTGGAGCGAGAGAGACAAACAGACAAATGCTAGCAGTCTGAAGGATGAGAATGGAATTGGAGCCAGTTGGCCGGAGTGCAGGATGGTCCCCTTTTTAATTAAGTGTGGACTTGAATTATGGGAGGCCGTGGCTCCTGCTGGGCGGGGCTGTGCTGAGGGAAGGCAGTTTCTCTCCACAGATTAAGCATCGTTTTTTTCCCACATAGTCCCTCCCCAGCTCCCTGAGAGTGTCTATATTTGTTCTTGTCAGGAATAATGGACAACTATATGTTCAGTCAGCTAAGGCGGGGCTAGGGAAGCCCTGGGCTGGCAAAACCTGGGGACTATTTCTGGAAACTGTTTTTTTGAAGGGAATAGTGGTGTGTGTGTGTGTGTGTGTGTGTGTGTGTGTGTGTGTGTGTGTGTGCTGTACGTCCCCATGTTCTTTTTTAAAATTAATTAATATTTGAGCCATAGTCTGATGTATCCCAGGCTAGCCTTAACTTAAACCCACAATGCAATTGAGGATGACCTTGAATTTCTGATCCTCCTGCCTCTTCATCTTCAGGGTGCTGGGCTTGCAGGCTGCACCACTACACTCAGTTTTTACTCAGTCCTAGCTATGGATCCCAGGCCCCTCAAGTACCTTGTTGACCAAGCTGCGTCTTCTGCCCCAGCTTTTCCGTTCAAAGTTTTTGTTTGTTGGTTTGTTTTGTTTTGCTTTGCTTTGCTTTGCTTTGCTTCTTCCCCCAAACTTTTTCTTCTGTTATTTCTAGCTTTTCCTATTAGACAGCTTCTCCTATAGCTCAAGGAGCTAGCTGCAGCTGCCAATTGATTTTCTATTTGTCCCATTGGCCACCCAAGCCTAGATTCATCAAGCAGTTTATAGCAATGGTTGTTGGTTTACAGTTTGGGGCAGAGCTAATCTCTGGGTCATCCCTTGGGGACCTGGGTAGAGAACATCAGGAGGACGCACAGGCTGAATGCTGAGAGGAAGGACACAATACCTAGCTGGGTGGAGATTAAGGCATTCATAACTTCAATCTGACATTCCAAAATAAGATGTTCCGATGTGAGCTTTAAACCTCACTGTCTTCCTGAGCCTTTCCAGATGTGTCATCTTGTGTCATTTCCCCTGTGCCCTGCACAGCAGATATGTGAAGTTCCACATTATAGCTGAGCACTCAAAAGTTCAGAGAGCAATTAGCCTTGCGCCACCTTCAGTGGGAGAGGGGACTCTCCCTTCTCTCATGGAAACTCTCATTTCCAGACCAGCAGGGTCTATGTCTCATCCTCCAGGGTTAGTGATTCCAAGCCTGTAGAGAGGGTAGCAAGTTGTTTCTTATTGTTATTTGTTTTGTTTTTGAGATAAGGTCTTAAGTAGCCCAGGTTGTCCTTGAGATAGGGTCTCAAGTATCGGAGACTGGCCTTAGAGTTGGTATATATATTGAAGGATGACCCTGAACTTAAAAACATATTTATTGGTTAAATATTATTCTTTTTATTTTTAATATGTATGTATGTTTGTATGTATGTATGTATGTATGTATGTATGTATGTATGTATTTGAGACAGGGTTTCTCTGTGTAGCCCTGGCTGTCCTTGACTTGTTTTGTAAGCCAGGCTGGTCTCAAACTCACTTCCAGAGATCCATCTACCTCTGCCTCCTGAGTGCTGGCGTTAAAGGCTCATGCCATCTCGCCCTGCTAAATAGTATTTTTAAATTTAAATTTAATTTAATGTGTACACCTGCATGCATGCCTTTGCTTCCTGTGCACACAGTGCCCATGGAGGCCTGAAGAGGACACTAGATTCTCTGGAACTGGAAGTAGAGATATTGTGAGCCACTGTGTGGTTACTAAGAATTGAACCCCAGGACCTCTGGAAGAACAGTCAGTGCTCATAACTGCAGAGCCATCTCTCCAGCCCTCAGCCTTGAACATCTGATCCTTCTGTCTCCACCTCTTTTTTTTTTTTTTTTTTTTTTTTTTGGTTTTTTCGAGACAGGGTTTCTCTGTGTAGTCCTGGCTGTCCTGGAACTCATTCTGTAGACCAGGCTGGCCTTGAACTCAGAAATCCGCCTGCCTCTGCCTCCCAAGTGCCTGTCTCCACCTTTTGAGTGTGCTATTATAGGCCTGAGTGACATCTGGTTTCTGCAGCACTGGGGGTTCGAACCCTGGGCCTCCTACATGCTAGAGAATCCTATCAATGAAGCTGCAACCCCAGTCTGCCAATAGCAAAATTTAAACAAAAAAACAACACAGAACACAACAACAACAACAAAACCCCAACCACTCCACAGTTTTGAGGTTTAATTTTCTAAATTATTTTTAGAGACAGGATCTCACTATGTTGCCCAGGTTGACCTGATTCCTAGTCTTTAGATACCTTGACCCTGCCTAACTCTCACCTGCTTGATATTCCCAATTTCTGTTTTCCTCCTGCAAGTCAGTATTGCTTTCTTGCTAAGGGATACATGTTAAGATCCTGTTAATTGTGTATCCTCTTAGGGGGTACATTGGTATTTTCTTAAATTGTGCAGCAGACACGAATGTCTCCCACAAAGGGAAAGCTGGCAGGGAGGGGGGAAGCATTTTGCTCTCTCTAAAAAAAAAATTGAGAATGTAAAGTATATTTAATTAAAATGATAAATCTGATTTTCAGTTTGGTTTTTTACTACTGCTAAAATGAATCCATTTTATGCACATTTTGCAGAAGGCTGCTGCCATCAAACCAAAAGCTCTAGAGCTACCTTCAGATCTGTCTGTCTGACAAAGAAACTGAGAGGCTCAGGTTGGGGACCCTGAAGTCCCCATAATGGGTGAGCAGCCAAGGTAAACACAACCTTAGCGGTTGGATCTTTCTGCTGCTTCAATGCCCTGGTGCAACCCAGGGTGGGAATTGTCAGGCTTGTCCTTTTAAAGGCTGCCCCTTTCTTGGGGGATGTATGAACAGCTCAGTTGGTTGACTGCATACCTACAGTGCTGTCTGCCATCCCCAGCACCTGTTCTAGGCTCAGCATCACTGAGCCTGGGCTCACACTGGGCTTGGTGGTACACATCCCGGTATTCAGACGGGGAAGAAGGTTAGGAAGATCATTAGTTCAAGACCAGCCTCAGATACACAGATACTTCAAGGCCAGCCTGGATGACATGAAACTGTCTCCAAATATATATTTTTAAAGTGGTCCCCTCTACTTCTCAGACTCCAGCCCCTCCCAACCTCCCTGGGGATGCTAACCATGCTCTTGATGGTTCTCTCTGGCTTCTCTAGCACCACCACCCCCCACCCCTCCCTGCCTGTTCTCTACCCTCCATAGCTTCTCAGCCTTAGTCCATGGCCACTTTCCTACTTTTCCTTCTGTCCTTTTGGTAACCAGACCTTTGTAGTTCTTGTCCTAGCAGAGTTGAAAACAGATGCTATTGAGTTTGTAGTTCATATTGTGCTTAAAGTTGCGAATGTAAACCATTTACTGAGTAGGTGAGACATCCATGTGAAACCAAATTCAAAAGTCATACAATGGGGTGGACTTCCCCCTGCTCTTGGGAGGTTTGGGGTTTTTTTGTTTTGTTTTGTTTTGTTTTGTTGTTTGTTTGTTTGTTTATTTATTTATACCTTTCCTTAATAAACCTACAATGAGGGGCTGGAGAGATGGTTCAGTGGTTAAGAGCACTGACTGCTCTTCCAGAGGTCCTGAGTTCAATTCCCAGCAACCACATGGTGGCTCACAACCATCTGTAATGGGATCTGATGCCCTCTTCTGTTGTCTGAAGACAGCGGCAGTGTACTCACATACATGAAATAAATAAATCTTTTAAAAAAAAAAAAAAGCAAAAATAAAAATTTTAGTTTTGTGGCTGGGGATGGAACCCAGAGCCTCAAATACACAAGGTGAGTGCTTCACTGCTCACTCACACTTTCAGATCCAGTGACATTGTATTTCATTTATTTTTGTTTATTTAACTATTTTTATTGTTACTGTTTGACTGGGGCACGCACGTGAAGGCCAGAGAACAACTTCCTAGTCAGCTTTTGCCTCCACCTTTCCTACAGGTTCTGGGGATTGAACTCCCATCTCCAGACTCCTCAGTAAATACCTTTTCTGCTGAGCCATCTCATTGGCCTCCACTGACATTTCATGATCTTTCACATTTCTGTTCTTGGGGCTTTGCTGGGCCTTCCTGGAGGCAGCACTGTTCAGTTTCTTGTGGCTCCACCCTAAGATGCCCCAACTCATATACAGGCCACTGTGGATCTCCCAATCAAACTGGAACGTCTTCCTTGCTGACACCCTGGGCTGTGGACTGTGAGCACTTTGGCATGATGAGATCAAGACCCCAAGAGCTGGCTGTAGTGGCAAATGCCACTGGGTGAGCATGGAGACCAGAGGACAAAGTGTGGTATCATCCTTCAGGCACTATCTACTTTTCTTTCCTTTTTTTTTTTGAATCAAGGTCTCTCACTGGTCCAGAACTTGCCAAGCTGGCCAAATAGGCTGGTGAGACTCCGAGGTACCCCTGTCTTTTCTTCCACAGCCCTGGGATCGCAAGCATGCATTACTACACTTAGCTTTCTTACATGGCTTCCGGAGATCAAAATTTTTGCTGACTGAGCTCTTTCCCCAGCTGCTTGCTTCCCCCCCTTCTCTCCCTCCTTCCTTTCCTGACCCTTTCTCTGTCTTTCTCCTTCTTTCTTTTAGGTTTTTAGAGACAGTGTCTTTGTGTAGCCTAGGCGGGTGATTAGTCACAGTTTTATTGTTGTGAAAAGGCACCATGACCAAGGCAACCCTTGTAAAGGACAGCATTTAACTGGGGCTGGCTTACAGTTTCAGAGGTTCAGTCCACTATTATGGCAGGAAGTATTGGGCATGAAAGTGAATGCAGGAGCAGACTCTAAGAGCTACATCCTGATCCATTGGGGTGGCGGGGGCAGAGGGGGACTGAGAGGGAGAGGGAGAGGGAGAGGGAGAGGGAGAGGGAGAGGGAGAGGGAGAGGGAGAGGGAGAGGGAGAGGGAGAGGGAGAGGGAAAGAGCGAGAGAGAAGCTGCACCTCACATAGGCTTTTGAAACTTCCCCACCCCCCAGTGATACACTTCCTCCAACAAGGCCACACCTCCCAGTAGTGGGAGGTATTGGAATAAGCAGTGGCATAGTCCGGCTAGCTCCTGGCCGCTGCCATGTTCCCACTCTAACCGCAGCACCTGCTGGCCAGGAGTGCCAGCCTGGACCCACAAGGTGTGGTGGGGGCTGTTCCGGTCAGCTCCATGGACTCTATGGCTCTAAGCATGGCCCTTGTGCCAACTCCACCACCCTCATAGTGCTTGGCTCAACCCCAGACAGTATCTGCCATGCTCGAGGTACCCAGTAGAATGAAGACTCTTAATGCTTAAAGATTATCCAATGGATTTGTATATCAGCAAATACTCAATACACAAGATACCCACACAATTAGAATTGTAAGCCCAATTACCTAACCTTGATATGAATAACTGCTAGAGACATGAGGATAACATCTCCTGCCGTCTTTCCTCTCCTCCTTCTCTTCCTTCTTCCTTTCTCATTCCTTCCTCCTCCTAGCTCCACCTACCTCTCCTACTGCCCAATCACAAAGCTCCACTGCAAATACAATGGGCAGGAAAGGTCCTGCAACACCTCCCAATTCTTTTAATCCTTTCAAAGAGACCCACTCCCTGGCAACTAAACACTGGAATCTATGAATCTATGGGGGCCATTTTTATTCAAACTGGCTTTAACTCTTGATCTTCTCTGCTCAGCCTCTGTCCAGAGTGCTGGGATTACAAGGTATGTACCACTATGCCAGCTATATTTTTCAATGATTATAAAAAACAAACCAAATCAACAAGAATTAGGGAGGGAACTTGCCTGAAGCCACCCAGCTGGGAAGGGTCTCAGCCAACCTACCACCGGAGGGATATATATGATTTCAGAAGCCTAAGTCTTGACTATAGCCTAGGGGAGGCCTGAGCTTGTGTGTTTCAAGTGGAGAGACAGAAAGAGCTCCTTTTTACTTGAAAGGTCACAGAAGAACTTTTGGAGGAGGTGGCAATAGCTTAGGCACTGAGGTAGAACAGATTGGAATGGGGACAAAAGCAAGTTATCCCAGCCTGAGGGCCTGAGGAGATATCATTAGGACTGAAGATTCAAAGGGGATGCAGGGAGGGAGGAGACAGGACTTTGAATACCTTTGGGATGCCTGTCTAAGCAGTTTCTCTGTGGCATCTTGTCTTTGTGATATCTCATTTGTTGGCTGGCTGTAGAGCAGAGAGAGAAACTCTAGGTCTCCTTACCTAGCTAGCTTTATACATATCAGCGCCTTAAGATATTGTCCCAGAACTCAGGCAGCAGGATTTCCTTGAGTGCAGCCTGAGCTGGATCCTCCCTGAGATTCCAGGTCCAGCTTGTGATTGCCCCACGGGTCCTCAAACACTGTTAGTAAGTGAAAGAGGAAGAGAAGTCATTTCTCTTTATAGATGCACACCTGGGTTCTCCTTACTAGTCGTGGCTGGACCTCTGCTGTCCTCTGAGAGGCAGTGAAGCAAGCTTTTATCAGGAGCTCTAGTTGGTGATTCAGCAGCTAGTGCCGCAAAAAGGACAAAAAGAACAAAAAGGAGGAGCCTCAGGGCTGGGGAGAGGGGCCAAGTGGGTAAGATACTTGCTGAATAAGTATGAAGAACTGAGTTTAGATCCCCAGGGAGCACTCTTAAGCCCATCTCTGGGAGGAGGATCACTGGTGCTTACCAGCTCACCAATCTAGCCAGCTGGTGAATACCAGGCTTAGTGAGAGGCTCTGTCTCAAAAAATAAAGTGGAGAGTAATAGAGGCAGATAGTTAACCTCTGGACTCCACATATGTGCTCGCAAGCACACACACAGACACACACACATGCACAAACACACACTCACAGACACACACACAGACACACACACATGCACAAACACACACACACAGACACACACAGACACACACAGACACACACACACACACAGACACACACACACACACACACACACACACACACACACACACACACACACACACACACATGCTATTAGAATGCTAAAAGGATGAGCCTCCGGCCTCCAGCCTGGGTCCTTGGCGCCTACATCAGTGCATAATGAATGCTTGTGGGTGGAGGACTGAGTGAGTGGGTGCCAGGGAAGAAAGATTGTTCACAGGGGTGTAAAGCAGGCCTCTACCTGCCAGGTGCTTCCTGTTTAGTCAGGGAGGTGGGTGGGCCTGGCAGAATCATGTTTACTAATAACATTTTTCCTAATTCAAGTATGAGGTAGCAGAGGCCACCTGGGGGGAATGGGCGTGTCAATTGGAGGGTGGAGGAAGCCACGCCCCCTCCCGGAAGAGGTGCTGCTACTCTGGTGCAAGCAGCACCGCATTCCCTGTGTGTAGCTGCAGTGGATTTCTGAAGTCTCTCAGTTTTGCGTGCCAGCTTCTCGCTTGGCCTCTGCAAGTCACTGCCAAGGATGGAGACTTTGGGCCATGACCTAGTGCAGAGGTGTCACTGATAGCAGTGTGTTCTGCTGACACTAGGAGTCAGTCTCCTTGGCGATGGGGGTGGGTGGGTGGGGAGAACTTGGTGGTTTATGGTTCTGTGGCTCCCTCCAGGAGATGTGCAACTTATTTTCTCAGCTTAGACAGAGGAACGACAGAGTGACTGGGTACAAAATAGGCTGCACCTTTTTTTTTTTTTTTTTTTTTTTTTTGAGACAGGGTCTCATGTAGCTCAGACTGTGACATACACTTAGCTTCTGTGGTACTGGGGATTAAACCCAAAGCTTCACAGATGTTAGGCAAGCACTAACCAGTTGAGTTACATCCCCTATCTATCTATCTATCTATCTATCTATCTATCTATCCATCCATCATCTATGTTTGTTTGTTTGTTTTTTATCCCGAGAAAGGGTTTCTCTGTGTAGCCTTGGTTGTCCCAGAACACACAGAAAACTGACTACCTTAAAGGCATGCACCACCACTGCCACCTGACATCACTTTAGTTTGAAAGATTCTGTTTATTTTATGTGTATGAGTGTTTTGCTTGCTGTGTGTGTGTATATGCACCTTGTATGTGCCTGGTGAAGGCAGAGACCAGAAGAAGGCATCGGATCCCCTGGAACTGAAACCACAGATGGTTGGGAGTCACTCTGTGGGTGCTGGGATGTCTGGAAGAGCAGGCAGTGCTGCTCACCTCTAAGCTACCTCTTCAGCCACTTTGCTTATGTCTTTATTGAGCAACTGCTAGACAGCAGGAACTGTTAGGAAGCCGAACAACAGTCAGTCACAGCAGCGAAGCTCTTTTTCAGCACTCAGTCATGTGCCAGACGAAACAGTTTGCACATGTTGTTCATTGACTCTCGAATCAACATGTTCAGAGAAACTATAAAATGTCCCCAGAGTCACGGAGCTGGTAAGTCACAAGAGAGGACTTTGGAGAGACCGGCCTCCAGCTGCCCCACTGACCAGAGCTGAAAGACATGTACTCTAGATATTCTGGAGGAGCTGTGACAGCTGTGACAGGGGACTCCACTTTGGGGTTCAGGGAAGGATATTTTTTCAATTAGGATGTGTGGGTTGGAAGAGATGAATGACACCAGTGACAAGGGGACAGTTCCAGGCTAGAAAAAGAGTAGAAGCAGTGGTTGCAAAGATGCAAGAGGCAGAAAGGAAATCAAAGGGTGCAGACTCTTGGGGTTGCTGAGGCTGGGACTGAAGGATGTAAGCATCTTGTAGAGTAAGGTCTGTAGACTCTGGGAGTCACTGTGTGGGAAGGGTGGGATCAGACCCTGGGCTGGAGGGACCAGGAGGAGGGACATGGAAACATCAAGATCATTCATGATCCTGTCCCCAGGCCTGTATCTTTCCCCATCTTGGCACATAGATTTGACATCATTGTTCATCCCAGACAGATGGCCAAGGCATGATTGTGTTGCTGATGAAAACTTGGGTTCTGGAGGCTAAACTTTTGCTAGGTCACTAAGATAGCTTGCCTGCCTGATTGCTTGCCTGCCTGCCTGCCTTCCTTCCTTCCTTCCTTCCTTCCTTCCTTTCTTCCTTCTTCCTTCCCTCCCTTTTAACTTTGTGTGCATAGTTTCACGAGTGTGTGTACATGAGTGTGGAGACTAGAGCATGTCCCTCAGAGTTTGTTCTTCAGGCACCATCTGTCTTGTTTTTTGGGACATGGTCTCTCACTGGCCTGGAGATGGCCAAATAGGCTGGGCTGGCCAGTCAGAGCACCCCAGGGATCTGTTGCCAGTCTGTCTCTCCAGAACTGGGATTACAAGTGTGTGCCATCATGCCTGGGCTTTTACTCGGGTCCTAACTACAGAACCCGGATTCTTATGCTCATGTGGTGAGCCGCTTTACTGACTGAGCCCAGGCTCCCTTTCTGACTTCTTTCTCTCTCTCTCTCTCTCTCTCTCTCTCTCTCTCTCTCTCTCTCTGTCTCTCTCTCTCTCTCTCTTTCTTTTTAATTTAATGGAGGTTTATTGGGAAGCTGCTCTTGGGCAGATGAGTTCACTGGCCCAAAGGAAGGGGGTCAGGGAATTCTCCATGGGAAGGGAGAGAGAAGAGAGGGGGAAGAGAGAGAAAGAGTGTGTGCTGAAAGAGGGAGAGAAGAGGGTTAGGGTTAGGTTTTTGAGATAAGGTCTCCATCTACTGCCCAGACTGGCCCAAACTGCTTGGTGCTCCTATGTCTGCGTCTAAGTGTTGACATGACTCACAGCACACTCATGACTTAACCTTCTTACTTTAAAATTTTAAAAACATGTATTTATTTGTGTGTGTTTGCACGTGTGTGTGCAAGCATGTGCAGAGGTCAGAGGCTAACTCTTGGGTGCTGGTTTTCCCACCGTGGGATCAGGGACTGAACTCAGGCTCTGAGGCCTGCATTCCTCCACCCACTGAGCTACCTCACTGGAGAGCCTTAACCTTTCTTTGTCTGGGTTTGCTCACCTGTCAATAACACTAACAGTGTGTGTGTGTGTGTGTGTGTGTGTGTGTGTGTGTGTGTGGATAAAACAAGATGCAACAGAGTGGTACAAGCTGTCAGTACAGGGGCCATAGGGTTTTGGGTTTGTTTGTTTGTTTGTTTTTGAGAGGGGGTTCCTCTGTGTTGTAGCCCTGGCTATCCTGGAACTCGCTCTGTAGACCAGGCTAGCCTCGAACTAGCCACCTGCCTCTGCCTCTTATGAGTGCTGGGATTAAGGTGTGTATCGATATGAATAGATTCTACTTGCTGTTTACAGATGTCACTACTCCCTCCCCCATCTGATCTAATTCACTGCTGCTCTGATGGACCCCAGCTTCCCTGATTGCCTTCCAAGATGGGAAGCTGGGTGTTGCAAGCTCCCCGGACTTTACCTCACCACCACTCTGATCCCAGAGCCTTCCCTTCCCCTCCCCTGTGATTATGATAAACCCCCTGGAGCTAGTGGGCAGGCTCAGCTGGGCCTCCTGCCTCTTTGAAGTCCCAAGCCAAATTCCTAGTCCCACATACTGACTTCTGAGAAAGCTGCTTCCTATCAAATCCTACCGCCAAAAAGACGCCCCTCTTAGGTATTCCTGCCAACTCCGTTTTATAATCTCCGTGCCGGGGAGGGAGGACAGCACAGGCACTTTGTCTGCAGGAAGGAAGCAATTAAATTATTAGCACTTTGAGAAATTAAACGACATAACTTATGGTGGAATAAGTTTAGCAAAAAGAAAAAAAAATCCCCTTGTAATGTGAGAAAACAATTAAAAAGAATTATATAAGGTTGGGCTCTCTCCTTTATGGCAATAGAGTTAGCAGTTCATTGATTATCGTCGTTATAATGCAGCAGGATGGTGCGGGCGGCTGTGGTGGCAGCCATGTTCAGGAAGCTAAGCGCTTAGCTGCTTAGCCAGGTCCTATAAGGGGGCACGGGGTAGGGGGTGCGGGGCGGGGTGTGGGGGTGGGGAAAGGAGCTGAAAGGTTTTCCTGGAGAGGAGCACCGGAGCAGCGTCTCCGCACTCCCTGACTTTTCTTCTTCTTCTTTTTTTTTGGTTTTTCGAGACAGGGTTTCTCTGTGTAGCCCTGGCTGTCCTGGAACTCACTCTGTAGACCAGGCTGGCCTCGAACTCAGAAATCCGCCTGCCTCTGCCTCCCAAGCGCTGGGATTACCGCTCTGCTACTCCCTGACTTTTCTGCTTCGAGAGTTTGTTCCTCTTAGCCTGCTTATTTGTTGTGTCCCAGCATCTCTGTTTCTAGCTATTTATCCCAGCGAAATAGGGACGCAGCTTCACGGGGAGGCAAAGATGTGGCTGGCCGGATGAGGAACCCTCCCTAAAATGGGAACCAGACAGGCAGGTGATGCTCTGGAACTCGGCTCGGCAGCACAGAAAGTGACACAGAGCCTTGTGCAGAGGTTCCCCAAGTTTAGTGCCCCAGTAGCGGAAAAGAACAAACTACAGCTGCCCATGACCATGTAGAAACATCTTGATGAACTGATGGAAAGAGGCGAGTCATGAGCTAGGAAGGAGCTGGTTATGATGTCGAATAGATGAAGTTCTAGAACAAATTCAAACTGGCCGTGGTGACACACGCCAGAAATTCCCAGGATTACATTGGGTGATGGAGGCAAGGGTTGCTGGGTTCGTGGCCAGCTTTGGCTACAGAGTGAGTAGGAGACTAGCTTGGGCTACATGAAATGCTTTTTTCCCCCCCCCCCCCAAAAAAAAAAAAACTATAGCAAAGGGACAAATTTAACCAATGGGTGGTGATAGGATCCAGAATAATAAGTCCCTTGAGCGGAGGGAGGGTAGTTTATTGGCAGAGAAGAGACATAAATAGCCAATGTTGATGTTAGAACTGCTCTGTTATTTGCATTGTTTTGTTTGTTTGTTTGTTTGTTTTAAATCCGAGTGGATCACACAGATGTTTACAGCTGTGCCCTTGGATTTGTTTGAGGATACCCACAATCTACTGTGTAGCATGGGGTGCAGTGTTGGGACAGAACTCAGGTGTCCCCTTGACCCTTTAAGCCACCCGTAGTTTACTTAAAGTGTCTAATACAATGTAAGCTGTTGCTTAGGAGAAAACAACAAGAAAAAAGTCAGCACATGTTTGGCTTAGATACATTTAAAAAAAGTGGAACATTGTCCTTCTGTGGTTGGTTGGGTTTGTGGATATAGAACCCAAAGTTACAGACAAATGTAACCCAACGAAACAAATGTAAAAATCATCAAGCTTTAAAATGGTTGAGGACATGGCCCAGTAGTTATTGATTCGATCTTTTGGACCTGAGTTTGGTACCCAGCATCCACATCAGGGGACTCACAACTATTCATAACTTTAGCTCCAGGGGATTTGACATCCTCTTCTGGCATCTGTGGGCATCTTAAAACATGTACATGTGCATGTCCCCCACCCCCACATAGATACACACAGAGATACAGAGAGACACATTTATTTAAAAATTAAAAATTTAACCAGGCAGTGGTGACACACCTCTTCAATTTCCACACTCAGGAGGCAAAGGTAGGCAGATCTCTGAGTTCAAAGCCAGCCTGGTCCAAAGAGAGAGTTCCAGGACAGCCAGGGCTACATAGAGAAACCCTGTCTTAGAAAACCAAACCAACTAACTAAGGAAACAAACAAGTAAATAAAACCAGAAAACTTAAAAAAATTATATTTTATTTTATGTGCACTAGTGTTTTGCCTGCATGTTATCTGTGTTCCATATTTGTTTGTGTCTTGTCCCCACAGAGGCCAGATGATGTGTTGAGTCCTCTGGTATTGGAGTTTCAGATGGTTGTGAGTCACCAGGTGGGTGCTGGGAACTAAGCCCTGCAACAACTTAGTGCTCTGAACCAAGTTAAAATTTACAAATAAATAAAAGGGAAACTGCACGCCACACATCTCGCTGTCTGCACACTGTGCCCCAAAGGGCAAGCGAAGGGCAGAAACGTGAAGAGGAGAAGCATAGAGACTCAGAGGATGAGTGATAGGATGCTGTTTGTGTAAACAAAGAATCTACTAGTGAATAAAACAGGTTCTCATTTTGCAAGAGCTCAGCAGATAGACACTACAAACTATGGGACAGAAACAGAATTTGAGGATAAAGGGGATCAGTGTGGACATGTCTGAATGAAGCCAAGATGGGACTATGTATGGATAGAGGGTAATCCAACCAGCTCCCTCCTGAGAAAGAAAGTTTTATAAAATCTCTTGCTAGGAGCTGGGTCTGTACCTCAGTTGGTAGAGTGCTTTCGTAGGATGTAAGAAGTCCCGGGTTTGGTCTGCAGTGCGGCATCTACCTGGCATGGTGGCACACACATGTAATTTTAATCCTGGAGGGATGGTAGGCAGGAAGGTCAGAAATTCAACGCCATTTTTAGCAATACAGACAGAAGCCAGCCTGGGTTGCAAGACACCTTGTAAAAAAACAAAACAGGAAGATTAAAAACCATTTGTTAATTATACCAGGAGGTCTTTGGGCTGTGGGGAGGAGAGTTGGAGCGTTCTGGTCTGAGGGTGAGTAGAGATTCAGTTGCTGATGCCTGCTGGACAGTGGTGATGGAGGTACTACTCTCAGGACTTCAGACTTCCCTGCACACTGTCTTAAAGCCTCATGTAGGGGAGCAGGTCCCAGGTGTGAGCAGCACAGAGTCAGCCTGCCCGATACTGTTTCCTAGTAGGTCAGGTTACCCTCTGATAGGTCAGCTGGGAGGGAGGGGGTAAATGATAAAGAGTAGCCAAGGCTAGCCATGGGGATGAGAGCACCATTTAAAAGAAGACTTGGCAAACTTTCTCTTCAGAGGGACAGAAGGTAATTACTCTAGGGCTTTGGGTCTTGAGATCTCTGTCACAGCTCCTCCGGAAGTGGCCACAGACATAGATGAAGGAACATGGCTGCGTTCCAGCAGAACTGTATTTATGGATCCGGACATTCTAATTTCATATAAATTTCATGTGTCGAGAAGGATTATTCTCTTGATTGTTTTCTCAAACCGTTGGCGAGTGCTTGCGGGCCGCGGCCAGGACTTGAGCTCTGGTCTCATTGGGGTTCTGCTCCTCAGGCAAGTACTCAAGGGAACTACATTGTTTTCTTTAAAAAAATTATTTGTTTTTAATTTATGTATGTATGTATGTATGTATGTATGTATGTATGTATGTATGCTGTGAATGTGGGTACCCCAAGAGGACAGAAGAAAGCATCTGATCCCCTGGGACTGGAGTTACAGAAGGTAGTGAGCCATCACGAGAGTGATGGAAACTGAACCTGGGTCCGATGGAAGAGCACCAAGTGCTCTTAACTGCTGAGCCATCTCTCTCTAGCCCCAGAGCTATCCTATTTTCTTTCTCACTTCACTGTGGAGATGAAGAGGCACGGGGTGGAGGAGGGTGAGGTGGCTCAGTCAGGGTCATCCAGGAGACTACATGCTATCCTAGATCTCCTGAGTCCAGATTCCAAATTTTGAACAAATTGCTTTGTGTGTGTGTGTGTGTGTGTGTGTATGTTTTTGTGTGTTTGTGTGTGTGTGTGTGAGAGAGAGAGAGAGAGAGACAGAAAAGAGATAAGAGAGACAGGTACTCATCCAGTATACTGTGTACATGATGTGTTAAGTGTGTGTGTGTGTGTGTGTGTGTGTTATGTGTGTGTGTGTGTAATGTGTATACATATATATAAAAGTAAACAATGTGTGTATGAAAACCACTTTAAAAAGGGGCCCACAGTGGGTCTGGAGAGATAGCTCAGTGGTTAAGAACACGGACTATCCTTCAAGAGGTCCTGGGTTCAATCCCCAGTAACCACATGGTGCTTCGCAATGGGATCTGCTGCCCTCTTCTGGTGTGCCTGTGTGTCTGAAGGCAGCTACAGTGTACTCACATACATAAAATAAATAAACATCTAAAAGGGGGAGGGCATAAACTTCCCTCTCTCTTTGGTATCTGGGTGTGGAACTTCTCTGGGATCTGTGGACTCATAGGTGGAGAGTGACTTGTTGAGTGTAAATTTGTCCCTGTCACAAGCATCCAAGTGTCCCAGCTGCTCTTGTGAGCTGCTGCACTGTGTTTTTACAATGCACCCGCCGACTGCTGAGGGTGAGGATGGGGAAATGGGTTCTGGCCATTCCGGCAGACCCTTTTAGCAGTTGCTCATACGGGCGCGCCTCTCCGACCATCTATGGGTTTCTGGATGGTTTGCTGGAATTCTCTCTGAAATGTGCCAAGCTTCCTGCCCAGGAGAAGACATTCACTTAATTTATTTAATCTGGATGATTTAATTCTCTCATTCAGATGGAACGAAACACAAATTTCGCATTAGAGGGGGCTGAGGGAGAGAGAGGAATGGAGGTTGAAAGGCAGTGACATCACTACCCCCGCGGCAGAATGTCTCTCCCACAGACCGCGGGCATCCCACACAGCTTGGCATTTTGGAGGCCCAGAGAGTAACGGCCTGGTCACAGGGCCTTCCCATGCTAAAGAATTGTCCGATTTCTGTGTTTCCACCCCAGGCTCAGACTCTCGCTGTTTTTAACTTCCTAAGTTCCGGTCCTCGGCTGCCCCTCCGCCCTTCTCCACCCCCACCCACCCCCACCCCTTGAACTTGAGGGCTCTGGTTCAGCAAACATCAGCCCTGCCTCTGCATGTTTCTCACAGTTGGCCCACCCTGTGAGTCCTGCGTGTTCTCAGTTTAGCTTTAACGTTCCTAGCTGCTTTCTTGTCCAGTCTGTCTTCTGCCTCTTTCCATTCCTCTGTCCCTTTCCCTTCCCCTGTGTCTTTATTGTGGTACTTTGTACACCAAGCTGAAATTTTTTTGTACACATGACTCTCTCCCACATATAGCCACAAGTTTCTTCTAGGCAAGAGACTGTCTTGCTCATCTGTGAATCACCAGGTCCCAGGGCGATGTTCACCACAGAGGAGGTGCCGGGCCAACAGAAGCTTGCTGAATGGATAAAAGAACCCACAAACGGGAGGACCAGGATGAACTCCGCAGTCCTCGAGACATGGGCACAGACATGTGCCACCCTCCCCATCTCACTCCTCATAGGCTTAGGTCACCACACAGATGTCCACCCCCACAAGAGTCAAAGGGCCACCCCTAACTCATGCTCCTGGTCTGCAGGCTAGCAGTCTATTCATGTTCTGCATACAGGGGCCCTGTGCTTTCAGAAAGACTTGAGTAGCCGAGGCTGTCCTTTTAAATATTGCCCAGGTGGAGGAAGAAGGGTGGGACTGGAGACGCATCCGGCATCCCAGTGTGGCCACCAAGGCAAAGCTCTGTGGAGGGACCCAGTCGGCTACCCTGCCTGTGCTAGCAGGCTGGGGTGGGAGGGTGAGGGAGGAAAAGTCTCCTAAGTGATCTTGATAAAGATCAAAGCAGTGGGGACAGATGAATGCTCCTGCAGGTAACTGGCCTCTCTGTACTCCACTCCTCACTTAAGCACTGGGGAATGTTTCCAAGAACCAACATGTTAATAAGTGAATGAACATGCCTATGAATGCTATTTGACCTTGGGCACATAATTCCCCTTCCTTCTTTCCTTCCTTCCTTCCTTCCTTCCTTCCTTCCTTCCTTCCTTCTCTCCCTCTCTTCCTTTTGACAGGGTCTCATATCCAAGGTGAACCCTGAATTATCTATGTAGCCAAAGATGAATTTAAACTTCAGATCATCCTGCCTCCACCTCCCCTCCCAGATGCTGGGACTACAGGCACCTGTCACTACACTTGTTTTTATGCTGTCCTGAGGATGGGAACCAGGGCTTTGTGCTACACAAGGTTTCTACCAAGTGAGCCACACCCCCAGCCTGACCCCACCCCCTCAATCTCTCTCTTTTCTTTCCATGCATGGTCTCATGCACACGAGACAAGAACTAGACCCCTGAGCTAATATCCCCACCCTGTTATTTTACATTTCTGAGGCTTAATTTTTTGCCACTTATTTTTTTAAAAAACAGTTTATTTTTATGTTACATGTGTGAGTGCTTTGCTTACATGTATGTGTATGCACCATGTGTGTGCCTGGTGTCTGTGGAGGTCAGAAGAGGGTGTCAGATCCTGTAGAACTGGAGTTACAGATGGTTGTGAGCTACCACGTGGGAACTGAACCCATCTCCTTTAGGAGAGTAACAAGTGCTCTTAACCACTGGGCCATTTCTCTAGCTCCTCCCCCTGCCCTTATAAGGAGGAGGGGGTTGCCCTGGTTATCTCCAGGGTCTCTGTGGTTCTTCTAGGCCCTTTTTCCTTTTGCCTTACTAGTGACCCAGGCCTGCACAAGTATGACTAATCACTTGCTTACAATAAGTATGACCCAAACCTGTCATTCGCTGCTTGAACTCTCAGCATAGAAAAACCAGTACTCTGAATGGAGCTGCAAAGTTCTCTTTGTGTTTGTGTGTGCATACATGTGCATGTATCTGCATGTGAGTGTGTGCATGTGTGTATGTGTGGTTTTGGGCAGGCTTCTTTTTTTTTTTTTTTAACCTATCTCTTGTGCATAAAGTGGCAACGATTATTGTCTTATTTATCACTGTAGCATCAAATGAATAATGGATTCAAGAGGTTTGCCACCTGTAAATGTCACTAAGGAACTATACGTGTGACAAGCCCCCACATTAGGTGCTGGGTAAATGCTCACTCAACAAATGAGTCCTTCCTGAAGCTCTGCAAGTCTCTCTTCTGTTTCTCTTAATGGACTTTACCCCAGCACTGCAGAGAGCATGAGGCGGCTAGTAGTTCCCCATTACTCCATAAAGGCCACCTAAGTGCTTCAACTTTGTCCTTACCCTGCCCCCCCCCATAAGTCAACAGGGTGGTTGGGTGGGGGCTGGGAGGGGGAAACAAAGGAGCTGTTAGCAGGTAGGAGCAAGTCAGCCGCTATCTGGGCAAGTCACCACCAATAAAACCCAATCAATGCAGCCCTTTTTAAGTTGGTTGGATCAGTGACCCAGAAAATAGCTCCCCCGCAGCAAAGGAAATGATAGTCAATAAACCGAGCCGTCAATGGGAAAAATCTATTAAAGAGAGTGAGATAGCAGGAGACCTCTGGTGTTAACGGAGACCCTTTGGAACAGAGCCATGAAGCCAAGAGCCCACGGTTAACCCTCTCGACTCAAGACCCAGAGTCGCCTCTGTCCCAGCGCCTATAGTACCTGCAGCTTCTGGTCCCCTCAGATAGTATAGAAGGATGCAGAACGTATGTTTCTTTGTATTTTCCAGGTCGAATGAGCAGGGGGCGTGTTCCCTGTTGGATGGACAGTAGGTGTTTGTGTAGCACCTGGTACTACCTGCCTGGGGTGCTACGGAGGGATGATATCTTATTGCTCCCATGGGAAAGCATCTGGGCGGTGGTCTCTTGAGCTGCAGTTGTAGTTTAATTGATGGAGTGCCTGGCTAGCATGAAGAATGAAGAAAGTGCTGGGTTCAATACAAGAACTTGGGTTGATATGGCAAACGGATAATCCTCAAACTTAGGAGGTGGAGGCTGGGGATCAGAGGTTCAAGGTCTTGGCTAGATAGTAAGTTCAAGGCCAGTCTGGCCTCCGTGAGCTCTTGTCTCAAAGATAAAATGAATATAGAGGTCTCTGTTCTCCCACTTCCAGCATCTGTCCTGTTGGAGGCGGGGGACATGCCTTACTCCACACCAAGCTGCTGACACCACCTTGCCAGCTAGTGGGACTTCCCTCCTCTAGTATCAACAAAGAAGAAAATTAGCTCCCAAGAAACTGGGCTTTCTCTCAGTTTCTTTCACCTAGTGAGGTGGGGACCAAGGACACTAGAGTGGACTGCCAGGTTTCTTAGGCAAGCTGTTTTGAACCTAGAAATATTTGGACAAGAGAACAGTTCTCATCATCTGGTCCTAGAAAAGCCACAGTGCCCACCCCAGCCCTTCATGCCACTTCTTTTGTTGCCATGGATACCAGGTCATAGGGCTGCATCTGTGTGTATATCTGCAGTGTGTCTGTGCAGCTGAGGATGCAGTTGCAGAGTGTCTCCATTACATCATGCCCAAGCTCATCTTCAGGGAAGGACATCTGGTCATGCTGCTGTGCCACGGGTCAGTGTGGACATGTTAAAGTATGTCAAAAGCAGCATGTGGATGCACAGCTGGGGCAACCCCAAGAGGGACGGGCTTTGGACCGAGGGCTGCAGGGAACAAGACCTTAGCTATGCTCTAGTTGCACAGAACCTTTTGATGCTTAGTTCTGTTCTCATGTGTCCTGTGCACATTTTTCTTACTGTGTTACAGTCTCCTTTTGGAAGGGATTGCTTCCTAGGGCCATAGTACTTGTGTATCCCTCTGCCCCCCATGTCAGTATGGGGTAGTTGTTGGCAGCTTCCTGGTCCAGGTGAATCATTTCTAGGATCCATGGGTGTTTATCCTGTAAATGGCCAAAGAATGCATAAGAATATGAGAGTTTCATTCTCCACCAGTTGAGTCTCATGTAGCCCAGGCTATTCACTGTATAGTTGAGGATGACCTTAAACTCCTGATCATCCTGCATCTGCCTACTAAGTGCTATGATGGATGACAGGTGTGTGTTACCACACCATGCTTAAGATGAGTTCAGGAATGTGACAATCCCAGGGAACAATCTCCAACTAGGGGAAGGTCCTCATTACAAATCTCTTCTTCTCCGGGGTTGACACTTGCATTATTTGTGGGGTACTAGCTGCTACCACCAGGGGAGTGGCCACATTTAATGGGTGGGGGATGTTCTAGAATGTTCAGAGGTAAGCCAGAAAAAAAAAAAAAAACCCTTAAAACACTATTTTTGTGGTGGAGCATGCCTTTAATCCCAGCACTTGGGAGGCAGAGGCAGGCAGATTTCTGAGTTCAAGGCCAGCCTGGTCTACAGAGTGAGTTCCAGGACAGCCAGGGCTATACAGAGAAACCCTGTCTTGAAAAAAAAAAAAAAAAAAAAACCCTCTATTTTTAGAGCTGAGTTCAACTTGTTCTTTGTCAAGAAAGGAAATATTTCCTGAGAACACAAGAATTGAAGGTCACTGTTTTCACTGGCCAGCTCAGGTCGGAGCAGCTTTTGGATAGGGAGAGAGGGCTTCTCATTTGCATTAGCAGGATGAGTGGGCACACAGACATGTGAGTTGAGCTTTTGGTTCCTGTGACTCATGGGTGAATGCCTTTTAAAGAATCTAGAAGTTTCTTTGGCATCTTAGAGAACATCCAGAAAGCGTCCAGTGTGTCCCAGGATAATAGGCTCTTGAGAACCCCAGGTTCAATCTTAGCATCTCAGTTTTCAGGGAAGCATGTGTGATCGCCCACCAAAAGTTCATATGTCTGGCTCATTCTGCATGCCCACAATCCCCAGTAAGACTCCAACCATTCCCTCTCTTCCTTGTCACCTTCAGCTCAGTGACCTCTCTCAACTCCAAAGGCCTGTGGACAGAAGTGCTACACAGCTGAGAGAAGTGAACCACTCATTCCTAGCTGAGCAGCATCAGGAAGACCTTTTCAATTTCGAAGTGGCCTCAACCCTGTAGCTGTGCACATCTGGGCAAGTCGCTTCACTTTCATGAGCGCTAGTTTCCTTTGTAAAATGAAAATAGTATCATCTTTTTCACAGTCCTAGTTAGGGTTTTACTGCTGTGAACAGACACCATGACCAAGGCAACTCTTATAAGGACAACATTTAATTGGGCTGGCTTACAGGTTCAGAGGTTCAGTCCATTATCATCAAGGCAGGAACATGGCAGCATCCAGGCAGGCATGGTGCAGGAGGAGCTGAGAGTTCATCTTCATCTGGAGGCTGCTAGAGGAAGACTGGCTTCCAAGCAGCTAGGATGAGGTGTTAAAGCCCATACCCACAGTGACACACCAGTGACTGCTCCAACAAGGCCACACCTCCTAATAATGCCACTCCCTGGGCTGAGCATATACAAACCATAACAGTTGCTTTAGGATCAAAGTGAACACGGCATGTGCAGTAGAGTGAGCGTAGCACACAGTAGGAAGTAGATAAAATCTTGGAGTTGATGAAATGCTTCAGTTGGTACAGTGCTTGCCATACAAACATGGGGACCTGTGGGAGGAGCTAAGGTGGGAGGAGTTAGGAGAGGAAGAGGAAAAGGAAGAGGATCGAGGGGAGAGAGAGAGATGTAGGAGGATGAAGAGCCATGCAGGTATGGAGAGCCGTCCTGGGTAGCAACTTATATTTAGGTTAGCTAATTGGGAAACACCTCTAATTGTACAGGCATATTGTTATTGAGCATTACCAAACATATAAAGCCTTTGATTAATATTTAAGCATTAGAGTCTCATTTTCTACCAGGCCCACGTGAATGGCAGGATGTTCTGGGCACAGCCCAGCCTTGCAGAGACAGTGTGGAAGATTGGCAGAGCTGGCATCTCCTGGGTGGCAGGGCCGGTGATCTGAGCCAAACGTCGGCATATTTTCGCCACAGGCCTTGCCTAGTCAGGAACATGACAGCCCCATATTGCAGGACAGATCGGGTGCCATTGTTTTAAAATATCTCACGCAACAGGGACCTGAGTTAGCTCCCCGGCACCCGTTAAAAAAAAAAGCTGGCTGCAGTGGCTGCTTGCACCTATAACCCTAGCACCAGGGAGGGGGAGAAAGAAGGATTCTTGGGGCTCACTTGCCAGCCAGCCCAGCCTAATCAGTGAGCTCCAAGTTCAGTGAGAGACCCTGTCTCAAAAAAGCCAAGGTGGACGGCTCTTGAGGAAAGATACTGGAAGTTGACCTGTGGCCTCTACACTCTTGGGCACGTGTGCACCACAAAAGGAATAGGATTTTTAGAATCACGCTTGCTTGCTTGTTTATTTGTGTGTGTGTGTGTATGAACATGGGTGTGGGTTTGGATGTGTGTGTCATAGCATTCATGTGGAGGTCAGAAGACAACCCGTGAGAGTCGGCTCTGTCCTACCGTGTAGGTTCCTCAGCCAGAACTCAGGATGTCATGCTTGGCTGTAAGTACCTTTACCCACTGAGTCATCTCCCCAGCCCCAAAGATAGCATTTTATTTGCAAAATAGACACCCTGTGCTGTAAACTGTTAGTGCTTTCTTTGGGTAGCGGTGGTACTGAATTCAAGGCCCAGGGGCTCAAACATTACCAAGGTTACCGCTCTTCCACTGAGCCACACCACCAGCCAGAGAATGGTTTAAAACAAAAACAAAATAAAGCAAAAACTTAGGGCTGGAGAGATGGCTCCGTGATGGGCGTACTGCCCTTGCAGAGAAGCTCCTAGGCTCTGCCTACAGGCCCCGGAGACAGTTCCTAGGCTGTCTCTCTCCTTCCCACTGGGAGGCTCATAGCTACCCATCTCCAGCTCCAGGGCATCTGATGCCTCTAGCCTCTACAGGCACCTGCATGCATGTGCACATACCCACACGCAAACATATATAATTAAGATAAGATAAAAATTTAATAACGTTATTAACAACAATAAAAACCTAGAGTCACTCAGCTTGTGAGGAAGTGAACGCCCACACGACCCAGAAATCTCCGCTGTAGTGAAGTGTGGCTGCCACCAGGTGGCAGTGTCGGCAAGCACACAGCTTCTCTAGCTGCTGCTAGGCCCGACTAGGAAGAGTTTTATTCCAGTTTAAATTTTTACTTAGAATGTAGATACCTTAACAGACCATTTAATCCCATGTGTCTTCACCTCAGGAGATGGAGGGCCAGAGAGGGGGAAGAACTCTGCCCAAGATCACAGCGTGTTGATGGCAGAGGTCTCTGCCAGTATCGCTGGCATTTGCACCCCTATCTTCTAGCTGGGAGCAGGGCAGGGCGGGGCAGGGCGGGGCAGGATGACAGGAACGTGAGAACCCCAGGTTCAATCTTAGCATCTCAAATTTTCAGAGAAGCACGTGGGGCCCCCCAAAAGCTCGTATACCTGGCTCGTGAACCCCACTACTTGGGGAAAACTGTCCTGGAGTGCACAGAACCCGAACTGTAAATCTTGTACCTCAATTATAGGTTATTTGTCACCTAGCATCATAGGCTATGAGAAACCTTAACACCTCCAATCTCAGGGACTCAAGGAACAGTTCCCATATCAGCTCTGTCTCTCTGTCTCTCTGTCTCTCTCTTCCTGGTGTCTCATGCACCTTCCTGTCTCCATCTCCAAATCTGAGAATTACAGGCAAGCACCATTATGCCGACTTTTTCAGTGCTGGGTCCAAAGCCAGGGCTTCCTTTAGGCTATCAAACACTGTGCCAAATGAGTTATGCCCCAGCTCTTTCTTTTCATACTTTTTATGAGACAGGGTTTCACTATATGGCTTAGTCTGGTTTGGAATTCACTGTGTATTCTAGGTGGCCTCAATTCACAGTAGTCCTCCTGCCTCAGGCTTCATTGTGCCTGTGTAGCACGTGAGCCACTACTTCCAGCTGGTGTTTTAAGACAAGAGTCTGTTGTTCTTTTGTACGATAGATGACAAGGCCCTCTATCACACAGTACTTGTGTGTGGAAGGTTCTTGGGCCTGTGAGCTGGCTCAGCCGGTCAAGGTGCTTGCTGCCAAGCCTGACACCCGAGTTTGATCCTAGGGACCCACATAATGGAAGGAGAGGCTTGACTCCTGCAAGATGTTCTGTGACCTTCTGGACTTCATTGGGATATGTGTCCTCTATACACAGAATAAATTAAAATGTAATTTAAAAAGAGAAGGCTCTGCGTGCAGCTTGGTGTCCTAACCTTTCATCCTAACTGGGTCATAATGGTAGGTGATTATACCCAATTCAGCTGGGACCACTGGGGTCTAGAGAGAGAAGCAGCTCACCTTGGGTCACACAGTATTTGCTGAGTCTGAGCTTTTTGCTCTTTGGAAGCTGATCGGGTCGGGTGGGAGAAGACTGAGGTGACCCACCTCCGTGGTTTGTAACCTCTGAAGGGTCCTTTGTCCTGCTTGGGAGAGTAGTGCGGGAGCAGCAGGCTCTGCGCAGACTCCAAGCCTCCTCACCCGCTTCCCCCACAGCAGCTCCCCATGAGTTCCTTTCCAGAGCACTCACTGAGTAGGTTGCTAGTGGAAATGTGGTTTTCAAATTTGGGAAATCTCCATTAAGTCCTTTTATTTAAGGAGGATGTCATTATCACGCCTCCCCGAGGACTATTACGGTTCTATTAGGCAAGGCCGCAGACTTCCTAGGTACTGTCTGGGGTCTGATTCCTGGGCAGGAAAATACGAGACAGGAAGAAGGGGGGCAGGGAGCAGGAGAGAGAAAACGGGATGCGGAGCGGGCTGGAGGGAGGAGAGGAGAGGGGTGAAGAATCAGAGAATAGAAGAGGGAGCCTGAGAGGTGAGAGGTAGAGCGCGCCCCCTAGTGGTAGAGGGAGCGCGGGGAGTCCGGGGCCAAGTGGTCACCTGCTCCTCTTTTAAGGTTCAAAATGAAACTGGAGAAAAGCTGCCTGGATTCTGCTCTCTGCACAGTCAGGGAGGGGCCACAGGGGAGTCCCCGTGCCCTCCAGCTGCTGCTCACCCTCGGAGTCCTGGTTCAGATCTTGGAGGGGCCTTTAGGATGGCCAGCGACAGAGAAAGAGTTAACTAAGAAAGGCAGTTTTGTAAACTAGGCTTGGACTCAGGGGCACTGGCCTTCCTGGCCGGCTCTGAGACATCGTTTGCTCTCCTCCTGGAGCTTCTGAGTGAGCTCCAGGGAGGCTTGGCACTAACCTCTGCTCTGTGCTGTGCCCTTGGCACCTGGTAGGTGCTCAGGACGTGTTTGTGTTCCGACTGAGAGATGGGGAAACGGTCCCTCTGACTCTTCTTGTCTCTTCCTGTACTTAGAGCTAAGTCATATGGTTTGAGTTGCTCTCAGCAAAGCTTGCCGACCCTCGATGTCTTCCGATTATCCTACTGAGGACCCCCACCTCCAGCCCACCCCCACCCACCTCCTGGGTAAGGTTTAGGAAGGGTCAGGAGCTTCATGGCAAGCAGCTGACACTCATTTGACCAAATTCGAAAGAGAAAAATATATTTCCCTCGAGGGACCTGTGTGTAGGGGTTACCAGCTCAGGCTGGAAACATTCACCTCCATCAGGAAGGCTGCTACTCTGAGGAGAACATCCGGACTGGACAATCCCCTGCTTGTGGGTTCCCCGGGTCTGGGCAACCTCCTTCCACGAACCTCTGTCTGTTCAGAGCTGCCTTGGATCCTGAGCCTGAGGCCAGGACACCCCCCTTTGCACTCTCCTTGCCCTGTGAGAGCTAGCCCAGTGCCCCTGGGGTGCCCCTGCCTTGGAGCTCCTGTGCAGAAGTGATTAATGAGGCAGGGATAAAACCTTTCTTCCCCAGCTGTGTCAACAAGCCCCTGTGGCCTTTCAGGCTTCGGGATGGGGAAGCAGCCCATTCCCTAGGCCTGTTCTCCCTTTACCCTGGGCTCCCTGTGATGATTGTGATTTTATGATACCCACAGCACTTGATATTTGCTGAGAGCATTGAGAGGGGAGGAAGTGAAGTCCCTCTTTTTTTTTTCCTTTCCTCCTCTCAGCTGTGTGAGCCACAGGATGTGACAGCGCTATCATTGGTTGACCAGGAACAACTGGTGCCCCATGTCACCTTCTCTGTGAAGCTTTCCTGAGGGCATCTGGTAGGCTTTGTCCATTCACTCCCTCCTCTGTGGGGCCTGGCATCTGTGGGCATGTGGGAGGAGATGTCTGTTCTGCTCACTGCCCCTTAACAGAGGGGGCTATGTGTTCTTAATCTTTCACATTGTGTTCCTGTGTGTGTGTATGAGTGTGTGCGCGCGCGCGTGTGTGTGAGTGTGCGTGTGAGTGTGTTTATGTGTGCCTATGTGTGAGTGTGTGGGTGCGTGTGTGCATGTGTGTGAGTGTGCATGTGTGAGTGTGTTTATGTGTGTGTGAGTGCGTGTGCGTGCGTGTGTGTCTGTGTGTGTTGTGTGGGTGCCAGGGACTGAACTCAGGACCTTGTACAGTGTAGGCACATGGTCTGTTGTGCTCTCTCCAAGCATCTCTTAAGCATCAATCTTTCCCACACCCCAGTCTTAGGGTGGCCAGGCTTGCTGCTTTGCCCACTGTTACAAAATAAACAAATGCTCAGTAGACCCAGCATGGTCTGTGGTCCACGATGTCTGTAGCTGTGGCTCAGAGGTAGCCAGGACCACATGCCTTCCCCTTCTCTCAACTTGTGGTTGGGTTGTTCCTAGGGGCTCCTACCCAAGGCATCTGATGGAGAGGCTCATGGGTGATGCCCTTGGCTTGAGGGTAGGTTAGGGAGCAGGAAGCCAGAAGTCATTCCATGATATTTGTGTGGTTTTATCTATTCAGATTGGTTGGCACTCACTATGTAGTCCAGCCTTGGACTTGTATTGATCCTCCCATCTTGGTTTTCAAGTGCTGAAGTTTCAGGCACCAGCTGCCCTGTCTGATAATATTTGAAAACAAACTCCTTGGCTTTACAGGAAAGCTGCGCTTAGACTTTCTACTCAGCCCCTCCACACCCTAACCCATACAACCAGGTACTCTGGGCAAAGCTGAGAACCTTACTTCGCTAACAGATCTGATGGTCAACTTTAACTGTCAACATGGCAGCCTAGGATCACCTGGGAAGGGAGCCTCAATGGGGCACTGTCTAGATTAGGTGGGCTTTGAGCATACCTTTTTAAAAGGCTGGCTTAATGGATGTAGGAAGACCCAGCCTGAATGTGCAATACACCATTTATTCCCTGGGTTGGGGTCGGGATGATGGGCAGGGGAGTGGGCTGAGCAGGAGGAGCAAGCAAGCGTTAATTTGTTCTCTCTGCTTGTCTCAGGGTTTTACTGCTGTGAACAGACACCATGACCAAGGCAACTCTTATAAGGACAACTTTTTTTTTTTTTTTTTTTAAGATTTATTTATTATGTATACTGCATTCTGCCTGCATGTACACCTGCTGGCCAGAAGAGGGCACCAGATCTCATTATAGATGGTTATGAACCACCAGTAGTTGCTGGGAATTGAACTCAGGACCTCTGGAAGAGCAGACAGTGCTCTTAACCTCTGAGCCATCTCTTCAGTCCACAAGGACAACATTTAATTGGGGCTGGCTTACAGGGGTTCAATCCAATATCATCCAGGCAGGAGAATGGCAGTGTCCAGGCACACATGGGGCTGGAGGAGCCAAGAGTTCCATATCTTGTTCCAAAGGCAGCTAGCAGAAGACTGACTTCCAGGCAGCTAGGACGATGGTCTCAAACCCACAGTGACACACCTACTTGAACAAGGCTATACCTCCTAATAATGCCACTCCCTGGGCCAAGCATATACAAGCCATCACACTGTACTTGACTGCGGATGTGATGTGGCTAGCTGCTTCTGGTTCCCACAACCTTTGACTTCCTGCCGTTAGTGGACTGTAACCAGGAACTGTGGGCAAAATGAACCTTTCATCCTCTAAATTGCCTTTCATGAGGGTATTGTATTAGAGCCACAGAAACAAAACTAGAACAGAAACCTCCCATTAGATTTTATCAGTGTTTCCATGAACAGAGGTTAGTTCATATGCTTTTGTTGACTTATTTGTTTGAGACAAAGTTTTGCCTTGTAGCCTAGGCTGGTCTTGAACTCCTGGAGACCATCCCGTGCCAGCCTTCTAAGTACTGGGATTAAAGACTTGGCCAACCACACCCATTTTTAAAAAAAATATTCTTTTTTTAGAAGCTAGATCTTGCTATGTGGTGTATATCCCAAACTGTCTTGAAACTCACCATCCTCCTGCCTCAGCCAGCCTTCTGAAAGCTGGGGTTACAGTGAACAATAACCAACCAGGTTTAACCCACATGTTTTTAAAGATGGCCCTTTAACAATTCACAAACAGGGCTGAGCGTGTAGCTCAGGGGTAGAGCTCCTGCTCTGCATCCATTGGTTTGATTCCTGTTGCCACAAAGTTAAAAAAGAAAAAAAAATTATGGTCGCAATGCTTTATTCCAAGTAACCAATTTGAGTTATTTCATTGTAAGGACAAAACGTTTACACAGGAAAATATTCTAGTTAAATACTGTCACTATGTTTATCAAATTTTGCTTTTCTCACTCTCTTGTACACTACCACAGACTCTGTCCTGGGGAGTGAAATACTGTTTTTTTTTTTTTTTTTTTTTTTTTTTAGATTTGTTTTAATATCTAATTATGTGTTGTGTCTGTGTGTCTGTGTGTGGGTTATATGAGTATGGGTGCAGTACCTATCCAGGCCAGAAGAGAGCACCAGATCCTCCTGGAGCCTTGCATGGGTGCTAGGAATTGAACTCACAGGGGACGCCCAAGTTCTCAACTGTGGAGCCATCTCTCTTGCCCTTAAAACATCTTTTTGAAAGGCCACTCTCAAGTTATATTTTTGTTGTACTGGGTAGGGCCTGAACCCAAGGCTTACATTTGTATGGTAGGCACTCAAGCTACATACCTGGACATTCCCCACCACCTTAAAAATTGTATTGTATGTGTCTTTATTTTGAGATGAAGTCTCACTATGTAGCCGTGTCGCTCTGGAACCCATAATGTAGTCCAAACTGACCTGGAACTTGCTGAGATCATCCTGTTATTCCTCTTGAGTGCTGAGGGCTGAGACTGCAGACATGGACCACAATACCTGGCCTGAGATCACCTTCTACATCCATGGCATTACTGCTGGTTTGAGCAAGGAGAAGTGATTCCTGGGCCAGTGGAGGACTGAGAAAAGCAGAGGGAGTGTAAGAAAGGAAGTAGGCTTAGAGAAGGCCTGTGGAGGAGAAGGCTCTCTAGGTGTGAGTGGACTCCTCCGCCCTGCCTCCCTGAAAGGCAGAGCTGTGTGTTTGAGCTGAGAGCAGGATGAGCACCCTGGGCTCACTGGTCAATTGATCGTAGCCAGTTTCCTGTCCTTGTCTGTCTCCCTCTCCTTGGTTACCCACCATTTACATGTGCACAGTCAGTCGCTCTTGGTCTTGCTTGCTCTTCTGGCCAAATGAAATAATTAGAATGAAAATTTCAATTATAATGTCACCAGATGCTCTGTTAATAAGAGAGGTGAATATTCCACCCTGCCGTCAGGAAGACAGGATCTTCCTGTGGAGCTAAGTCTTTGGAGGCCTGAAGGGCTGGAGGAGGAAGCAAGAGAGCAGGTTGGTTGAGGGGTCAGTTAAGGTCCCCTTCTCCCCGCCACCTCCCTGCTCTTTGGCTTCTCCATAGACAGCTCCCCCTGTGTTTTGAAGGTCTCGGACAATGTCCGCTGATGTCATCTTTCGCCCTTGCTGGTCTCTAATTCTCCGCTTCAAGAGGTAGGCCAGCTGGGGACTGGTGAGCCAGCAGGAGGATGTGGGAAGCGAAGCATTTGGAATTTGGTTCTGGAATTATTTTTGGAAGGTGTGGCAGTGGCTCCTGGGAGAGTCCTCTGCAGGGTAGGGGGAGGGGCGGGGCAACCAGACTGAGCCGATGGGGAGAGGCAGCCGAGAATGGAGAGACTCTTGAGTCCTTTCCCTGTTGCTGAGGACGGGGCACCTTGCTAAGTTGCCCTGAGAGTAGAAGTCCATGCCCACTTACAGTCTTCTAAGTCTGTGTCTCACATGCTTCAAAAGATGGCTAGTGTGAAGTGTGTGTGTGTGTGTGGGGGGGGGCGCGTTAAGTGCACTCTCCACTTAAAGTGATTCTTAGTGGATTTTCACTCAAGACTTAGGGTGCCAGAAGCTCATGGTCACACAAAACTTCCACTGGGTCACTGGCTTCAGGTCCCTTATCTTCCCAAGATAGAGGATGAAGTTCCTAGACAAGGGAGAGTGAATTCATTCAGATGGGAGCTTTATTGTGGGGTTTGAGAGCTTTATTGTAGGGTTATAGGTGGGGCTTCAGATAAGGACAGCCAAGGTGCCTGTGACAGAAGCAGGTCCTAGAAGTAGGACACCATCAGGCTGCTGGGCTGGGAGCTTTATTCCTTCAAAAAATGTATCACACTTATTTATTTGCTTATTGGGGTGTGAGCCACAGCACACTCGGGGAGGCTGGAGGACAACTCACAGGAGTTAGCTCTTCCCTCCCACCTGGGTCTAGGGATCAAATTTTGGTGGTTGGGATTGGGAACCAAGCGCCTGTTCTCCAGGAAGTGTCTTGCTCCCTGAGTCCCAGGGTTGTTTTTTTTTTTTTGGACGCATGGAAGAAACTGAGATGAGGCACAGGTGGGGGTCCTTCAACCCACCCATGAGGTGCCCAGGTATCTCCCAGTTTCAACCAATCTTCTAATGCAACTTCCAGTCACAAACATAACTCACACAGACATAGACACACAGAGAAACACACACACACACATAAATACACAGAACACATAGATAATGCCCCCATACAAATACACAGAACACACAGACACACATACAAATACACACCACACACACACATACACACAAGAATACACAGAACACACAGACACACACATGCAAACACCCAGACGCACATATACATAATACTCTCTCCGACCCGTTGAAGCACCACCCCTCTCTCCTCAGAATGTCTGGAAGGAGCTGTCTACACTCGTTGCTTCAGCTTCCCCACTTCTCATGGATTCCTCAACCCTTGCCCCGGCATTCCATGGAAAAGGACATGGTAGTTTATAGCGTTTTTCGGATGCTACCTTGGAATACCAGAGACTAATTTATAAAGAATAAAGGCTTGGCCTGAGGAGATGGTTTGGTTAATGAAGTGATCATTGCTCAAACATGGGGGCTTGGGTTGGATTCCCTGGAACCAAGAAGTGGCATGCACTTGTAATGCCAGGACAGGGGAGTCCTGCCAGGAGGATCCCTGAAGTCCCCTGGCATGCCAGCCCAGCCTAGTCTGAGTTGTAGGGCAGTGCCTGAATAAACAAGGTGAGTGCCATCTTTCTAAGGGCTATGCCAAGCTGACCTCTGGCCTCCATGTGTGTATGCAAGCATGCAGACATGCACATGTACATATGGCAAATATAAAACGAATAAAGGGTTATTCAGCTCCAAGTTCTAGGGGCAGGGAGGGCAAAGGGGTCAATTCAAGAGACAGAGCTAAATAGGCTTTTGATTTTAAATGTTTGACAAATCTTTTTAAAAAATGAAAAGCTTTAAAACATTTATTTTAAGTTTTAAAAGATTTATGTATCTTATTTTACATGTTTGTTTTGCTTGCATACACACACACACACACACACACACACACACACACACACACACACACATATATATTATCCTGGAGGGCAGAAGAGGGTGTCCTGATTTCCAGGAACTGGAGTTATGGGCTGTTATGAATTTCCATTTAGATATTTTGAACTGAACCCAGGACCACTGGAAGAGCAGCCAGTGTTCTTAACTACTCAGTCATTCCTCCAGCTCTCATATTTACTTTTCTGTGTGTGTGTGTGTGTGTGTGTGTGTGTGTATGTGTACATGACTTTGGGTACCTACAGAAGCCAGAAAAGGAAGTCAGATCCCCTGGCGTTGGGGTTCCAGGCTGTTGTAAAAACCACTCTCGAGAGAAACCCATTAATCATGAATGAATTCATGGCTCATGAAGACCTTGGCCCTCAGGACCTCATCTTTCCTTAGAGTCCTCCCATCCCTTCCCACCATGTCATTTCTTAATACCTCAAATTGGGATTGAATCCCAACATGGTTTAATGGAAATGCAGATTTTGGCAGATACTGGAATTCCTTTAGCTAAACTCACCTACAGCTAGCTCGTCTCTAAGCTGCGGTTGGCTCTTGTCTTCATGCCTTCCTGTCCGCCACGTGGACCCTTCTCCTCCAGTGTTTCAGCTCCTGGTCTTCTGGTTGCCCCTTGCTATTCTTTCTTCTCATGATCTCCCTGGCTAGCCCTCAATGACACCCAGGTCTATTTATTAAATGTATTCCTTTTGTTTATTTTAAACGTGTGTGTATGTGGGTGTGCTTTTGTGTGAATGTATGCCGTGAGTGTATAGGAGCTTACAGAGGCCAGAGGGGGCTGTCATATCCCCTGGAGCTGGAGTTACAGGCGGTTGTGAGTCACGCAGTGTGGGTACTGGGAAGTGAACTTGGATCTTCAGCAAGAGCAGTATATGCTCTTACCCAGGATCCCTCTCTCCAGTCCCATGTTCATTTCTTGCATCTGTCTTCTGTGGCCTCTCACTGTGAGCTCCTCTCATGCACTCTCTGCCCGGGCAGCTCATGGGCCCATGTGCCCTTTGCCCACACAGCCCAGGATCAGTCTGAGCATGCTCCAAGCCCTGAGTCCTGAGCCCATCATCTCTCAGCTGGTCATTTTACCTGAACAATCTTTCACGAATCCTAAAGCCACAGGTCCGCAGTTGAGCACATCTGTTCCTCGGCTTTCCCTCCTCACACTTGCTTACACACGTGGCTTACACTCACACAGAAGCACACTCTTTCTACAGTGCAGAATTGCCCAAATCTCAAAACTAGTTCTTGATCTAAACACCTCCAGTTTCTTTCTTTATTTTTAAAAGCATCTTTTTAAAAAGATTTACTTATTTTATGTAGATGAGTACACTGTCACTGTCTTCAGACACCCCAGAAAAGGGCATCAGATCCCATTACAGATGACTGTGAGCCACCCTGTGGTTGCTGGGAATTGAACTCAGGACCTCTGGAAGAGCAGTCAGTGCTCCTAACCACTGAGCCACCCCTTCAGCCCCAACACCTCCATTTTCTTACCCTCAGCAGTATAGACTGTACACACCAGCTTGTCTGGCTTCTCGGCGTAAGTGTCCCTGACTGCTGTCCCTGGCCCCTGCCCCTCCACTACTGCCCTGCCTTTGCTTCCATTAGTGAGCTATTCAATGGGATTTTCCACCTCCAGATCCTTCCCTAAATCCTTGCTTGATGGCTGATCAGACCCCTCATTCCCCAGGGCACCAGGCATCTCATTGCCCTGTCTTACCCTCATCAGGAATCCCACCGGCCTTGATGTCTCCACTCAGTAATTTTTCATCCACTGACTCTGCCCTGTTCTTTGGTTATCTGTCTTCGCCATCCTTATTGTGTTCAGAGTTGAGTCTGATCTCTCTTCCCTATTGCCAAAGCCCATGGTAGTAGCCCTGGCTACTTTATTGTCTTGTCGTTTTTGTTTTGAGATAGGGTCTCACTATGTAACCCAGGCTAGCCTTCAACTCTCAAACTACTTGCCTTAGCGTCCTGTCTTTAACAATTGTCATGAATAATTCTTTTTAAAAAATTTAGTTTATTTTGTGTATGTGAATGTTTTGTCTGCATGTATGTCTGTGTATCACATGTGTGCAGTACCTGTAGAGGCCTGAAGAGATGGGCCCCTATGTGGGTGCTGGGAACCAAACCCGGGTCCTCTGGGAGAATAACCACTGAGCCATCTCTCCAGCCCAGTAATGCTTTTCTTTTTTCAAAATGAGTAGCCTGGCAGAGCAGGCCCCAGGCCCAGCAGACTCCCCGTGTGTGGGTGTATGTGTACCCTGCTTCTCTCTTCGCTCTGGGTCCATTCCTCTATACCCGCCCCCCTTACTTGCCTTTTATTATTATTTTAAGAGATTCATTTATTTGATGTTTGTAATTGTATGTGCCTGAATGCAGAGCTCTGAGGGCAACTTGTGGAGTCAGATCTCTCCTGTCATGTGGGTTGTGAGTATTGAACTCAGGTTATCAGCCTTGGCCACAAGGCCTTAACCTTAAATAGCCCTTACCTGCCTTTTGAAGCAGCGGCCTGGAGCCTGTTCCAACCTCCCCAAAATAACCCCATTTTGGTTATTTACTGGGCTCTGTGAACCTTGAACCTTGAGGGAAGGTCAACTTTTCTTTAAAGGTTTTTTTTTTTTTTAATGTATGAGTGCATATACATCCGCCTGCCTGAAGGGGGCATCAGATCTCCCTAAAGATGGTTGTGAGCCGCCATGTGGTTGATGGGAATTGAACTCAGGACCATCTGGAAGAGCAGTCAGTGCTCTTAACCACTGAGCCATCTCTCCAGCCCCCTGGCCAAGCCTTTCTTATCTCCTCTGCCTCTATTCCCACGATTTCCACACAGGGCCAGGCACAAAACGGGCATGAATGAATGAATGAATGAATGAAATAAACAGTGAAGTCGAAAAAATTTCTTTTCCTCATTGCTTCTCGGCTAGATCTGGGGCCGCCCTCTGTGACCCCTGGCCTCAAACCAGAGCTCAGAACATCAGGTTTGGAGGTCCAGGTTCCTGGTTCCCCTAGTCCAAAGAGGACAATAAAGGTCTCCTCTAGAACGCTGGGTCATTCCACTGAGGAAATTAAAACAAAAGTGAATTAATTGCTCTTCACATGGAACCCAGCTTTGTGAGTGTGCTAAGTGTCTTATTAAACAAACAACCCTAAAAGAGAGACGCTCTCCGCTCTCATTTTTCATAGTAAGAGAAAAAACAAAGGCTCAGGGCTGGGGGCTTTGGGGAAAACCTGGCGAAGGCTCTTGTTCTTTGGGGTCGGAGGTCACTGGAGCAGCTGCTGCCTGGGGATCAAGCTCAAGGTTCTGGAGAGATGGAAAAACCTGGCCTGCCGCTTTTCCTCCGAGGCCCCTTAGCTGCTAACAGGAGCCAGCTGAGCGAACACAAACAGAGGCGCTGTGACCAGCACAGATCCCAGCTTCCTCTGAAATTTCCAGCCTCGTTTTTCCTGTCGGATTCCAGACAGATGAAACTTTCCTGGCCCTGGCCTGTTCCTGGCAGCATCTCTCCTCTGAATCACCATAAATCAGGTCTGGGGGTGAGCAGTGGGTTTTTCCTGATTGACAAGCCTCTGCCTGTGGTAAAGCGGGATCTCTGCTACATAGGCTAATAAAATAGGTCGGGGGAGGGGGGGGCGCGGGAGTGTTGACTAAGCCCTCCCCAACACAAGTCTCTTCAGGTATTCCTTTGTATTTGAAAGTTTTAAATCTGTCTATAATTATTATTTCCTTGAGAACGGCTGCAGATATACAGATATGGGCCTTTGGGGGGCTGTGGTGGTTGTAAGCAACGCCATTGTTTGAGGGATCACATAGGGGACCTGTGCATTCCTTAAAGCTTCCATCATCCACGAGTCCCCAATTAATTTCAATACAAACACCGGATCTGGCCTCCTCTGTGTCTCTGTCTCTGCAGCCATAACACATGAGGTCATACAGCTTTGGTTAACCAACCCGAGGAGGTGCCGGATGGAGGTGGGGGGCTTCCAAGCCCGCGGGAGGATGGGGTATCTGCCCTGCCTGACTCCAGCAGGGCCGTTTATTGCAGGGAGGGGTCATGGGGCACCCATACTCTCTTCTTTGATGGCTTTTAAGTAACCCAGCCCCTCTTCATCTCAAGCCACCCCTCTGTCATAGTGCCACCCTGTGTTTTTGTTGTTTGGTGACAGGGTTTTGAGTCTCCAGGGCTAGTCAAGGAAGGCCTTGAACTTCTGCTCTTTCTATCTCCAGCTCCTGAGTGCTGGCATTACAGGTGTGTGCCATTATCCCTGGTTTTATGAAATGGGGGAGGGGAGGAGATTGAATTTAGGGCTTCATGAATGTCAGGCAAGCTATATGCTAGGCTCTTTCCCCTTTATATTTAGGTAGGGACAGGGTCTCATGTATCCAAGAATGGGAATGGCTTCAAACTTGATGAGGATGGTCTTGAACTCTTGATCTTGACGCCTCCATCTCTTGAGTGCTGGGATTATAGGTATGTACCATACTACACCTGGTTGGTACTCCTGGGATCAAACCCAGTGCTCTGTTCAATCTACCCCTCTCATCCCCCTCCCTACCATCCTCATCTCCCTCCCTCCCTTTCCCTCCCCCTCAGAGCTCTTGCATACTCTGTCCACTTGGAGTGTCTTGTGACCTTTTAATCTGGCTCCTTGTTCACAGCAGGAGCCTTCTTCCTCCAGGAAGGCTTTCTGCCTCACTTCATGGGGTTAGTTGCCGATTCTACACAGCCCATTGGTTCTCAGACAACCATTCACATCAGAATCACCTGGAGGGTTTATGAACGTGTTGATTGGTGGCCTGCTCCCACGTTCTGCATTATCTGACTTGGGTTGGGCCTGCCGATGTGTATTTCTAACAAGCTCTCAGGGGGCGCAAGATGCTACTGCAGACCCTGGCAGCCGGCTCCCTTGATATCATTTATCCTGCTGGCTTGCAACTACCCACTTATTTGTTGTGCCTTCCCCGGAGGGCAGCTGGGATCTTCTTCCTCTCTAAGCCTATGGTTTAGACAGCTGTGTGCACAGTGAAGCTGCTCACTGGAGGTTTGCTGATTAAGTGAGTTGTGGATTCAGAGGAGGCTGGCTGGCTGCCGAGCTTCGAGAGCTTCGAGCTTCCTTCAAGCTTCTTCGTAGAAGGTTGGAGGAGGTGCCTATCTCCCAGAGGAAGCTGCTGGGCAGAATAGCTGATCTTCAGGGTCCACAGGATGGCGAGTGTGGATTGTCTTCATCAAGGGGAATGAACACAACTCTCCTCTTCCATGCACATCTCCAGGAAGAGATGGGAGGCCAGTGGTTCAGGTGCCAACAGGAGGAATAGGGTATTGAACTGTCTTAGTTAGGGTTTTACTGCTCTGAACAGACACCATGACCAAGGCAACTCTTATAAGGACACCATTTAATTGGGACTGGCTTACATATTCAGTCCATTATCATCAAGGTGGGAGCACGGCAGCATCCAGTTAGGCATGGCGCAGGAGGAGCTGAGAGTTCTACATCTTCATCTGAAGGCTGCTAGCAGAAAACTGGCTTCCAGGCAGCTAGGATAGGAGTCTTATAGCCCACACCCACAATGACACACCTACCCCAACAGGGCCACACCTTCTAATGGCGCCACTCCCTGGGCTGAGCATATACAAACCATTACATGAACTCAATCTGATTTTTCTGAGACCTAGGAAGGCCAGATGATGAAAGAATACACAGCTGTTTTTATTGGTTCCATCATGGATGGTGTGTGTGTGTGTCCATGCATATGTGTGTGTGTAGGCCAGAAGTCAATGGTGTATGTTTTAATTACTCTCTATCTTTTATTTTCTGAGGCAAGGTTTCTTGTTTAATCTGGAGCTCACAGAGTCAGCTATACTTGCTGGCCAACACCAGGGATCCTCTGGTCTCTACCTCTTCAGTGCTAGGATTATAGGTGAGCGCTGCTCCATACACATCTCCTTCCCCTGAATCAACCCCTGCTCAGCCTCCTGCTACTGAATGCTTTAGACTCATAGACCAGCCAGATCTAAATTTCTACCCAAAGTGTAAACTCCTTGAGGATACATCTGTCCAATTGAAATAACGACAGACAATTGTCCAATCTGTGCTCTTGAACTGGCTCCAACTGATCAGATCATACAAAATGGAGTCACTCGTCCTAAATTCTACATAATCAAAGCAAGGCTTTCAGGAGGCAGATGGATTCCAAAACAGATGGGCTCATTCCAAAACCAGGGGATTATAGCTGATCCTGTTGTCATCAGAAGGAGCTCGCCTCTGGTTTAGCCGTTATATAAGAACGACTTGACCCTGGGTGGTGGTAATGGTGGTGGAGCCCACATTTAATCCCTGGGAGGCAGAGGCAAGTGGATCTCTGAGTTCAAAGCCAGCCTGGACTACAGAGCAAGTTCTAAGACAGCCAGGACTACACAGAGAAACCTGCCTCAAAAAAAAAAACAAAACAAAACAAACAAACAAAAAAAAAAAAATAAAAACCCAACCCCCCCCCCCAAACCCAATAACAACCAAACAAGCAAAACCAAAACAAAACCCCAACAACTAAAAACCTCAAACCAAAAGAGCATCTTGAAACTAACTGATCTGGCTTTTCCCCTATTCTATTTCCTTGTTCCCACCTTACAGACCCCGTTGTTATTCACCTGTCCAGTGAGTCGGTGTGATAGAGGCTTCCTTTACTTATGAATCATCTGTAAAAGCCAATTTGACAGCTGGATTGGTCTGCAGTTCAGTGGTGAGAACTTGTCCAGTGTGTGCAAGGGTCCAGATTAGAACCCCAGCCCTGGAAAAAAAGTATGTCTGATCTATAACTATGTTGTAATTATTAGGTGGTATATACCCTATGTCTTTTTGTTTTTTGGAGGTGGGTTTCAGTTAGTCCCCAACTGGTCCCAAACTTGCCGTGTCCTCAAGGATGTCAAGGATGACCTTGAACTCTGGGTTCTCTTGCTCATCCTCCTGAGTGAGTTTAGTTATGGGTGGGTACCACCATGCCTCTTTGCTTTTTTTATTATTTTCTCTATGTTTGTGTAACAAGGTCTCACTCTAGTGGAGGCTGGTCCTGAACTTGCAATGGTTCTTCGGAATCAGCCTCCCAAACACTGAGTTCTAGGCATAAGTCACCATGTCCTGCACTTCCTACTTCTTAATAATCTCTGTAGCTTAGCCCTGCTCCCCCTACAGCACCTTCAGTGTTCTACAGCTCAGAGAGCCTATCAGGAGAGAGGTCAAAGTCTGGTTCTGGCACTTGCACCCTGTGTCAACTTGGACAAGTTATAGTTGTCATCAAGCCTCCATTGCTTCTTCAAAAAGGATGCACCATGAGCGGCCCCTCCCGCGGACTGCACTTCGATCTCAAATCCAGCCTTCAAGCTTTGTCTTCACACGTCCCAGAACTGGCCAGCTTCCTGAATAGCCCCTTCTAACTTCCTGATAGTAACGGAGGACAACGGCCTGCAAGGGGGTCCACGGAGCTGGACACAAGCTCTTTTACCCAGTCTGAGTTCAGCCGGAAAGCCAGACCTCAGACAGGAGGGAGGAAAAATTATTAAAGGATTAAGTCTAGAATAATCCTCTACATCCCAGGAGGCTCAGAAAGCAATAAGCCACGGACTTAAAAATCCGATCTGTGGATTCATGGGGGTGGCCCCGGTGTTCTGAGGCAGGGAATGGGTTTCAAGGGTGCAGTGTGGCCAGATCTTTGCTAAAATATGGTCTCATTCTGGACGCTTGGACGGCATTTCCCCTTCGTCTTGTCATGGTTTTTAATAATGAGTGAGCTGCAGAAGTAGGGGAATTTTTTTTCCCTGAGATTCCACAAAAATAAAAAAAAAATTTAATTAAAACCCACAAGTCGTGAAATTTCATCCTTGTAAAGAGAGACATCTTGGGACTCAGCCTCTGGCAGATCCCACCCCAGGGAACTGGGGTTCACACTGGCCCCTCCCCAGTCACTGATGGAGGCCAGTCTGACAAGTGATATCAGCTCAAGTATACAGCAGCTCTGAACTAACTGGGGTGAGGAAGATTCCTGAGGCCGGCCTAGAAAATCCAGAAGGGTCACAGACATGGAGCAGGGGACATTTCAAGGGCCTGAAGACAGGTCCCAGAATGTGGGCTTGGGAAGACACTGAGTGGTCTGAGCTTTGGGGACAGAAAATGTAGTTACTACTTTTTCTTGGACCGGGAGAACACAGGAGACTTGGAGCCAGGGATCTTGCAGTCTATGCCGTCTATGATGTCACAAACTAGCTTACAAAATACTCAACTCCTTCCCTTCCCTCCCCCTTCCCCCTTTTCTTCTTTTCTTCCCGAGACAGGGTTTCTCTGTGTATCCCTGGCCATCCTAGAACTGTCTCTGTAGACCAGGTTAGCCTCAAACTCATGTAGATCCACCTGCCTGTGTTTCCTGAGTGCTGGGATTAAAAGCATGTGCCACTACCACCCAGATTCAACTCATTTCCTTATGGGCCTCAGTTTCCCCATCTGTAAAATGAGTTGAATTAGCTAAATAAGGGCTTTCCTAAGTCACATGGAAGAAACTTGAGGTAGCTTACGGATTGCACAGAGCCCCTCCTTGCTACTCCCAGGTATCTTTGAGGGTCAAGCTCCCTCTCTTCCTGTCCCATTTCTGCCTTCTTTGTCTGCTTCCCAGCTTGGTATTTTCTCTAAAATTTTGCTTGAACAAAGGGTGCTGAGGCTGAGAATACTCACAGACCCCTGAGGGCCGTTCTGGCTAGGCGAGCCTGTGATCTGCCCTGATTCTCTCTAGTAGTCGGAGAAGCTTCATTCAGGAAATGTGGTTCCTCCCTCCTCTGCCCCCCCCCCCGATATTTATTTATTTATTTATTTATTTATTTATTTATTTATTATATGAATACTCGCCCCCCCCCGATATTTATTTATTTATTATACGAATACACTGTAGTAGTCTTCAGACACACACCAGAAGAGGGCATCAGATCCCATTACAGATGGTTGTGAGCCACCATGTGGTTGCTGGGAGTTGAACTCAGGACCTCTGGAAGAATAGTCAGTGTTCTTAACCACTGAGCCATCTCTCCAGCCCTCTTTTCTTTCTTTCTTTCTCTCTCTCTCTCTCTCTCTCTCTCTCCCTCCCTCCTTCCTTCCCTCCCTCCCCCTCTCTCTCTCTTTCCCTTCCTTCCTTCCTTCCTTCCTTCCTTCCTTCCTTCCTTCCTTCCTTCCTTCCTATCTTTCCAAGTCTCAGAAACTCTGAGAAGCTGGTCAAAATTACCAACCCTCTCTCTGGAAAAAAATACACATAAGAAAAAACTATATACACATTGTGGGTTGGTCAGTTCTCTGAAGTGTTCAGGATAAAAACTGTCCTGGATTTTTTTTTCCAATTTTGACATTTTGTGACTATGTAGTGAGGTGTCTTGAAGATAGTCATTATGTTTCATACACAACATTTGAAAGAGTTCTGTATAAGAATCAGTTTTTAAATTTTAAAAAGTAACTTTTTGTGTATGGTGTGCACATACATGTATGAATATGTGCATGTGTGTGTGGTATGTGTGTGTGTATGTGCAGGTGTATACATGTGTATGTGTGTGCGCACACGCGTGTGCTATAGTGAGCATGTGGAAGTCAGAGAACATCTCTTCCACCTCTTTGTGGGTCCCAGGGATTGAATTCATGTAGTCAGGCTTGGCAGCAAGTTCTTAACCCACAGAGCTGTCTTGGCTGGCTCCCAAATCAAGATTTTAAAATTTGATCTAACATTATTATTATTATTATTATTATTATTATTATTATTATTATTGTGTGTGTATGGGGAGCTCACATGTATCTCATGTACATGTGTGGAAATCAGAGGGTAACTGGTGGGAGCTGGTTCTCTCCTTCTGTCACAGGAGTCTTAGGGACTGAGCTCAGTCAGACTCAGTACCCTACTGTTTTGTTGGTCTAAAACCAAGTTTTGTTTTTGTTTTGAGATAGGGTCTCACTGTGTAGCTCTGGCTGACTTAGAACTTGATATATAGACCAAGCAGGCCTCAAATTCATACTTACCTGTCTGTCTTTGCCTCTCAAGTGTTAGGATTAGAGGATGTCTGATCTGAAAACCAACCTTTATGTTACGGAAATTTTCATTTGTGAGGCAGTGTTGAGACTCAGAAGTTTAGACTTTGGGGTCTGAGTATGCCCAGCATGTACACATTGTAAAACTAGTAATTATTTGAGCATTTGGGTTTCTTTTGAGAGAAACTGTCGCTGGGAAATGATCTATTAGAGCCATGGACTGCAGGGCAGGATGAAATGGGAGCAGAGCCAAGGTGCACTGGGGTCTAATCGGGACAGACTGCCTAGCTCCAGACTACATGATTGCCCTGCAGGCATTGCCTCTGCTTTTCTCTGGGCTGAGCTGAACATGGAAGGGAGCCCCCCACCCACTCCAGGCCTGCAATCCCTAAGCAACCCTAGCCTTGGGGAACAGATAGAAGGGGCTCCACTTCCATACTCAGCCATCTGGAAGTCAGTGAATATCTCTCATTTCCAATTTTAAGTTTGATTGCTTATTGCTATTTGTCTGAGTATGTGCTCATAACTGGGTGTTCTTCCATGTGTGTGCACACCTGCACATGTGTTCATACATGTGGAAGCCAGAGATCAGGAGCAGTTTACCTTGTTTGTTGAGACAAGGTCTCTCACTAGGATCTGGAACTCATAGACTAGGTGAGGCCGGCTGCCAAACCTCAGGGATCCATTCGTCTTGGCCACTAGTGCTGGGCTTACAGGCAATTGCCACTATGCCCAGTTGTTTTATGTGGGCTCCAGGGTTTGAACTCGGGCCCTTGTGCTTATGCGGCAAGTGATTTTACTGCCTGAGGCATCTCTCCAGCTCCTAACCCAATATTTGGAGACAAGCAGAAAAGCTAGGCTTAGGGGAAGTGTCATTCATAGGGCTGCGGCTGCCACAGTTAACTCAAGTGGATTTCTTGGCTCAGATTCTTTTTTCTTTGGTCTTAGCGTCTTTCTTTCCCCCCATGAAAAGGCCTCTTCCCCATAGTTGGAAAGATGACCCCAGCGGCCCCAGGCCTGACTCCTTGCTTAGCGTAGGAGAATAGGAAGCTGCAATTGAACTGAGCCAGGCTGTGGTCAAGTGCTCAGCCCCCAAGCTGGGCGGACTGGGAATTTGTGGTCACACTTCTGGAAACATGGAATTGGATCACAAGGTGGTTCCGTGTGGAAAGGTGCTTGCTGCCAAGCCAAATGACTTGAGTTTGATCCCCGAAATGTACATGGTAGAAGGTGAAAGCCGACTCCTGTCCTCAAACGTCTGGATGTGTGTTGTGACACATGCACTGCCCCCTACCCTATGAATGAATGAATGAATCAATCAATCAATCAATCAATAAAACAATAACCTGTGGGGTAGGAAAAAGTCTGGTGTCTTAGGGTTACTATTGCTGTGTTGAAATATCATGACTAAAGCAGCTTGGAGAGGAAAGGGTTCATTTGGTGTACACTTCCATGTTGCTATTATCGAAGGAAGTCAGGACAGGAACTCAAGCAGGCCAGGAACCTGGAGGCAGGAGCTGATGCAGAGGCTGTGGAGGGTGCTGCTTACTGATTTGCTCATCATGGCTTGCTTAGCCTACTTTCTTACACAACCCAGGACCACCAGCTGGTTTGCTCATCATGGCTTGCTTAGCCTACTTTCTTACACAACCCAGGACCACCAGCCCAGGAGTAGCACCACCCACAGTGGGCTGGGCCCTTCCGCATCCATCACCAAGTAAGAAAATGCCCTACAACCAGATCTTCTGGAGGTATTTTGTCAACTGAGGTGCCCATCCTTTAAGATAACTCTAGCTTGTGTCAAGTTGACATAAAACTAGCCAGCATATGTGTTCTCTCTCCCTCCCTCTCTCTGTGTCTCTCTGTCTCTCTGTCTCTGTGTCTGTCTCTGTATCTCTGTCTCTGTCAGCAGGGTAGCAGTATGTAACTCTGACAGTCCTAGAACTCACTATGTAGACTAGGCTGGTCTACAACTCAACAGAGATCTGCCCTCCTCTGCTTCCTGGGTGCTGGGATCAATGGCTGTGTCATCACACCCAGCTACTCTTTATTTATTTTTTTTATCAGATGTTGAAAGGACTAGAAAGTTTCCCTTCTGACAACACACATGTCATACTTCTACATACACACACCACCACCACCAAATGAAAGGACTAAGAACGTGTTTTAGTGGATAAAGTGCTTGACTGCACAAACCTGAGGTTCTGAGTTTGGAGCTCTAGCACCTATGTAAAAGTTGGGCATGAGGCTGTTCATCTGTGGACACAACATTGGAGAGAAAGAGACAAGAGGATTGTGAGGCTTACTGGCCAGACAAACTACCTGAAACAAAGAAAAAGAGAAAAGAAAAGAAAGAAAAGCAACAGAAACTTCCAATGTTGGCACTTTGGCTTCTACCATGTACATGCGTGTATGTGTGCCTGCATGTAATCCTCTCTCTCCTGAGTCATGGAGGAGTGGAGGAGAACTGACTACTAACCAGGCCTACTTGCAGCGTCAAACTAGGGTTACCTACAGTTAGCAGGATAATCCCCAAGGTGAGTTCACTTGGTTGATTATGAAGCCAGCGATAACCAGGAAGATTGTTAGGGCCCAGAATCCCTACACACCCAGGAGGGTACACATAGGATGTGGTCAGTACTCATTTTCTTTGAACCCAAAGGATAGGGGATGGGGTGTTTTAACTGACATCTGGCTTATATACTTAAAACAGTGCATGCAAGTCTGTGATTTAGTGTCTTCTAGAACCCAGGCAGGGGAGAAGATCACCTAGGACTCTGACTTTTCCTCTTACCTCATTCAATATATGTCTCCTCACACACTCTCATCCGTAACCTCAGGCCCTTCTGAGGTGTGATCTGTACATACCCAAGTGAAGGAGACCCTGCGCGTGGCATCTGGACCAGTTCTCCCCCCCACCCCCCGCCCCCAGAAGGAGACAGAAGCGCCAAGGGAGTAAACATCTGCCAACCCCCCCAGTCTTCCCACCCCACTGCTGAGGAGTCTGTTCTCCAGATGATGTAATCTCTGGCACATGGGCCTCTGGCCAGGAGCAGCTATGGGACACACCCATTGCAGGCGACTCCATTCTGGGCCTCAGCTGCTGCAGGATTTATGGCTACCTGCTTTTCTTGGAGCTGACAACTGTAGCAAGCTGGAGAAAGGAGTTTGAATTTCTCCCAAGGAAATAATTCAAATGAAGGAAAGCCCTCCAGGCAATGTGTCCAGCAGCGTGGCAGCCACACTAGTCTGTACCAGCCTAGGAGTCTGATAATGAGAACGGCCAAGATTTGCCCCAAGCTTCACACTCCCCTTCCCCTCCCACCCCTTGCAGTTACTGTGTGAGCTAAATAGGCCCCAGCCTGAAGTTTATACAAAGATACAAAGCAGGACTAACTTGAAACTGAAATTCATTTAAATACACCTCTATAGCAATATGTCTACTATCTGATTTTTTTTTTTTTTAAAGAAAAGTTCTCACGATGTAGCCCAGGCTACCTTAAATTCACAAGGGATCACCATCTCTGCCTCTGAGCACTAGGGTTAAAGGCATACACCACCTAGTCCTCCACATTTATTTTATCACTTACTCTATACAATTAAATGTACAATGAATGCCTCCCTCCACCCCTTTGGGGCAGTTCTAGGGAATCGAACCTAGGTCCTCATGTGTTAAGTACATGATCATTACAAGCTATGTGCAATACATGCTGTCTGCACCAACCAAATCCTTCCCTGAGCTCTGAGAAATAAATTTTTAAAAAAGATTCTATCTTATTTTTAAAGTTATGTTTGTAACTGTGTATCTTTGTGTATATGCATATGAGTGCAGTTGCCCATAGAGGCCAGAAGAGGGCATCGGATCCCCCTGGAGCTGGAGATACAGGCAGCTGTGGGCCACCCAGTGTGAGTGCTGGGAATGAAACTCTGGTCCTCTGGGTGAGTAGTACATGCTTTTAACCACCAAGTGATCTTTCCTGCCCCTGGGTATTGTTTTAAAGATGAGGAAACGGAGGATGAGTTATTTGCCCAGAGCCACAGATGTCCTTTCAGGTTATGTTCGATAATTACAATCACCACAGCAATGAATTGCATCATGAGTCTAGATTTTTCCTCTTAAAATTATTTTCTTGGAATGAATTCATACACAATCTTTTTTTTTTTTTTTAAACTGTCTGAGCTTCTCTCCTAGTGCTAGGGTTCAACATAGGGCATTGTGGTTGCTACTACTGAGGTATATTCCCAGCCTTCGAGTTTTTGAGAGTCTTACAGTGTAGCCCAGGCTAACCTCAAATTCACAGTCTTCCTATTTCAGCCTGCTGAATGCCATCAGTGCTCTTAACCGCTTAGCCATCTCTCCAGCCCTCTTTCCTTTCTTTCTCTTCTTTCTTTCTTCTTTCTTTCCTTTCTTTTTATTAATCATTTTATTCGTTTACATTTCAAATGATATCCCACTTCCCAGCTACCCCTTCACCAACCCCCTATCCCATCCTTCCTTCCCCCCCCCACTTTGCCTCTATGTGGGTGCTCTTTCACCCATTCACCCACTCATGATTCACCCCTCTAGTAACCCCCTACACTGGAACATCAAGCTTCCCTCCCTTCCCATTAATGTCAGACAAGGCCATCCTCGGCTACATATGTATCTGGAGTCCTGGCTTCCTCCATGTATACTCTTTGGTTGGTGGTGTAGTTCTTGGGGGCTCTGGGTGGTCCAGTTAGTTGATATTGTTCTTCTTATGAGGTTGCAATCTCCTTCAGCTCCTTCAGTCCTTACTCTAGCTCTTCCAGTGGGGTCCCCAGGCTCAATCTGATGGTTGAGTGTAAGTATCTGCATCTGTATTGATCAGGTGCTAATAGAACCTCTCAAGGAGAGCCTGGTTTCAATCCCCAGAAACCATGTGAAAAAGCCAGGCACAGTGATGAGGACCACAATGCTGGCGAGGAGGGGACAGGAGGGTCCCTGGGGATTGCTGGCCAGCCAGTCTAGCCTGCTTTGCCAGATTCAGGGCATAGAGAAGCCCTGCCTCAAAACAATAAAACCCAACGTGGACAGTGCCTGAGGAATGACATTGGGAGTTGTTCCCTGGTCTCCACACACATGCACATGTGTGCCTATATACAGATGAATACACACACAAGCATGCATGCATCCAAGTCACTTGGCACAATTTCACAATGGTGATGATTAGGTCTGTGGAGCACAGAGGGGTTTTAGGCAACCAACGCTTACAACAAATCTTCCAGGAGATCTATAGGCCCAGGAAAATGCCGGAAGTGTGTGGGGTGATAATGGAGTGTCCATCACGCTGGAGGAAGTAGCTTCACTGTATGACTACACCCTATGGCCGCCACACGTGTACACACACATGTGCACCTGTATACACATACGGACACACAGTGACAGGGAGGCCATTCAGCTGGGCTGTTGGAACTGGGGAATGGGAACTTCCTGCTACTGGCTGTATCTGAGCAGAAGCTAGTGTTTTATAGGGATGTGGTGGAGAAGGTTCTGGAAGGAGGCTGGGTAGAGAGCTTTCCAACTCAGAGCCTCTGATTCTCTTCCATTTAGACTTTCAGGCATCTGGAGTTCAGGAATGCTCGCTGATGAAATCACCACCCAATCAGAGAAACTATTTAAACAGTTGGGTCTCCAGCTTTCTAAAAATAGGACTCCATTTACAGAGTGGTGGGGAGCGAGCTGGACCCCGCGCAGCCCTGTGATAGGCCAGGCGTTGTGTCATGTATTCTTACCAACCCTCAGATTCCGGCTGCCGAGGAAATCCAGGCGGGAAGAAGTGGAGGGATTTGCTCAGGACCTGAGGTGGTAAGTGGGTAGGCTGGCACTTCAACCTGGTTAACCGGGTATGACCGTGAGTAGCTTGGGCCAAGGCAGGCTTTCTGGGCCCTCACTAGGCAAGCAGCAGGCTGTAGTTGGAGGGTAGTGGGTTCAGGTCTCTTGTACTGTAGAACATAGAATCATTCAGACCTGTGGCCTTAACTATAACTTCTGGCATCAGATCAGCTTGCTGGCCTGGGGAAGTGTCCTCCACTAGGCCATTGCAGGCGTATGACATGCCTGCCTTGGTGACATTACACACACTAGACTGTGCTTGCCTCTGGGCTGGCCTTTGGTATTTGCTAGGCTCCCAGCTCCTTTCTTACACAGGATATTGATAACACTTACCTTGTTTTTCCTCACACAGTAGATCCCCTAAAAATATGGACTGGAGCTGTCTGGCCAGGGTCCTTCGGACCTGTGGCTCCCTTTATGAGCACAGCACATGTCCCATGATGCCTTGCTCACACCCCTTATCACTATCAGGATCTGACTGGCTTTAACTCATCATCACTTTGATCTGCTGGTATCTCTCCTGGCTTTCTTGTTTCACCATATCCACCAAGCTAAGAAAGTGAGGAGGGCTGGAGAGATGGCTCAGTGGTTAAGATCACTGGATGCTCTTGCAGAGGACCCAGGTTCAGTTCCCAGTACCCACACAGAGACTAACAACCATCTATAACTCTAGTTCCAGAGAATCTGATGCCCCCCTCTGACTTCCACAGGCATGCACACAGTACACAGACATACATGCAAGCAAAGCACTCATACATGTAAAATAAAATAAATAAATCTTTAAAAAGTCTTTAAAACAAAATTTAAAAAGCTATGAAACTGACCTCTAGGGTTTATTCATTTTAGTTTTAAATACCATAGTTGCACTTTTTGGTTGAAATGAAAACCCAGGGAAACCCCAGGGAAGGCAGAGCAGTGTGCCTGCTTCACTAGCCTACTAAGGCAGAATGGCTTTTAAACATTTATTTACTTACTTGTGCATGTGTGTGTGTGTGTTTGTGTGTACATGTGTGCATGTGTGTGCACCTACATGCACATATACGTCACAGCATGCGTGGAGGTCAGAGGATATCTTCTAGGAGTCAGTTCTTTCTTTCTAGCGTGTGGGTCCGGGGCATAGAACTCATGTCATTGGGCTTTACAACAAATGCTTTACCTGCTAAGCCATCTTGCCTCCAGATGTGGCTAAAATATTTTTTAATTGACATATAGTTGTATATTTTTCAAAAAAGATATAGAAGGGGCCAGAGAGATGGCTCAGTGGTTAAGAACACTTGTTACTCTTGCAGAGGACCCAAGTTCCATTCCCAGCACCCACATGACAGCTTACAACCATCTGTAACTCCAGTCCTAAGGTAATCTGATGCTCTTTTCTGAACTATGAGGCCTCCAGACACACACACACACACACACACACACACACACACACACACACTTACTCAAAATGCTTATACAAAAAATATAAAATAAGTCTAGCTTTTAGAAGAGGGCTCTAAGGGATTGGTTTGTGCATGTGGGTGTTCCACACGGAGCTATATCCTCAGCCCCATTGTTAGATTTTATTTTGAGACTGAGTCTAACTGTCTTGCACACACTGGCTTTGAACTTACAAACTTCTGCCACAGCCTCCCAAATGCTAGGACTGTTGGCCTGCCCTACCAGGTCTGGCTAATGGGTTATATATTTATGGGATTCAGTGTGAAATTTCAATACAAGTTTGCAACATGTAATGCTCAAATCAGGGTGATGGATGACATAGCCAGCCATTTCTTTGTGTTAGAAGCTTCTCGGCAATTTTGAAATTCTCAACTCGTTAGCACCTGGAGTTCACAGGGTGGCTGCAGAGGTCTGGGAGACCAACCGGCCTTCTCTGTGGTTCAGGGTCCCTGTGACACTGCCCTTGGTCTGTTAGTTAGCCATTTGCAGAGCAGTGTCTTTGTCTGCACGACTGCAGCTGGCTTTATACAATCTCCATATTCACATTCAAGATGGAAGAAGGGCATGTGAAAAGGCCTGATTCCGTTTTGGTGTTTGCCAACAGCTTTATGCCCTGCCCCTCTCTTTTCTGTGTATCCCACATTCTGGCAAGCTGATGAACACTCCCGTGTGCTCCCTCCATCTGGTGATAGCAGGAAGTTGAAACCTCACTCCAGCTCCACCCTCTCCCCACCTTCACATAGATCTCAAGTCCGTCCCTGTTTGTCCTCTAGAAATCTAGGAACCCCTATTATGTGAGTAGATACATGTTTTCGTAACCTTTCCATGACATCATCTGCCTTGACATCTCAACCACATTTTAGATGGAGTTCGATTCTATCTCTCCAAGTGGCCACAAACCAAATTAATTGATAGAGCTTTCCTAGCTCAGAAGGTACATGTGGCGTTTTTGTTCTCTGGTCTGTTAAGAATGCAGTTGCCACATGGCCATATATAGCTGCAAGAGAGTCGGGAACCGTAATCTCTACTGGGCTGCCATGTCCTCAGTGAAAATTCTAGGGTGGCCGCTAGAAGTCACATCTGTAGGCTTAAATTTTTCTCAACTCTACTTTTAGTGATGGTTCCTAAGCACTTTAACCTTCCTTCTAGCCTACCACCTACCAGAGGTAGTGGAATAGAAAGGTTATTAGGATAAGGGGGAAGTAGACCTGTTTAGAAATGGTTCTTTGGAGCAATCCCATCTGCATTGTCAGGAAATCAGCAGTGCAGTTCACAGGCCAGCAGTGGCAGCTCGATCCACTCGAAAACACTTCTCGGATACACCAGCACGCTAGTTCAGTAGAGTTGGAATAGCAAACACAAATCAGCAGTGGTAGCACGACCTAGCAGAGACAACCAGGCCTCAGCTGAGTCAGCAGGAGGCATTAGGACTAGCAGGGACACCAGGAGAAGTTCTCAGCTGTGCCTCATTCGATGAAGGGAAGATCGGCAAAGATGCAAGACCAAGAAGCATTTGCAAAGTTAGCTCTACAACCGAGCCAAACCCCTCCCACAGTTCATTGAGTCCTATTTATACTCCCTCCAAGCATCATGTGTCTTGCCTCAGTACATGAGTCTGTATCAGCTGACATCACTCTGCCAATCAGCCTGAGTCCGTGGGAGTAGCAAGAAACTGCAGCACACCTCCAGAAGTTTTTTGGTGCGTTTCTCTATATGGAGTCCTGACAAATGCAGCTCAACTACACAGTGTAAGGCGGACCAATACATGTGTGTTGTCAGCAAAGAATCCTTCATCACGTGTCCTTTCACATGTTGGCTTTAGCAGAACATCTTTTCACCTGTGTCCGCTTCAGGAAAAGACTCCTTCATGTGTTTACCTCAGCAAGCACCATCTCCTGACACAATTGCCTTTCCAAGGAAATCATAAGTTTCCACTTTACACATCCCTCTTTACAGTGCAGAAACTGACGCTTGGGCTGCATAAACCACTTAAAACAACACAGTTAGAAACCCAGGCTCATCAGCTTTGCAGAGAGACACAACACTGTCCCCAAGAGACTGTTCTCTGCATGGAGGGGCATGTGTTTTTCTTCTCTAGAAGTTACCTAGTAAGTGCCCAATTAACACTATCTGTAATTGCAGAGTAGTAACTGCCCTTTCTGCCTGTTACTCACTTCCATAGCACTTCCTGAAGTCTGGTACTCACTTGGGACCCAGCCTCAAGTTTCTGAATGGGTGGGAGGGCTGTGGATGGGGTCTGGGAACAAAAGGAACAAAGGAAAGTTCTCCCACTCTACACAGCCCACTGAGCTTTCCCTCAGGTCTTGACTGAAGACTATATTGTGCTATAGTGTCATTGTGTATTTCTGTGTCTATCTCTTCCCCTTAACTCTAAGTGTCACAAGCATTCTGGAGTCACAGCACCTACATCAGTTCCTGGCATATGACAGGCATCTTGTAAATAACTGGAGACTATGTGAGTCGATGCACTTAAGTGGAGGTCAAAGGTTGGGTGCAGGATCCGGGATTGGGAGAGCACTATGGTGTCTATGCATGTCAGTTTTAACTGCAGTAACACTATGTAACCATTCACCCCCAAACCCCAGCTAACAATATCAGCATTCATGTGTTTTCTCTGCTTATGAGACTAAGGGCTGGCTGGCTCTATAGGGCCCAGCTGCACACAGCTCCAGGCCATGTTCAGGGATGTTCTAGCTATTTCTTCATTTTCTTGGATGAGTTGCTATTTGGGATTTGACTTTCTCATGGTACATGACCAAAGTGGAAACATAGGATGGCCTTTCAGGCATGGCGTAAGCCTCAAAGCCCATTACTACTATTGGCATACCTACAGGTCACATGACCAGACCCAGTGTCATTGGAGTAGGGAATATATTCCAGCCACTCTTCTGCCCCAAGGTCACTGTGGATAAGTGAGAGCCAAGAGCTGAACAGCAATAAACTGCAACCACTTTGGACAAAGCTCAGGGTTTTCTCAGTTCCTCCACCTAGCATCTCATGGGCAGGGGCTGCTGGGCCCTAAAATCACTTTTCTCTTGAGGTTTATGACAAGAAGTGTCAACTGTCCTCAGTTGTCTCCATCACTGCCTTCTTTTTAGAAGCAGACCATTCCAATATGATAGACACCAGGGACCACATTTTGCAGCCGACTCTGCAGTTGGGTGTGGCCAAGTGGCTCGGTTGTGGCCCATGGGAAGATGCAGAAATGCCCAACCACTTTCTGGTGATAGCCATATGGAAAGCTGCTTCTCTCCCCTCCTTTGTCCATTCATGGGCTGAATGTAGATTCATTTGATGAGGTGACCCCGGCCATGGCTATAAAGACGAAGCCTGACTGGTAAGGTGACTTACTGTATAATGGTACCTGCTGTCAAGGTATATGACTGGATCTTGATCCCTGGGACCCACACAGTAGAAGGAAAGAACCACCTCCCACAGGCTCTCTCCTGACTGCCACAGGTAAACTGTGGTAAGAATGTATGAGCACCAAGTAAATAAAATGTAGTAAAAATGTAAACATTTAACAATGAGACTGACACTATATTTTCAAATTTTATTACATTTGTTTATTTAGTGTTGCTTTTATTTAGTATACACACACAACTTGCAGGAGCTCATTCTCTCCTTCTACCCTGCAGGTTCCTAGGATAGAACTCAGGTTGTCCATGTTGGCAGCAAGCACCTTCATCCACTGAGCCATCTCGCTGGCCCCAGCACTCTTTAGGGAATGAGGGAGATCACAGTGGGGAAAAACTTCCAACCTGAGCTTTTGGAGTTGGCCTGTTTGCCTGCCCAACCCAGATCAAAGTGTGCTGAGTGCTGAATGGCAGAGTCCTCCTCTGAGCTGTGTTCTCACTTGCTCCTGGATCTTAGCCTTAGCCCCTCCCAATCACTCCATCACCTCACTGTGGCATGCCTACTGTCTCGAACCGCTCTGCCCCACTCATGGGGGCCAAAATGTCGTGGACTACTTTATCAATGTTGGAACCCACACTGCCAAAAGCCTTGGGGGCTAAATTGTTAGAGCCCACACAGCCCCCAAGCTGCTCCAGTATGCAGGTCGGGGTTCAGCAAGAGAGAGAGTGAGGACGGATGTGAAGAATGGAGACCAGACAGAGTGTGATTCAATCCCATTTATTCTTCAGTCTCTCTTCTTCTCTCCAAGTCCCTTGTTCCTAGTTCAAGTCCCAAGCCTCGAGTTCCTAGTCCCTAGTCTCAGGTCCTAATCCCAGTCCTAAATTGCTAGTCTCTTTTCCAGTTCCAAGTTACTTCTTCCAAGTGTCTAGTCCAAGTGTCAAGTGTCTAATTATTTCTTCTGTCTGCATCTCTCCTTTTATATGTCTTACTTCTAAGCCACGCCTTTAAGTCATGCCTTTAAGTCTTATCTCTAAATTACACCTTTAAGTCACACCTTTAAGTCTCACATACCCAAGGGATAATCCTAGATATCTAAAACAAGATGTTGCCAGAGTGTGCTCAGCTGTTGTAGGCTGTTGTAAACAAGTCTCTTGTCAGGGTATATGGCTCAAGATGGCTGCAAGGATGATAGCCACCTTCTGTCGGCTCCCCACAGCCTACTCCAGCCACCCCGACCTGTGGTCCATCCTCTGTCCCCACTCACTGAAGTATGGCCCTAATCAAAAGTCCCTTTTGATTCTTTTCCTGGCAAAGTTGAGATGGGATGGATTAGGGGAACTCATGAATGACAACATGTCGTCAAAGGAGCTCAAGAAGGCGAGCCTCAAGCACTCAAGTCCATACTGTAGAGCAAGTCCATGCTGTAGAGCCGCCATAGCCACAGTGGCCATGCCCAGGTGTTTGCCACAGCAGATGTGGCCAGGGCAGTCTGACGAGAGATTTTACCCATGGGATTAGAAATCAGCGACTATGAAATTTAGAGCAATAATGACAAATAATGACATCTTTTTGAGACATGATCTGGTCTGGAATTCACTATGTAGATCAGGCTGGCCTTAAACTCTCAGAGATCAGCCTGCCTCTGCCTTCCAAGTACTAGCATTAAAGGTGTGTCCCACCGTGCCCAGTAAGAGTGATAAATCTTTAAAAATTACTTTAAAATTTAAAAGATACATTTAACAAATCATGTGCGGACTGTGACACACATGCAGAGGTCAGAGGACGGCTTGTGGGAGTCTGTTCTCTCCTTCCGCCATGGAGGACCTGGGATTGAACCCACGTCATCAGTCTTGGCAGCAATTGCCTTTGCTTTTTGAGCCTCATCGTTGGCCTGAGAACGACAGTATTTAGAACGTTACAGTGACATCCTGATGCCATTTTCAGTTTTTTTCACTGACACAGAAACAGAGGGATCTGGCTCTTCCATAGGAAGCTTCCAGAGGGTCTGTTGTTAATAACAAACCTTGTGATTCATCGCTGGAAAATCAGAGTGGGTTGGGTGTTTCAGGGCCTGACCTGAAGTAGCCAAATGCCAAAACTCTGTGTCCTAGCAGAGGTGACTCACTCTGTTGAGTCTTGTAGAACTTCCAACTGGTACAGCTTGGTAGCCACCTCCTGGAGTCCCTTGCTCCGGGTTTCCCGGACTGTCCTTTGTGACCTGGCTCCTGGCCACGCCAGTCCTTCCATGGGAAGGAGCAGGAAAATTCCCCTATGCCCTGGAAGCTTCCTCTTAATTTAATTCTGGGCTTAATTTAGAATGGCTTGTATCATTCCTAGGCTATTGCCAGGAATCTGGGGACGGGACCAATAAATAACCATGTCTCCACAGTTCCTAGTGGCCTGTGGATATTTGATATCTGTAAATTCAAAGTCTCACAATTTCTTTTCACTTTTCTTTTCCCATCTTCTTTCTTTTTGTATGTACATGTGTATGTGTATATTTATGTGTGTCAATGGCATGTGTGTGTGCGTGTGAGTGTGTGTGTAGGTCAGAGGGCAACCTCAGGCATTGTTCCTTAGGTGCTGTTACACCTTTATTCTTTCTTCAGAGGTATTTTTAATTTGTGTGTGTGTGTGTGTGTGTGTGTGTGTGTGTGCGTGCGTGCAGGTGTCTGCAAGTCCCTGAGGAGGCCAGAAATGTCAAATTCTCTGGAGTCAAAGTTGCAGGAGTGTGTGAGCCTCTAACATGGGTGCTGAGAACCAAGCTCAGGTCCTCTGCAAAGGCAGAAAGTGTTCTCAACGGATGAACCTCCAGCTCCTCACATTTGTTTCAAAAACAAATTAAAAAATATATTTATTAATTTTAATGTGTGTCTCTGTGTGTCTGTGTATATGTGTCTGTGTTTGTGTGTCTGTCTGTCTTGGTGTGTGTCTTGTATATGTGTGTATTTTTGTATGTGTCTGTGTGTATGTCTGTATATGTGTTTGTGTGTATTTGTATGTGTGTGTCTGTGTGTGTGAGTGTGTGTGTGTGAGTGTGTGTGTGCCGTGCTGCACATGTGGAGCTGAAGGATAACTTGTGGGAGATGATTCTTTCTGTCATGTAGATCTGAGGAATCAAACATAGGTTGGCAGGCTGGTGGCAAGTGCCTTTACAAACCAAGCCATTTCACTGGCCCTGCCTTCTGTTTAGAGGCTGAGTCTCTCACTGGCCAGGGTTCACTGATTTGAGTAGGATAGCTGGCCAGTGAGCTCCAGGGATCCATCTGTCTCTGCCTCCCTAGTGCTGAGACTATGATTCATTCCATGGCACAACACCCAGCTCTTTCTTTTGTAAGACAGGTCTTATGTAGCCCACATAGGCCATGCAGATGCTAAGATTGTACGTATGCACCACCATGCCCTGGTCATAGTTCCTTAATTATACAATATCTTTTGTTTCTGCAAGAAGGAAGAGAAGGAGGTATTAAATGAGCACCTACTAAGTGCCAAGTATTTCCCTTATTTTCTTTCTAGTCTAGCTGCAAGATAATATGGCAAGTGGTGAGCATTTGGTCAGAGACACAAGAAGACAGAAGGATCAAATAGGGATGGGCTCAGATGACTGGGGAGGAGGTGACACAGGGCATAAGGGTTCTGCTTTGACTAAGGACTTGGGATTCCAAGCATGGAACCTTTCTTCCACACTATGCTTGCTGGAAACACCTACATCCCCTCATGCGATGAGCTCACCCGTCTTTGGCACCGATCGCCTCTCTGCTCAGTCCTGGCTGGGCCAAGCTACCATTTCTACAGGAGGAATATAGCAATAACAGCAATCTCATTTTTCTCCTTAAAATAATACCTGTGTGTTCTGCCAGCAAGCAGGGAGCTAGCTGCCAACGAGCAGGGAGCAGTCCTGTGGGAAGCCTGTTCCCGGGCTGAAGCAGCCGACAAAGGCAGCCCTCAGAGGACCTTGGCTGGAGATCTTCCCGTCTTTCCGGTTCCTGGAGGAGGGGTGCTCACCTTCAAGTCCCTATCCCAGCCTCTCCAGGGCAAAGGGATGCTGTTGCCAGGGCCCCATTCTCTGCCCACTGGTGCTTCCCTCCCTTTCCATCTCTAGAACCCCAGGAATCATCTGTGAGGAAAGGATTAGTGGAACAGGAAGGGTTTAATTTTTCTTTCCCCCCTCTCTTTCTCTCTCTCCCTCTCTTTTTTTTCCCCCAACAAGCCCACCCCCAATCCCTTTAAAGAAAAAAAAAAAAAGTCCTCATTTGCTTAAAGGTCTGAGTGCCTGGAAATTTCTTCCCTGTGCGAACATTACCCACTTCCTGGCTGGAGGGACGGAAGGACTCAGAGAATTTGAAGGATATTAACCAGATTCATAATGGACCCAGCAGTATAAACATGTCTCAAGTGCAGACAGAAATGCCACAAGCCCCTACTCGGCTTAATGTAAAACATACACCCGTTGTGTCTGTGTTCCCACTTCACAAATAAACAAGGTGGAGAGATGGACTCAGAAATTGTCCCTGGAGATCCAGGTGCCTCCGTTCATGGCAATTTGGAGACTTCTACTGCCCACAAATAAGCCAGAAAAGAACAGTTAATGTAGCATTGTAGACCCCTGCCAAGAGGCAGAGCAAACAGAAGCCTCGGACAAATGGTCTGCAGCTGGTCTCAACCTTCACAATGATGGCTCAAGTGGCAAAGTGGGGTCTGGGGATCCCTCAGAGGGAGTTGGTGGAATGGGTCCAAGTAGCAGGGCCTAGAGAGGCTGGTGAATGTAGGTTCAAGCCCTGAGCTTTTCTCCTTGGCCACAGGCGGTGGCTTCCGGGTGTATCCTATCCCTCTGTGCAGAGCTGGATTCTCATCTGTGGAATGGGACAGCCATCCCGGTCCTGTGGATGTCACAGCAGAACCTCGAGGGTGCCAGGAGGCAAGTACGTCAATGTCCTGGGAGAGAAGAAAACCGATCACAGGAACAACCACTTTACTAATTGAGTTGTTTGTCTTTGTCTCCTGCCATGGCTTCCTGAAAATCTAGACCCAGAGGGGCTTTGTTCCCGCCACAAAGTCTAAACATGTTGAAACAGTGTCATGGACTCAAAGGCCAAGGAGCATGGGGAGCACGGGAGTGGACTGTGAGCTGCTCAGGTGGACCTGGAGGTTCTGTCAGGTGCATCTGCCTGGTCACTACTGTGTGTGTGTGTGTGTGTGTGTGTGTGTGTGTGTGTGTGTGTAAGAGAGGTGCCAGGTGGACAGACAGGCTTAGCTTAGACTTCCTGTGTCCTGCTGTGTGCTGTGAGGCAAATCCTCTAACCCTCCTGAGCTCCAGGTTTTTTTAGGGAGCAACACTCCCCCTGAGAAGGGATTTGAAGGCTGAGGGGGTGGTTTAGTGGGTAAAATACCTGTAGGACAAACTCAAGGACCTGAACTCAGATCTCCAGGCCCATCTTAAGAACTGGGTAAGAGGGCAGCATCCATAACCGCCTCATATGGGTGGGGAGATGGAGCCAGGAAGGTCATTGGCCAGCCAGCCGGGAGGAGTCAGTGAGCTACAGGTTAAGAGAGATGCTGTTTTAAAAAAATAAAAAAGGTGTAGAATGATGGAAGAAGATACCCAGTGTCAAACTCTGGCCTCCACATACACACACATGCACACATACAACACACACACATGTACAATACAACATATACACACACACACAACATACATGCACACAAACACCACACACATGTACAATACAACACACACATACACATACATGCACACACAACACATGTGTATATGTACACATATGCATACATACACACATACACACATGCATACATGCACACATACAACACACATTCACACAACACACACATGCACATATACGACACATACATAGCACACATATGCACATATATACCACACATGTTCACATACGACACACACATGCACACATACAACGCACACATGCAACACACATACAACACACATGCAGACATACACGCACACACATATGCACACATGCACACATACATGCACACATACACACATGCACACATACATGCACACATACACACACATGCACACATATAACACACACACACCACAGGATTTGAGTTTCCAGTGGTATCTTCTTTCTATGTGCTTTGAGCTGTGTTGGGCAGCAGGTACTCAGCCAGGTCTGTTGCTGAGTTTGTCAGACAAACTCTGATCATAGACAGCAAGAGAATACTAGAGATCCCAGAGGAAGACAGCAAGGCTCACGTGTGGGACACAATCTGACAAACACTATCCACAGTCAAGTCAACTAGCATCTTTAATTTTATTTAAACATTTATATTCATTCATTTGTGTGTGTGTGTGTGTGTGTGTGTGTGTGTGTAGGTTGAGGTGGTGTACAAATGTGCCACAATGTACATTGGATGTCAGAGGACAACTTTCAGGGGTTGTTCTTGATTTCCACCTTGTTGAACAAGGTCTTCTTGTTTCTGCCACTGTGCAGAGTACTCTAGGTTAGGTGGTTAGAAAGCTTCCCTACCTCTACCTCCCCCACTACCTCCCATCCAGGTAACAGAGGATTAGGATGGGTGCCACCACATCTCTACTGTTTTTAATGTGTTCAGGGATTGAACTCAGGCTTACATGGTGTGGAGGTTTGAATGAGAAATAGTTCCCCATAGGCTTGAGTATTCAGCATGTACCAGTTGGCGGTACTGTCCTGGGAGGAGGTGTGCCCTTGTTGGAAGAAGTATTTGCTGGAGCAGGCTTTGAGAGTTCATGGCCTTACCCCATGCATTAGCCGTGTCTCCCAAAAGGAACAGAAATGATAGAACAAACTACATGTATAAAGGACAGTGGTCTGAGTAGTCCAGCAAGGGTTGTCCTCTCATAGTAAGATGAAGCATCTGGGGTTGTTCATTCTGGATGTTTTGGCTGTCCCATCCTGCAGCTGGAGTCCATGGAAGTCCTGGAGAGCTGCCAGTCTTTAGTTCTCATCGGAATCCCGAAGAAGTGGGTAGAAACTTAAGGGTTCTTTGGAGAGTCAGTTGTGTTGGATGGTGTTTTGTTGGGGCAAACACGTGAAGGAACGCTTAGGTGAAAGACTAAGACAGACTCGTGAAGGAACATTGTGCTGAAGCAAACACAGGAGAGAGGATGTTCTGCTAAAGCAAGCATGTGAAAGGACATGTGATGAAGGATTCTTTGCTAACAACACTCACATATTGGTCTGCCTTACATTTTGTAGACGAGCTGCATTTGTCTGGATGCCATAGAGAGAAATGCACCAAAAACTTCTGGTGGTGTGCTGCAGCTTTCTTGCCTCTTCCTTGGACTCGGGCTGATTGGCAGAGTGATATCAGCTGAGACAAACACACGTGCTGAGGCAAGACACGTAGAGGACACGTGATGTTTGGAGGGTTATAAATAGGACTCGGTGGACAGTGATGGAGGCTGAGCTAGGCTTGCTTATAGAGCTCTCTGTGCAATGCTTGTTGGTCTCTCACCCTCACTGATCTTTACTTCCCTGAGAGAGGCACAACTGAGAACTTCTGGTGTCCCTCCTGGTCCCTCCTGCTAAGGCCTGGCTGTCCCTGCTACATAGTGCCACCACTGCTGATTCCTGTTTGCTATCCCAACTCTATGAGCTGCCACTGCTGACCTGTGAATGAACTGCTGATTTCCAGGCAACACAGGCAGGAGTTGCTCCAAAGAGCCTTTCTAAACAGGTCCACTTCCCCCGTATCCTTTCTTTTCCACTACCTCTGGTGGGTGATAGGCTAAAAGAGAGGTCAAAGTGTTTATGAATCATCATTAAAAATAGGTTTTGAAAAAAATTAAAGCTATAAACACAGGTAAAGGAATGGCTCAGGAGAGATGAACTTGCTACTGAGAGTGAGGGCAAGCGGGCAAACCCCAGAGATTCCTGCTTCCTTGTCCTTTTCTGTGGGTTGGCACTGGAGGGCATGGCACACCCTTAGGGTGATCTTTCATCTCAAATAATCCAACTGGGAAAACCCCTCAGATGTGCCTAGTTGCATGGGATTTAGTTGATTCCAGATAAGGTCAGGTTGACAACCAAGGTTAGCCATCACACTCCTCTTCCGGGTTTTTTTTTCTCTCTCTCTCTGTTTCATAGTTGAGGTTGAAGAGGTGATTGTTCAGCTTCCTCCTCCTGCCCCCATGTCTGCTGCTTGCTGCCATGCCTTCCAGACATGGAGAACTGGTATCTCTGGAATCACAAGTCAAAATAATTTCTTTCATAAGTTGCCTTTGGTCAGGGTGTTTTTGCATGGCAAAGGAGAAGTAAGTCATAACCATAGCCACTCACTGAACCATCTTTCCAGCCCTCAATTAGCACTTCCGAGACATCTTCCAGGAATTGTTGTCATGGTGATAATCACCACAGGGTACCTTTGGCTGACTCTTTTCTTTGTTCTAGGTACAGGGCTTTATGTAACTAAGCCTTTACTTTGAAAATAAAGTACCACTTATCCCATTTTACAGATGAGGAAATAGAGAGTCAGAGAAGAGAAGACTTCCAATTCCCATAGTTAGGAGATGGCATCAAATGATCTTGGTTCTCAGAATGCACACCCCTGGCTCAGCCAGGTCTAGGCACCTGCTCTCAGCTCCTGGTCCAGACCCCAGGCATCTCTGTGTGCCTCTCTGCAGTCTCATCCAGCCTGGGTGTGCAGTCTCACTGGACATTGGTTTTATAGTGCAGGAGGTCTCTAAGCTGTTTTGGGCTGTCCAGGCAGCCATCACCTTCTTTCTCTAGGTCCTCTTGGCCAACACTCATTCTTCACCGAGCTTGGATCAGTTCCCTACAGGCTTTTGGCTATGCTCTTGGCTCAGGCTCTCGGGTTCTCTGCTCTCAGATAATAAATAACAAGTGTCCAAGTCTTCCAGGGAGGAGGGAAGGGAGAGGCTTAGCAGCTCCTGGGTCTGAGGAGTCTTGAACCTGACCCAAGCGTTCTTGGCATCCTGTTGCATCTGTCCCCAAGGTCATCTACTCTTTCCACGCCTCTGATCTGCTGCTGTGTAAATTATCCCCGATCTTGCCTAAAGAAAATATAACAGGAGTGGAGAATGGGGACGGGGGGTGGGGGTGGGGGACCTTGGCCTGGGGGAGGGGTGAGATGAGAATAATCCTTTCCACTCAGGAACTGTATAACATCAAACAGAGCATGCAGTCTTTGTCCAGGCCCCACACAGGCATCCTGCCACAGGATATGGAGTCCATGGGGCTGAGAGGATGTGACCTGCTGAGGTGGCTCTGTCTCTTCCCTATGCTGGACAATTCTAGGTTCCTGGCCTCTTTCCCCTGCAGTCTCTTCTGGAAGCTGTAATGGCTTTTCTCCTAACCCCCGCCCCGAGTCCCAAGATGCCCCAGAGTGAATCTCTGGTCACCAGATGTTCTCTTTCTCTCTCTCTCTCTCTCTCTCTCTCTCTCTCTCTCTCTCTCTGTCTCTCTCTGTCTCTTGTGTGTGTGTGTGTCTAGACATCAGATCTGGGGTGGCTAGAGCTGCCTTGTGTATCTTCAGAAAGCCTTTGCCATGTCTTGGTGGGGTGGAGAGAGTAGAGAAGCAGGCATGGGACAGAGCCAAGGCTACCCCTTCCCAGGCTGTGGTACCTCATACACTCTTCAATTTCAAACCTGACTTCCCAAGTACCTAGAATATTCCAGTGAAAATTTGTCATTTAAGGATGAAGGAATATGTGTGTGTGTGTGTGTGTGTGTGTGTGTGTGTGTGTGTGTGTATGAATATATTCATTCCAAATAACTGACTCTTTGGTTCTATGCATTTTTTGGATAATTTTTATTATTGTAATTATGTGTGCATGCCTGTGTTGGGGGATGGGGCATGTGAACTCAAATCCACGTGCCCTCAGAGACCAGAAGGTATTAGATCATCTGGAGTTGACATGCAGCTATGACCTCATGGAGAGGGGCACTGGGGATCAAACGCTTGCCCTCTGGAAGAGCGGTGCACACTCTTGACCACGGACCCATCTCTTCAGCCCTGTACACTGTTTATTGTTTGTTTTTTTGACTCCATTTCATTAATCTCTACCTTGATATTAATGATTTCTTGCCATTTGTTGCTTTGTAGATTGGACTGTTTTTTTTGTCCAAAACCTCGAGGTGCCTCCTAGGATGATTGGCACTATGTCTGATTCTCACTTCATTTGGATTTTCATTCTATTCTTTCTGGGCTGCAGCATCAATGCCCACAGCTATAAACTTTCTTCCTAGAGCTGCTTTAGTTGATCTGGAAGCATCTGCTAGGTCATGCTTCCAAAACACATTTAAATGTCTGTTAAACCTGACTTTTGGTTCTTCTGTAGATGCACATAGATGGGTCCCTATCCATGTTCCCCCAAGGGTGATTGCAATTGTTCAAGGGGTCCTAGTTTCCAGACCCCTCTTAATCCATACCTTTCCATCCCAGATACAACCTCACTTGGTCACTGAAGTTACGTCTACAAGCTAGGTACACAGTCCTTCTGTATCCCTGGGAGGGACAGGGCTCACTCCCAGATGCCCAACAGACTGGGAGCTGTGCTTAGTGCCAAGTGCCCTGTGTACTACTACACGTGCACACAGATGTAATTCAGTTTATAGATGGGCCACAGTAAAAGAGTGATAACTATAACCACAACATAACAGTCATAATAACAACGTACCATCATAAAAGTTCCTTAAAACTCATGGATTGTTTCTAGAATTTTCCACTTAATATTTTTTGATCATGGTTGATCATAGATAATGGATACTTAAAAAGGGGTTGTACATATATGAGGGAAAACTTTCATATATGAGGAAAAACTCACTCTGGTGAAACACGCTTGTAATCCCTACACTGGAGACGTAGAGGCAGGAAAGTAAGAAGTTCATCACCCTTGGCTACATACCAAGTTCGAAGCCAGCTTGGGCTGTATAAGACCCTGTGTCCCAACAAACAAATAAGGACTCTGGGGCTCTGGAGGTTCCAATGCTTGTGGCATGTGGACAGCTAGGAAGTGAGAGAACCTGTCACAAAATCAAAGCCTTCTACCTTTACCTGGTCCTTCCTTCTCTCACCTGTCTCTTTTATGAGGGCTTTCTGCAGGTGCCCTCTCCATGGGTCACATGGAAGAGGGTGGAGGAGGCTGCATGCAGGGGACAGCGAAGAAGAGCATCTTTGCCGAAGGGAGGGTACCAAGAAGGTTGTAGCCCATCAGAATGGTAGTTCCTGGCTGCTCCCGTTGCAGATCCATAATCTCCTCCCAAACCTCCCTTCTCCCAGCAGAGGTTTCCACTGTAGAGAAGGGCAGAAACGAGACTGTAATCCCTTTGTTCCATGATTTCATCCCTGCTCCCCTTCCACTGCAGACAAGCAGTGGGAGAGGGAAAAGTGGGGTGGAGCAGCAGGGAGGCGGCTCTGGGGTTCCCCCGGGACTTTGGGAAAGAGAGAAGAGCTGAAGAGTAATTCGTCTTCTCCCGAGAGCAAACAGCTGGAAACCTGGGAGACTTCCAGAAGGCTCTCTCTCCTCCTTTGCTCTCTGGCTCACATGACCTCACCTCCTGACTGTCCCCTGTGAACCACCACAGACAACTGTCGCCTGAGCACAGGTCTCTCTCCTCTTTTCTCACAGGACTTATTCCAGCTGCTTCTGTGGCCTCCCAGAGCCCAATGTGTTTGTCCTGGGACCAAGTAACCATCAGGTTCCCCCCAGGGTTCTATAGCAGCCACAGGATGAAGCCTCAGCTTCTTGTCTTTTCTTTCCCTCATTCCAACTCAGTGGTTGGTCATAAGCTCTTGTAACTCCAGTAACCCCAGGATCCTTCTGGGACTGGCTTGGCTTCCACAGTATGGATTCTGTTGTTTTGTCTCCTTCAGGAAATCACACATGTGTTGGTACACACACACACACACACACACACACAGAGTCTAGCAGTCTAGTAGTCTATTACTTCTTGGGGCTCCTAGTCACCTGTATTTTCTTCCTTTCCTTTCTCCCCTCCTCTCTTCTCCTTTCTCCTCTCTTTTCTCTTAAGACAGGGTCTTGTGTAACTCAGGCTGGACTCAAACTTGCTATGAAGCTGAGGGTGACCTTGAACTCCTGATCCTCCCACCTTTACCTCCTAAAGGCTAGGATTATAAATGTGTGTCACCATGCCTGGTTTATGTGGTGCTGGGAATCAGGCCCAGGGCCTCATGTTTGTTAAGTAAATGCTCTACCAACTGAATGCCATTCCAGCCCTGCCCCCATGTTTCTTTCTATCCTGCACACCTACCATCCCCCACCCCTGAGACACCCACTTATCTCTCACCTACTAAGCTGCCCAGGGAGTGGAACATCCCTACACACTTTTACAGTCTTGCTTTCTCAGATGCTAACAAAACTTATGGCCGACTATCCCCTCTTGCCTCTGCTTCCCCATGCTGGAGGAATATAGGCAGGGCCATACTGTTCAAACACGTTTGCCAGTGGCTGGGGGAAGGGGTGGGAGCACTGAGCTCATCACTAGGATCAACTGACCCAATGATTAGTTTAGTGACTCATGGGAGTTTATTAAATACTGCTACATGTTATGCTGTGAAAGCCATGGAAACTCAGGGGCTAGCCTCCTAGTGGAAGAGGGATACGATTCTTAGGTGGATCCATTTGGGTAAGGCCATCCAGGGAAGGTCATGCCTGCTGGTTTAGGCCTGTAATTCTGTCTACCTGGCGGTAGGCTGAGACAGGAGGATCACAAGTTCAAGACCTGATTAGGCTCCAGAGTGAGTTCAAGACCAGCCTAGGCAGCTGCTTCTGACCATCCTGTAGTCCTGCTGACAGGGCTGGTGTGTTCAGCTGACTTGTACTCCTGGTTTGAAGTCACCTGGGGTTTCCAGGCAAGTGTCACTTAAAAGGGAATACCATCCATTGCCCGTGGACAAGCAAGCTTTTTCTGTGGAAGTCCAAGTGGTAAATAGGTCCCAGTGACTGGTAAATAAATCTGGAAGCCAGGAGCAAAACCAAGGGTATAATACAGACAAAAAAAAAAAAAAAAAAAAAAAAAAAAAAAAAAAAAAAAAAAAAAAAAAAAGCAGCAGCTATCTACAAATGGTTTATTAACAAAATTCAACATATTAACAATTGAGTCGGACCTTAGTATACAGGTCTAATGAGAAGAATTTAATTACTTTTGAGGGGCTATGACACTTTGTATTGTAAGGAGTTATAATATGACTCAGCTTTCTATCACCAGAACAAGATACTTCAAACAATAAATTTAAACACAGAGAAACTATATTTGTTTATTTATTCAGTGAGTACACACATGCACATACATGCATGTACATACACACATGCTTGCACACATGCGTGTATACATACACATAAGCACACACACACAGATGCACACACATGTATGCATATGCACAGACATACTCATGCACACGCATGTACTTGCACACATGTGAGTGCCATGCGTGCGCGCACACACATACACACACACACACACACACACACTACATATATTTCTTTTTAGCTTTGCTATGTATCCTGGGCAGGGCTGGCCTAGACCTCATGACTTAGCCCCCAAGTCCTAGGATAACAGGTATGATCCACACACACACAGTTCAAGAGAAAAGGTTTATTTTAGCTCACTGTTCTGGATGTTCCAGTTCCAAGATCACCTGTCCCACTGTTGGAGTTTCTGGCAAGGGACACTTGTCACAGGAGGAGTGTGTCATAGAGCAAAGCTGTTTATGTTGTGAGCCAGGAAGCAGCAAGAAGAGCAGGAAGCCAGAGTCCCTTCAAGGACACAGCCCCAGGGATGGAAGGATCTCTCACTAGGACCTACCTCCTAATAGTTCCACTACTCCCCAAGATTAGCATTTTGGAGGCTACCACCCTTTTAACCCCTAGGCTTTGGGGGGACATGAAGATGGGACCATATGATGATGTGAGTGGCTTTATAAGAGGAAGGAAGGCCCAAACTTCTGTGGTTTATAAACCAACAGGCTCAGTTATTATAATGGACTAAAAAACCAAGGGTGCACTGGTCAAATCTGGCTTTGTGAACTAAAACTATGTTTCCAGAGACCGGGGAAATGGCCCAGATGATAGATAAAGTGTTTGCCATGCAAGCATGCAGACCTGAGGTCCGATTTCCAGCACCTGCATAAAACACAGTACAGCTGTGTTCCTACAATCCCAGCTCTTGAGGGGCAGAGACAGAAGGGTTTCTGGGGATTGCTGTCCATTTATGATTTTGATAGAAACAATCTTGCATTTGTCAGTGCTGTCCAGAGAGATAAAATCAACGGGGGGGGGGGGGGCAGAGATAGATAGATGCACGGAAAGACGAACAGATGGATCTAGCCAGCCGATCTTGTAAATAAACCGTAGGCCAAATGAGAGAGCAGTCTCAAAAATCAAGGAGAGTAACTGAGGCAAACACTGGATCTCTGGCTTCTACATGCGTGCACACGTGCGTGAGTGCACATCCATGTATGTGTCACATTCACACACAAGATCAACTTGGTCATAAATTCCAAAGGGAGAATTTCTTTCCCAAATCACAATACCATATTATAAGTTAATCTCTCTATATATCTATCTGTCTGTGTCTCTGTCTCTTTCTGTGTCCTGTCTCTCTCTTTCTTTCTCTCTTTCCCCCCCCCCTCTCTCTCTCTCTCTCTCTCTCTCTCTCTCTCTCTCTCTCTCTTTCTCTTTCCCCCTCTCCAAACAAAATGCAGCCAGGACCCTAACTTGGCAGAGTATCAGGGAATCAGGGATGAGATCTGTATGTAAGACCCCTGGTCCATCATGTGTCTCTCGTCCAGCAGTGAGTAACCAGGGGGCTTGTGCAGTGAGAACTACAAAATTCCAAAGGGAATAAAAGAGATAATTAAATAAAAGATACCAAATATTCATGGATTGGGGTGCTTATTATTATTAGAATGGCAACACTGTCCCTGAGTTGTCTCTGGACAGTCTATAGATCTGTGATGGTTAAATTTAGGTGTGTGTTGTTGACTGGGGTACCCTGAGTCTTAGGATTTTCATTGCTGCAGTACCATGGACAAAAACAGCTTAGAGGAAAGGGTTTGTTTCAGTTTATCTTTTGTTTTTAAATCATTTTATTATCTGACGTAGATGAGTGTTTGCTTGTATGCATGTATGTGCACCACGTGCATGCCTGATGCCTGCTTTGGTCAAAAGAGGGTGTTGGGTGCTCTGGAACTGTAGTTACAGTTAATTGCACCATGTAGGTACTGAGAATCAAGCCTAGGTCCTCTGTAAGAATAACAAGTGACTTTAACCGCTGAGCCATCTCTCCAGCCCTTGCTTGGTTTTATATGTTTGGTTTGTTTTGCTTTGCTTTGTTTTGTTTTGAGATAGGGTCTTACTATGTACTTCTGGCTGTCCTGGACTTTGCTATATAGGCCAGGTTGGCCTCGAACTCACAAAGATATGTTTGGCTCTGTTTCCCAAGTGCTGGGATTAAAGGTGTGTGCTACTATGCCTGCCTTATTTCTTGTTTCATGTTTCCAACAAAGTCATTCTTAAAGGAAGTCAGGTCCGGAACCTGGAGGTAGAAGCTGGAGCAGAAGCCACGGAGGAGTGCTGCTTACTGACTTGCTCCCCATGGTTTGCTCAGCCTGTCTTATAGGGCCATTCCCCCAAGGGTAACACTGCCCGCTTTGGGATGGACCCATCAATATCAGCCACTAAATAAGAAGATGCATTACAGGCTTGCTCACAGGCTGGTTTGGTGGGAAGGAACATTTTCTCAGTTGAGGTTTACTCTTGCCAAATGACCCTAGCTCATGGCAACTTGACACAAAACTAGCCAGCACACCCTGACAACTATTACATAAAACATTATTTCTAGGTATGTTTGTGAAGGTGCTTCCTGAAGAATTTGGATTGTGAACCAGTGGACTGAGTAAGGAAGAGATACACACACCTTCAAATCTGAGTGGATGCCACTCAATGGGCTGAGGGTCTGGGAAAAACAAAGTAGGGAGTGGAACGTTCCTTCCTCTGGAGCTAGGACACCCTTCTCCTGTCTTTGGACACTAGAACTCCAGGTTGTCTAGTCTTGGGACTTGTATTTGCATCAGTTCAGGTGAGGTGAGAGTCACATGTCAGTCCATGCCTTTGCACTTGGACTGAGCCATGCTGCTCGCTTCCTTGGTTTTCCAGCTTGCATGCAACAAGGTGGGGACTTCTCAGCCTCTGGAATTCATGGCAAAATCTCTAATGAATCCTTCTCATCTTTCTGTTTGTCTACTATCATCTATCTATCTATCTATCTATCTTCTATCTATCATATTTGTCTATCTATCACATCTATCTGTCAATCATATCTATTATATCTATCAATTAATCATATCTATCATATATATTTATCTATCTATCATCTATCTTCTATCATACTTGTTTATCTATTTATCACATCTATTTATCATCTATCTATCTATCTATCATATTTATCTATCATATCTATATCTCTATAATATCTATTTGTCATCTATCATATCTATCTACCGAATCTATCTAATGTAATCTAGGTATCTACCTATATATCTATCAATCATCTATCTATCTACCTACCTACCTATCTCTCCATTCCCCCATGTATCTCTGTCCTCTACTGAGTCTGAAGAACACTGACAAATACAAGATTCAAAGCTGCTTCTGTCACAAATCTCAATGGCCATTTTTGCAGAAATAAAAATCTCAGTCCTTAACTTCACATGGAATTATAATTGGTTGTCTGTCATGAAATGTTGAAAGAAGAAAGAAAGAAGAAAGAAACAAAATTGAAAGATTCTCCTCTGTAAGCTTAACTAGGTAGCTACAGAAATAGAAAAAAAAAAAAAAAAAAGCGAGGTATGAACATGAGGACAGACACACAGACCAATGGGACAGAACTGAGTCTTGCCTGGTATGGTGGCACATGTTGGAGATCTGAGCACTTGGGAGACTGAGATGGAAGGAAGGACCCCTAACTTAAGGCCAGCTGGGATGTACAGCAAGATAGTGTCTTGACAACAAAAGAAGACTGAGAAACTGGGGGAAAATGTATATTGTAACTGATTTTCAGTAAGGCTCCCAAGATCATTCGGAGAGTAAAATAGTCTTCTTAGTGAGTGATACCGGAGCAACTGCACATAAAAGAACACAACAACTTCTGCCTCCATGCTACACAGAAAAACTAACTCTATACATACATGAAGCCTAAAGATAAAGAGACAGAACTACAGAGTGAGTTCCAGGACAGCCAGGACTACACAGAAAAACTTTGTCTCAAAAACCAAAACCAACAACAAAAAGACCAATTAGAAATAACAATAAAAAGACCAAAAGAGAAATAACCCACCTCCTCCTTTTTCTCTCTTGTTTTTTTGTCTGTCTGTTTGTTTGTTTTTTGATTTTTTTTTTTGTTTTGTTTTTTAAAGATAAGGTCTGTACACAGTTCCTGATGGCCTGGAACTATCTATGAACACCAGGCTGGTCCAGAACTCACAGAGGTCCACTTGGCTCTGTCTCTCAAATGCTGGAACGAAAGGTGTTCGCCACTACATCTGGTCACAGTTCTGCTTCTAAAGTACATTTCTTCTTCTTACATCCACATCAGAATTTGTTCAAGATATTTTATTGTAGAGTAGGACTAGAAACATCATTTGTAAGAAAAAAACTACATGTTTCATAATCAGGTGTGTGTGTGTGTGTTGGGGGGAGAGTTCATGTGCATGCACACGGATGTGAAGGCCAGATGTCAACCTTGGATGCTGATCCTAGGTACCATCCAAATTCTTCTTGTTTTTAAAGTGTGTGTGTGTGTGTGTGTGTGTGTGTGTGTGTGTGTGTGACATGTATATGGATATCTGAGGCCAGAAGAGGGCATCAGATTCTCAAGAGCTAGAGACAATTTTTTTGTTTGTTTGTTTTGTTTTTTGAGACAGGGTTTCTCTGTATAGCCCTGGCTGTCCTGGAACTCACTCTGTAGACCAGCCTGGCCTCGAACTCATAAATCCGCCTGCCTCTGCCTCCAAAGTGCTGGGATTAAAGGCGTGTGCCACCACTGCCCGAGCTAGAGACAATCGTGAACCATCTGATGCAGGTGCTGGGAACTGAACTTGGGTCCTCTGCAAGACCACTAGGTGCTCTTAATTGCTTGAGGCATTTCTCCAGCCCCCACCTTCTTATCTGAGATGAGGTCTCTTGCTTGTTCTGGAACTTGACAATTGAGCTAGACTACCTGACAGGGAGCCCCAGGTGTGTTCACCTGTCTTTAACTTCCTCACACTGACATTTCAAGTACATCTAGTTTTGTTTCGTTTTGTTTGTTTGTTTGTTTTAACACAAGGTTCTGGGTACTGAATTCAGGACCTCATGCTGTGTGGGAGCATTTAATCAACTGAGCTCTCTCCCCAACTATCTATCTATCTATCTATCTATCTATCTATCTATCTATCTATCTCAGAACTGGTAAATCTATAACCCATACAGATAGGAAGTGGATTAGTGACAGGTAGACAGTGCAGGAAGCAGGAATGGGCAGTGTCTGGATGTTACAGAATATTCCGGAACCATGGAGAAGCTATAATCTGCACCTGGCTGGGCCAGCCCACAGTGTGGTCCCACAGAGACCACGGGCTCAGTCTGATGATCCTAAGGGGCCATGGTGGCTGGGTGGGAAATGGATGCTCTCTAAGGGCATGATGGGAAGAACGGCCCTGCCCTGTCCTCTGAGCCTCATATATCCAGCAAGAAGAGCTGACCAGATCTCTTGAACAAGTGGAATAAAGGGAAATTCTCCTCCCATCTGTTGAGAATTAACCTCCGAACCATTTAACCAAACACTGGCTTCTCCTGTCATTCGATAAGGTGCATCCAGCGAAGGGAGATGGGGAAATCAGTAGGTTATTCTTTCAAATTACGTCAGCGGGGGTTTGTTCCTGTAGCTGAGCTCTGCCAGAGTCCCGTCTGGGACATCACATCACCAGCAGCACACTCAAGAACAGGCTCAAATGCTTTCCTCTGCCTGGGAGTTCAGGCATTCACGGGGATAAAAAAAAAAAAAAAAAAAAAAAAAAAAAATCAAGAGGGATTTTAAAATAAAGCCCATGCTCTCTGCAGGCTGTCTGCTCTGAGCCAGCATAGCAGTGAGGGGTGATTATAGAGGAAGGAATGGTTTCTGTCACCGTCACAAGGAAATGTCCAATGGCTTTTCTGCACAGACAACACCTCTCCGTCTTCCAGAGACTATGTGCAGACTTCCGGAGCTGTCGGGAACCTTGAGGCCATCCTGCGTACCCCAGGCCCCCTGTGAGCCTAATTTCTCTGCAGAATGGGCCAGCACAGTCTAGACAGATAGGGACCTTCGGTGCTGGCCAGCCTGCTTCTGCTGGTGGATCATTGCTCACGAGGACATCAAGCCGTGGTCAAAAGAGTGGGAGCTCCGACCTTAGATGCTGTCACCCATGCCTTTTTCCTGTGCTTGTCTTCTGACCTCCGACTGACAGGAGCAGGGTCAGCCCCTACACATAGTCCCTTTCCTGGCTCAAAGGAGGCCACAGCGAAGATGTACGAAACACTGGGAATAGTCAGAAGTCTATCTTGATCTGTCTTGATGCCTTGGTGATCATAAACCAGCCCTTCTCAGTTTTCCCATCAGCCAAAGGAGCTGGAGGAGATGACCTCCAAGGTCCTCTCCACTCTGCAGAGTGGTGTCACCACCATAGATTCCTTTGGGAGGCAGGGATGGCTGTGTTTTTCTTGATGTGGACTTTGGTGTATGTGTGTACAGGTTAATGCATTTGCTCTTGTGTGTGCAGGCATGTACACACGTATGCGTGTACACATGGAAGCCAGAGGTCAGTTATTTTCCTCAATCACTTGCCACTTTAACCAGGCTGTGATGGTGTACTTCTTTAATCTCAGCACTTGGGCGGCAGAGGCAAGTGGATTTCTGAGTTTGAGGCCAGCCTGGTCTACAGAGTGAGTTCCAGGACAGCCAGGACTACACAGAGAAACCCTGTCTCAAAAAACCGTATTGTTAGATAGATAGATAGATAGATAGATAGATAGATAGATAGATAGATGATAGACAGATAAAAATTATGTGTGTGCATATGTGTGCATGTGTGTGCGCCCATGCCTAGGTGGGCATCTACCATGGCACTTGTGGGGAAGTCAGAGAAACATTTTGGCAGTTCATTTGCCTTTTGCCCTGTGGGGATGGAGACTCTTGTCTTGCTGCTGGCCTCTGTGCTCCAGGCTAGCTGGCTTGCAAGCTTCCCACTGACTTTCCTATCTCTGCCTCTCATCTTGTCATGGGAGTGCTGGGATCACAGATATTTGCCACCATATCTGGCTTTTTATTAAAAGGAGATGTATTCCATTTTATTTTGAAACAGTTATCATTAGGAGTAGTAAACTTATGGAAACTTAAAATTAAAAATTTTTTATTTTATACATATGGATGCTTTGCTTATTATATAAATATAAACATCTGTGTAGTATATGGATTCCCTGAAATTGGAGTTACGGATGATTGTGAGCCACCATGTGGGTGCTGGGACTTGAACCTGGGTCCTTTGGAAGAACAGCCAGTGCTCTTAATGATGAGCCATCTCTCCGGCCCCTACATGGACTTTTCTGGGAAGCAACTTTCTTTTCTCCTCTTAGAGACCTCAAGCTCCTTTGTCCACCCATCTGTTCTGGACCCTCCTTGCTAAAGTTCTCTGTTTTCTAGACTATTTGGTTGCCAGAGCTGGTGAGGTCTTGCCTGCCTCTACCTCCAGCCTCCTACCCCTGAGATCTGGCTCAGGCCAGGGCTTTGCAGCACGGAGTCGTGGGGCGGCTTGGTTAGGATGAAGAAGGAAAGCCACGGCTTGGGACACTTCGTGGTGGGACGAGGAGAAGCTGGGATTTAACAGGATCTGATGGACCCTAAAGCCACTATATCATTTTTTGCCCCCGTGTGACCCTGCCATCTGGGTTCTTCATGGAAGAAACTTGCTCCTGCAAGAGAATTCTGGCTCTCTGGGGACAGGAAAATCTGATGAAGACACACAGGCAAAGCAGAGGGCTTGCTCAAAAGACCAGTCTTCAAGTAGCCAGGAGAGGGGAGGAGAACGAAGGAACGCAAGGGAAACATTCAAACATCAGAAACTGAAGGGAGAGTGGGGTGGAAGGCGTGGGCCCAGCTTCGGGTTTAGTCTGTTGGTTCACGGTTTTGTGGATCCGTTTGGCTCTCAGAGAGGCCTGCCCTGAGCTGAAGGAACCGAGCGGGAAGCACCGTTTAGGCACACAGACTTGAGCCTGTGTAAGTCCCTCCTATTCTCACCATCTTGGTTTCCTATCCCGAGATTACCAGTCTCAACCCCACCCCCACCTGGGCTGCCACGGAGAACTCATTTGTCTCTTTACACTCAGAGCATCCCGGGTGTCCGCGGCAGAGTTCCCCGCAGCTGCCTGTCTTTGGACCTCTCATCATTTCTATACCTTGAGAGTCTTTCATCCTCCCTCCCGGAAGGAGGGGCTGCTCTTGGCCCCAGCTCGGCCATGTGGAAACTGAGACTGACCCTTTAGGGTTGAGTCTGGAGTGTGCTTGTTGAGAGCTCCCTTTCTTATGGTCCTTTGGGGGAGAATGGGTCTACCACGGGCAGCTCAGCAGCCAGCTGTGGCCCAGATGTGGAGACCTGGCTGGCCACAAAGGGGGTGGGTGGGTGGGAAGATCTCTCCACTTCCTCCCTTGAAGATAAATGGTTCAGGGGCCACTGGAGGCGCCAAAGGCCACAGCTGCCCCAGGAGCTTTTTCCAAGATAGGAGCTTTGCTCCGTCCCCCAGAACAGTCCCTACCTTGTGAGACAGATGGCTTGGAAGACAGAATGAGGGGACCGGATGCTAAGTCGGGTACCACCCCATCCTCTCATGCTGTGGCTCTCTAGATAGTCTTGGATAGGTCCCAGTTCCTGTGGGTCCTCAGCAGGGTCTATGTTAAGGCAGGGATACTAAAAGTGGTTGTCATCTCCCTATTTATTTATTTATTTATTTGCATATATGTGATATATATGCTTGGATGCAGTCTCATGCACGAGTGTGGGATGTACATACAATACACCACAGCTTGTGTTATGGCAGGCATGTAGCGGTCCAAGGACAACTTCAAGGGTTGGAGACAGAGTATCTTTGTTGTTTGCCACTGAGTAGCCCAGGAGCTTCCAGGGATTTTCTTCCCCCAACCTCACCATAGAAACACCAGGATTGCAGACATGGGATCTGGAGAGTCGAACTCAGGTCCTCATGCTTGCCTAGAAGCTGCCTCTCCACTCTCTTGGTCTACATTTTGTTCTTTTGGCCCAATAGTTTGAACCATACAATCACAGAAAACAGCCATGTCTGTGCATGCACACGTACAGGCACCTACTCACATGTGTGTACGAGCATGCACATACACCTACCAGGAACAGACATAAGCTCCCTGCAGCCCCTCAAGAGAGGAGGGAAGGAAGCAGAGTGCTATATATCACTTCTTTCCAAACAAGCAATCTCCTTTTTTGCCCAGAGTGGGATGGGGGTGGTCGGCAGCCATGACTGGCCTTGGGAAGGAGCCCCTCTGGCCCATATTTCACAGACACCCCAGACAGAGCTGCTGTCAAGAACACTGTCTAATTTCCTCCTGACTGCTGGCCCAGATCTCCCCACAAAGAAGGGCATTGTATCCCCTTCCACACCCTGGGCATCTGCTCTGCAGAGATCCGCTGGGGGACTCAGGGAGGGGATTTGTGGGGATGAAGGCACTGCATCCTGTGCCACAACCCTTAGAAGGGTCACAAATTCTTAAGTTGAAAGAGCTTGGTTTCATCTGCTCCCATCCTCTCAGGCCTCTTAGGTACCTCTGACTAGAGCCCTGAAAGGCTTTTAAAACTAATTTAAACTAGGCCAGGTGCCCACGATCTTCTAGCAGAGATACAAGCTCCACACTCGATTCTCACACCCGCAGGGAGACTCACCTATGTGTCAGGATACATGCAGGACTCTCTCCGCCACTGGGGAGATCTTTTATAAATTGATAAAGTGTGGAAGAAGTGTGGGGTCCTAGAGAAAAGAGCCATAGAAAGACAGTGAAGGAAGAGTGGACGGGAGATGTTAAGGACTGAGTGGCAGCTGACAAGGCTTTTGGGGAAGATGCTGCTAGGCTGTGTTCTGAACCTTTACTCTCATTCCTACCAAGGGACATCACTATAGAACCTGCCCCTCCCTAGTTTCCTCTGGGCGTAAGTCTAAGTGATATCTCTGGAAGAGGGTGTATGGGGGTTAGTGGTTTACGGGGCCGTTAGGGGCATATAGAATTTGTGCATGGCCACAGTGGGCAGTGGGCAGAGGTTCTGGTCTGGACCACCATGACAGAAGCAGGTCTGGATTCAGCATCTTCCTCACTATCCCTCCTTCCTTTCAGCAATGCTTTCACACAGTGGGGAGGGGCACACGTGGGGGTCAGAGGACAACTTTGTGTAACCAGTGCTATCCCACCAACAGGGTTTCCGTGGACCAAACTCAGGTTGTTGACAGGTGTAACAACTGGTTTTACCTGTTGTGCTATCTCATCTGTCTTTAGCAATGTTTCTTGGGTGTTTTGTTTTTGAGGCAGAGTCTCACTATGTAGCCCTGGCTGGCCTAGAAATCACTATGTAGACCAGGCTGTCCCTGAATTTACAGAAATGCGCTTGCCTCTGCCTTCTGCGTGCTGGGATAAAGGTGTCCAACACAGTGACCAGTGGTGTTTTGTTTTGCTTTTTATGTAAACATATTTGTCTTGAAAACATTTTGCCCTAAATAATTTATCATTTCACTCAAGGTGCTTCAAGGAATTAGGATATTCTGGTTCTATGGACAGAAAATTAAACGGGGGTAGGGGGTGGGGGGAAGGCTTGGTAAATCCACATAGAAAATCAACAAGAGAGTGAATACTAACCTTCCCCATTGTCTACTCTGTTTCCTGTATCTCAACAGGTGTCAGCAGGTCTGCTGGATACAGATCCCTGGTAGGAAAAGTTTCAGCTTAGTGGTTAGCTTGGGCTTAGCATGGCCTTGAGCTTGATTCTCAGAAAAACTCCCCTCCAAAAGAAAGTGAGCCAGCAAGTGAGGTGGGGTATAGGAGAGGAGAGGAGAAGAGAGGGGAGGGGAGGGGAGGGGAGGGGAGGGGAGGGGAGGGGAGGGGAGGGGAGGGGAGGGGAGAGGAAGGAAGAAGAGAAGGGAGAAGAGAAGGGAGAAGAGAAGGGAGAAGAGGAGAGGAGAGGACCTCACTTCCACTGAAGGCCCTCTCTAAGCCGGGTACTGTGCTAGGTTCTACAGATGTGACCCTATTGTCCCAAGACCAGGCTGACTCTGCCTCTACTCACTGTAGCCATAGTCTTGTGAAACTGCATCCTCACACCACTGCAAATAAAGTACCATGTCTAAGTACCACAACTCCTGCAGGTCCAGGGAGAGGGAAACTGAGGCTCAGAGAAGGTAGGTGACTTCACGAAGGCCACAGAACAGCTCATCTGAACAGAGCCTCTGCTAGCCCCTAAACCTGCCAGGCTGGAGGCTGGCATGTGTGCATGTGTGCTTCTGTGTGTGCATAAGTGGTGTGTGTGTGAATATACAAGGCGGGAGCTGAGGAGGAAGGCAATGAGGAATTCAGGTTTCTCCATCTACAGTGCAGAATATGAAAGGAAAGTAACTAAAGCTGTCTTACTCCCCCAGACAGCCACAGGCTCAGACGAAGTCCTGCAACTCTCCAGCCAGGTGCACAGGGTGCTTTAGACAGGATTTGTGTTCCTGGAAAACTGGGTTTAAATCACCTTTAAGAGCACAAAGAAAACCATCCCTTTAACTACCAGGGGACCTGCAATGTGATCCAGAAACCCTTCAGAAAATGTGGGTTTGCTTCCCTCAAATATGACATCTGTTGGGTGGTAGAAGCCAGCACTGGCCAAGGAAAGCTCAGACACCATGGTGGGTGACAGCTCAGTCTGTGCCCTCCTGGTCATGCTGGAGTTAAGCCCAGCCATGAGCTCCAGCTCTGGGGACAGCTTAGAATCCTGAGCCAGCAGCTCCAGTTAGGAAATTAATAAAGACAAGCTCTTGCAGCCAGAACGATGGTGAGAGACGAGTTAGGTCATGTCTCTCTGCTCAATCGGATATGACTCCCAACCCTGATGTCACCTTTAAGTTATTAAGCATCGCCCTTCCAGACATGTGGAAATGGTTGACAAGCCTCTTATCAGGCATGCCCCTGAGGCTTGCTGGTGGCAGAGGTCGAGCCCTGGAGGCTGATTGTTTGCCAACCATTGGTCAAAGGCAAAAGGAAGTCTTGTCCTAATTTCAGACAGGGTGTGGGAGGTGAGCAACTGATTGGCAGAGAATATTGGTTCCATGACTACAGCCAAGAGAGAGTTCTCTGGGGCTATAGAATCGGGGTGGTGTCCCTTCTCCAAAAGCATCATCTTCCAGATCTGTGATCTCTGAAAGTCTGGATTGTGTCTCATTATCAAACTGACCTTTGGATCAGAGCTTCCACTAAGTGATCTATTTGCCTTAGAGCCAAAAAGCAAGGGAAAAGGGAATACTACTAATTCAACAGTTTCTTCTTCCATTCAGATGCCCAGCCACTTATCCACACATCTGTCGCTCTGTCCATCTTTCCATCTGTCCATTCATATACAGTATGTCCATCTATCAATCTGCCCGTCCACCATCATTTCTTTGTTTATACATCTGTTCATCTGTTTGTCTACCCATCCATTCAATCACTATATATTGATGCAGTATGTGTCAGGCACCACATTAGTAGCTAGGAACAAAATAGTCAGAGAAATACGTTCCCCCCAAATAGAAGAACGATAAATTGAAATAGTGACCATAAATGTGCAGACTCAAGACAGGAAGATGGAGATAAGGAGCAGCTGTAGATGGCACATCAGGGTCATAAAAATACTAATAGGTTCAGGGTTTGTGGAAAATGGATTTGAGATGTGGCATCCAGTGAGCAAAGGAACATGTGAGGTGGCCCAGAGAGTACACAATGACCCTCACCTCATTAGTGACTAGGAGGGAGGGCTTAGCTGGCACAGGCTCCTCTGTATAGCTGGAGAACACATGGCTTTTAATGGACAAGGTTTTCATGTAAAAGCAGAGATCCAAGCCATGCACCAGGGCTTATCTTGAATGTCAGCTTGCTGGGATCTGGAATTGTCTAGGGAACAAGGCGCATGTCTGTAAATGAGCTTCCAAAGTCAACTGATTGAGATGAAGTGACCCACTCTGAGAGTGGGCAGCACCTTCAACAGACAGACAAGATATAAAGAGGTAGGGAGGGGGGGTGTTGTCTGGATGATGTGTCTATTGCTGCTATCACCACCACCACCAGCATCACCACTGTTCTCCATTGACACATCAGTTAAGTCTTCTTCCTCCTCCTCCTCCTCCTCCTCCTCCTCCTCCTCCTCCTCCTCCTCCTCCTCCTCCTCCTCTTCATCCTCCTCCTCCTCCTCCTCCTCTTCCTCCTCCTCCTCCAAGACAAGGTTTCTCTGTGCAGCCCTGGCTGTCCTGGAACTCATGCCATAGGCCAGGCTGGCCTCTAATTCAGAGATCCCCCTGCCTCTGCTTCCCAGATTCTGGGATTAAAGGGGTGTGCCACCACCACCTGGCGTCAGTTTAGTCACATGGACTGAATGAGCCTTGTGTGCTCGCAGTGCAAGACTGGGACTCTTGTGGATTGGGTATCTATGGGGTTCTCAGCCTCTTCGGCATACAGAGGCCATAGTTAGACTACCCACAGCCCGTCATGTTACTCAATCTAGTAAATCCAACTTTCTCCTCTCTCTTCTCTCTTTCTCTCTCTCTCTCTCTGCTCTTTCTCTCTGAGGTAGGGTTTCAAGTAGCCCAGCCGGCCTCAAACTCTAGATGTAGCCAAGGCTAGCTTTGAACTCCTGATCCTCCTGCCTCAGCCTCCCCAGTGCTGAGATTATAGGCAAACACCACCATACCCATCTAGTTTATTCAACCTGAAGAACAATTGCCCCCAGCTACAGTTCACCCTGCACCAAGCAGCAATCAAATGCTGAAAAGGGAGTGTGCAAAAGAAACTGGTGTACACTTGTGTGAGGTGGTGAACACTTGTGTGAGGTGTGTGCAGGGCTTCATTTCACTGCTGGGCTCAATAGACTTACACACTGTGGGAGCTTTGAGGAATCATAACTTTATAATGAACATTATTGGTTAATGTCAGGCATTGTCCTCCAACTGAAAAGTAGTTGGGCCACCTTTACACAATTAAAAAAATAATAATAATGTTCATTTATTCACATGTATATGTGTGTGTGTGTGTATGTGTGTGCACGCGCGTGCGTGCGTGCGTTCGTTCGTGTGTATGTGTGTACATATAGAGGTCAGAGGACATCTTGAAGGAGTCAGCTGTCTCTTTCCAACATATGGGTCTTGGGGACCAAATTCAGGTTGTCAGACTTGGTGACAAGGGCTTCTACTCAGTCACCACGCCATATTGCCAGTCCCAGTTCGATAGTTTTTAATTCTTCTGTTTGTATCTGCCGGTGTGTTCATGTGCACATGTGTGGGTGCACATGCATATTTTATGTGTATGGGTGTTTTGCCTGTAAGTACATATGTGCACCACAGGCGTGCACAGAACTCAAGGAGGCCAGGGAGCAGAGAAGGCTGTCAGATCCTCTGGTGCTGAAGTTACAGACCACTGTGAGTCACCATGTGAGTGCTGGGAATTGAACCAGGGTCCTCTGGAAGAGCAGTCAGTGGTTTTTTGTTTGTTTGTTTGTTTGTTTTAAGATTTATTTATTTTATTTATATGAGTACACTGTCATTGTCTTCAGATACACCAGAAGAAGGCATGGGATCCCATTACAGATGGTTGTGAGCCACCATGTGGTTGCTGGGAATTGAACTCAGGACCTCTGGAAGGGCAGTCAGTGCTCTTAACTGCTGAGCCATCTCTCCAATCCCTAATCAGTCAGTGTTCTTCACACATGTGCACTCACGCGCGTGCACACACACACACTTTTGCAACAAAGTCTCTCACTAACTTATGCTTGTACTAAGGTATGCTAGTGTTTTATCAGTTGAGCTCCCTCACCAGTCCCTAGTTTGAAAAACTACATTTATTTACCCAGAGAGAGAGAGAGAGAGAGAGAGAGAGAGAGAGAGAGAGAATATATATGCACATTTGGGTGCTATGCCCATAGACAGCACAAGAGGATGTCAGATCCCCCTGGTGCTGGAGTTACAGGCAGTTGTGTGCTGCCTGATGTCCATGCTGGGAACATCCTAGCCACTGAGCCATCTCTCCAGCCTGGTGAGCCTCATGAAGCACCTGTGGGAGGGCACTTTGGTCTAGGTGACTTCTCTCCTTTCTCTCTTTCCTTCTAGACATTGTCTGGGCAATCATTAGATGAGAGTCAGCGTTACACATGAGAGCCATGACTCTGAATTCTATAAAGGAAAAGGCTGGAAACAGTGGGGTTTTTGTTGATTTATTTCTCTGAGAGTTTTCTTACAAAGTGAATTGACCTTGTACAATTAGCTTGATGTAATCTTAGGGGAAAAAAAAAAAACATATGAAGTATGCTTTAGGGGAAACTGATAACATGCTCTAACCTGCCATTTCATTTGACAATCATTTTCCACAGCTTCTGTCTTGATAGGGTGAAGTGGGAGGGGAACGGGGGTAATTTTTAAACACTCACAATCAAATCTCCATGCAAGACATTCAAATACTTGCTGACGGTCCTTCTGCAGCATCAGCAGGACCTGGGAGAACTACTATCTCATACTGAGGCACAGGGGTCTCTTCCAAGGACACTGTTGCCCGAGGCTGTTTGCCCACCAGGTCTCATGGCAGCATCCTCAGAAGCTGGGTCTGAGATCTGAGCTGTACATGTGTGTGAACCTGGGCGTTCTTCCCACAATTTAGCTTTTGGGGTACACGCAGTATGGGCCCAAATGCATCCCACAGAGGAAGATGGAGGAAGATGGATGGTTTTCCTGTGCTCATCTGCAGGCAGAGTCCTTGGAGAGCACAGGATGCTGCAGCCCAAGAACTTTCTGTTCCCGAGGTCCACATGTCTAGGTCCTCATCCATCAGCTCTTGTGACATAGGAGCCACTTTCTAGCCTTCGACTCAATGGTGTGAACATCTGGAGAGGGTTTTGCTTTCACAAGTCACCAGCTGGTACAAGGAATGAATTCTGCGCAGGCGAGATGGAGCCAGACCCAGAGGAGACCTTGATATAGGCAGTGGGTGGTAGGTGTGGGTAGCAGCCAAGAGACCCAGAAAAGAGGGTCCCAGGTTCTGTTTCTAGAGTTTCCCAGTCCCATGGGTCCTGTAGAGTTCAAGAGAGCATGGGAAGTTGAAGCCCTGGGGAATAGACTGCTGAGACAGCGTGATGCCAGGCTAAACCTTCTGGGAAATTCAAGGCTCCCACATACTGGGCAACCTCAGATCTAAGAGGCAACACAGGTGTACACAGCCTGCCCTGTTTGGGTCCAGAAGACGTGAGGGTGGGACTGGGTGGTGGGAGTTGGAAAGGGGGTTTGTTCAGTCTTTCTTGGTCTTGGTCTTTGGAGCATGTCACTCTGAACTTGGAGAAGCTGCAGAGTCCCCGTCCTCTGGGTCCTGCTCCTGTGGGGACACAGGCTGACCCCCTTTCACACGCTTCCACTTCATTCTCCGGTTCTGGAACCACACTTTGACCTGAGGGAGGAAGCAAAGGGATCGGGTCTCTCTAGGGCCAGGGTCATACCTCACTGTGTGGCGCAAGACCTTGAATCTTCACTTATTGATCCCCCAAGGATCCAGGGAGTGAGAGGGGAGGGAGACCACACAGTCTGCACTTAGGCCTGCCTGTGTCTCCAGATGTGGGCAGAGGTGGAAAGTCTCTGACATCACTCTCTGTTGCCCCCCACCCCCTTAACATGCCCTGTCCCCTCCTTGACAACAGGCCTCCCGTCTCCCAGGCTCTACTCTCCAAAGGCCCAAGAACAGATCACCACCAGCCTCATCCTTCTTTGCACTAATAAAGCACCTTTTAGTTTCCCTGGATCTGAAGCTGACCGTCATCATCACATGACATTAGGATTATGATCCTATTACAAAGATGGAAACCCAGACATCACAGGGGCCAGGACGTGGCAGAGGCAAGATCTGAATCTTAGCCGTCACTGAGAACTTTAGCAGTTGAAGACTTCTATTGATTGTTTTTATTACCAGTTAGGCCACACAAAAGCAGGTGTGGTGCTTCAAGGAAATGTCCAAGTGCCAGGGACTTCTTCCCCAGTGCCCTAGAACCCATCCCATCTCTATGTCTCCTGAGAACCCTCTTTCTTCTAATGAATATCCCCCATTCCCTCTCATTATTACTTCAAAATTGTTCCCTGGAATCTGGATTTTATTTTAGCTTTTTGTTTGTTTGTTTGTTTTTTTAACAGGATCTCATGTAGCCCAGGCTGTCCTTGAACTCACTATGTAGCCAAGGCCAGTCTTGAACTTTTGACCTCAGGCTCCCAGTGTGCTGGGATTACAGGTGAGCACCACAACATCTGGGTTTGCAGAATTTCCGTTTAAACAATTGCCTAGGTGAATCCGAGGTAAGTGCTGATTCAAATTTGAGGGAAATCAGACCACAGATGTCCCAGTTCTAGTTCCCAGGAGAGGTACCTGGGGGACCTTTGAAAAACTGGGTTGTGCAAGGGTCATCCCAGATCAATTACAGAGTCTCCATCAGTGGAACTCTGATAATTCTCCCTGGGGTGGTTGATTGTCAGGTACAGCTGTGACTGGGTAGAGGAAAGGGAGGGGGTCCAGGCAGGGGTGACTGGGAAGGGAGGTGAGCACACAGCAGCACCCAGGCCCACCTGCCGCTCTGAGAGATCCAGGTTGACCGCGATCTCGTATCTGCGGAGCCGGGTCAGGTAGTTGTGGTGGGCGAACTCTGCCTCTAGCTCCCGCAGCTGCTCCTTGGTGAAGGCCGTCCGCTCCTTCCGGGCCTTGCTGCTCCCTTCTGGCTTTCCTCCTCCGTTCTCCTGGCTGTCTGTGAAGAGAAGGCCCCAAATGGGGGAGACATAGTGAGCTCATCACAGGAGGGGACAGGAGAGGACTCGCTCTCTTCCATTCATTAGTTTGTAAACTGAGCAGCATTTCCTGGTCTGTCCCATTTTTAAAGTACACTGAGAAGCTGTGATATCTCTCATTCCTTCTAGCATCTTGTCCCTAAAACGGTCAAGAAACATTTTTAGTCCCGGTCTCAAGTGTGCTCTGCTTCCTTCTGCTCCTCTCACCAGATTTTTCCCTCCCAAGGCAGGCGAAGCTCTGCTGTAGCCCCAGCCTGACTCCAGGAAGGCCTCAGTAGCCTGCAGCTTGAGAGTCCCCACACTCCAAGACAAACAAAGTGCCTAGGAAGGGAGGCATGGCTGAGGGCATCCTCCAGCCTTGCCAGGGTATTTGGGGTATTTTGGTGTTCTGGCCCTGGGGCCCGTGCCTGGTCTGGTAAAGGCATTCAGCAGGGAGACCAGGAAAGAGGGAGAGCTGCCAGTGTGAGCTTCAACTGAAGACTTGTGGGAAGTACAAATCACTGGTGAGTCACAAAACTCACCAGAGTAGGATGGGAAACTCAACAACCTGTGTGCGTGCATGTGGGTGTGTGCGCACATGTGTGTGTGTGTACATTATATATGTCTGGGTGTACGTGTGTGTGCATATGTATGTGTGCACATGTGTGTGTACATTATGTGTGTATGTGCATATATGTGTGTGCACATGTGTGTGTATGCATGCATGTGTGTGCATGCACATGTGTGTGAATATGTGTGTACATTATGTGTGTATATGCATGTATGTGTGTGTGCATGTGTGTATATGCGTGTGTGTGCTTGCACACGTGTGTGAATATGTGTGTACATTATTTGTGTGTATGTGCATGTATGTGTGTGTGCACGTGTGTGTGTGTATGTGTGTGTGTGTGTGTGTGTATATGTGTGGCAGCCAGATGTCAACATTGGCTGTCTTTCTGCATTACCCTCTAACTTAGGCTTTAAAATTTTTATTTACTCATTTGGGGGGAGGGGGCTCAGAGGACAGCTTCTGGGAGTTGGTTCTTTCCATTCACTGTGGGGTTCCAGAGACTGGACTCAGTGTATTAGGCTCTTCAGAAGTCTCTTTACCCACTGAGTCCTTTCAATGGCTCCTCTACCTTAGTTTTTGAGACCAGGTCCTTCACTGAACCTGGAGCTGGCTGGTTTGGCTAAACTGGTTGACCAGTACTCCCAGGGATCCCCCTGCCTCTACTTGCTCATTCCTAGGATTACAGGCATTTACCACCATGTCCAGATTTTTTTCTTTTTTAAACATGGGTGTTGGGGCTTGAGCTCAGGACCTCATGCGTGTGTGACAGGCTTTTTATCAACAGAAGCATCGCAGTCCCAGCCGTTCAGCAACCTGTTTTGACAAGCCCTCCTGACGATCATTCTGGATCATTCTGGTCAAGTTTATACACCACTGCTTTAAGATCAGATTTCTGGACTGTTTCCTGGACGCCAGCAACAGCACCACGATGGGAGAGCTGGTCACACACACTGAAGTCGGTCCCAGGAGACCAAATCTGGAGAACCTTCTGGAACTCTGAGGACCTGGCTTCTGTTAGACACAGGGGCTCAGTCCTAACCCATGACAGGGCCAGGAAACAGTGTCTATTCCTGCATTTACTCCCTCCTTGCCACAGCAATCTAACCAAGTGGTTTCAGCAGTGACCATGTTTTACAGACCCAGAGTTCACCTAGCCACTAAGTGCTGGAGGCAGGACTCACGCCCAGGCGGTTTAATTCAAACTGTTCAATATGAGAGCTCTTTGAAGAGTTCACGAACTGCGAAGTCTGGTGTTGATAGAAGGGGCTGCATCTTGGATGAGGAGCAGGCGGCTGTGCCTCTCAGCAGCAGTAGTGGTGTAGAGGTCACAGGCAGGAGACTAACACCCCTGTATAATTAACAAAATTGGATAGCCAACTGTCACAGGAACCTTTCCTGCCTGAGGAGGTGGGGAGGTGGGGCGTGCATAACATGGTGCTTTCTCATTTCATGCCTCTTGTTAATCTTGGAGACCTTGGGTGGGGGAATATGCTTTCTGTGAGCTGTGTGCACCCTACTTTCATTCCCTGACAAGAATTGGCCCACACATAGCTGACTGAGGCCGTTGGTCCTCAGAGACCTGGAGTCTAAGCCACTTACATACAGGGTGGATGGAAGAATGCAAACCGGCATGGGTCGGGCAAAGGAAACGGCCCACACCCTTAGCTGTGATGCCAACTTGTGGAGATAGTTGGAGACCCCATTTTAACCCTGAGACTCTGGTACTGACTGCTTCCCTTTTCCCAGCAACCTGTTTGTACTTCAGTTTCTTTAGCTGTCATCCTGTCATCTGGCTGCCAGGGAAGGGAAGAAGGGCTCAGGGAGGTGGCTGAAAGTCACAGGGAGTGGGGTGAGTGAGGACGCTTGCGGCTCAACTCCCAATGGGGTAGGGTGGTGGACGCCCCACCCCCTCGCAGGCCAGAAGAGGGAAACAGCCGCTGGCTTTCTTTGCTCAGTGGATCCTGGCTCCTGGCTGGAGAAGGCGGGCCCAGACCTCGCCCGGATGCCTGAGCGTGGGCTGGATGGGAAGGATGTGCAGTCTCCAGGCGGGTCCTCTGGCCTTGGTGGCTGCCAGCGCTGCTAACCCTGCTGGCGGCGGGCCCGGGAGGGTCGGTCACGCAGCGGATGCGAAGGCCTCCCCGAGCACATCCCAGCCGCTGAGGCCAGGAAGCCTGGTGACCGCTGAGATTCAGGGTATCCACAAACTCCTGTCCCAGGGGGCCCACGGTGCTTCCCAGCCCCTCCTTGTCACAGCTGCGGGGAGTGGATAGGCAGGAGACTCAAACTGCAGATTCAATCCCGACTCTCCTCTTTTCCAAGAAATCGGAGTAAATAAACCACCTCCTTCCAAAGCTATTTTTTTTTTTAAAAGACAGAATTTCATGCCTTTTGGGCTGGCCTCAGGCTTGATAGGTAACTAACTATTCATCTTCCTGCCTCCACTTTCCAAGTGTGCTGGATCTTCAGACCATGCCCCACCCACCAGCCTGGCTTTCCAAGGCTCATCTCAAAGCACAAAGCTCAAAGCTCTGGTCATGGAGACCAGAGCCATGGTCTCCATGATTTCGGGAAGACCCGGATAAGCCAATGTGTGTGGGAGTACTCTTTTTTGTTGTGGTGGTGGTTGTTGTTTCTTTTTTTCGAGACAGGGTTTCTCTGTCCTGGAACTCACTCTGTAGACCAGGCTGGCCTGGAACTCATAAATCTGCCTGCCTCTGCTTCCCAAATGCTGGGATTAAAGGCGTGTGCCACCACTGCCAGGCGTGTGGGGGTACTCTTAAAATCTAAAATACAGGGCAGGTATCAAGATATTAATTGTTTTAATATTTCCATTCCATGAAATGTCATTGAAAAAACCCTGAGATGGTGCTAACAACAGCTGGCCTTTTCTCTTTTGTTCTTTCTTAAAGACAGGGTCAATTTCTACTGCCCACACTTGTCTTAGGATCTGCTTGCTTCAGCCCTGTCTGTGCTTCAATTACACGTGCCACCACGCCCTGGCTAATAGCTGGTGCACTCTCTGTAATTAATGTATCCACTTCCCCAGCCTCATTGAAAGTGCTGCCAGTGGCTACTCTGATCATCCCTGTTTCCTGGTTGTGTGGATTAGCCTGGTTAATGCTCTCCCCTGGGTTGTGACTACTTTTCAGTACCTGGCAGATAGGTAGTATTTGTTAAACTGTTCCTGGATGTGCCTAGGACCTTACCCAGCAGTGTCTAAGTAGGAGAAGAGAGATTTGACTCCCGACCCACCTGACGAAAGCCAAGGTTCTCAACCTTGATGACAGACTCTCCACCTTTGGGTTGGGTGCCCTGTCTGAGGGCCTGGAATTGGAACACAGCCTGTCTCCACCTCTAGGGTTTCCCATCATGGGATGAATACAGCTCACCACCTCAGGGGTTCCATCCACAGCCTCCTTCCTCTTCTCCCAGGCCTACCTCTGTATGCACAGCCGCTCCACCATTTTCCACAGAACAACTTCCAATGCCCCTGAGTCCTGAATGTAATCTTCCCTAGAAAGAAGAGCTGGGAGGGTGGGAGTGGATTCCTTTGCAGCATGCTGTAGACCGACTACTTGGGCCCTGCCATCGAGACAGGCCTCTCCTGCATCCCACTGTCCTGATTTGGGTTCTGACATGTCAGTACCGAATTCATCCCACAATGAGGACCCTTGTGTCCACCATCAGCTTCCCAGAGGGAGATAAACTCTTGTCCTGAATGTTGAGATGGCCAGGACTATGAGAAGGAGGTAGAAAGTGGAAGCAGGAGTTCCTCTTGCAACAGAGAAAAAGCCTGTAACATTTTATCAAGACTTGTGAGAACTCCGGGCTCCTCCAGCCTGAGATGTACAATTTACAGGCTCAGACTGACAGTTCACATGCACAGCACTGCATCTAAGCACCCTGACAATAGACTACATCTTTAAATTTAAAAAAAAAAAAATGTTATAAATGTGGGTTTGCATGTATGTTTGTGCACCATTTGTGTGCCCAGGGGCCCACAGAGGCCAGAATTGGGCAGGAGATTCCCTGAAACTGGAGTTACAGAGGAGTGCAAGCCAGGAAACAAACCCAGGTCTCTGGAGGAGCAGCCAGCGCTCTTAACCTCTCATCCATCTCTTCAGCTCCAACCCAGTTTATCTTCGTTGAGAGCCCACCCTTCCCTTTCTGCATCGCAGGCTCCTGTGTGTGAGATGATAGATTGGGTGGGATTCTCGGTCCCATGAAGAACTGATGTCAGGGTTCTCTCCCAAGCCAGGAGACCAGCACCCTCCTCAGCTTCCCCTAATCCTTTTGCTTTTCCTCACCGGGCCTGGTGGAGCCAGAGGCCCTTTCCCTTGTTCAGTCCTCTTGCTCTCCCGAGTCACTGTTTAATCTCAAAGCTCCCTCTCATCTTCCCACAGTCTTCAACCTAAAGACCAGAAACACACCAGGGGGTTTAACTCCTGCACGCAGAGCTTCTGTGTCTGGCTCAAGGGAAAGAAGAGGGGAGGGGAGAGGAGAGGGAGAAGAGAGGAGAGGAAGGGTGAGGGAAGGGGCAAAGGGACTGGGAGAAGGGAGGGAGAGAAGGGAAAGGAGGGGAGGGAGGGGGAAGTGTATTGGCAGAGGCATCTGAAAACCCACTGGACAGCCTGGGCTTTGGCACCTGCAAGGTCCTGGTCTCAGAGAGGAACTTTCCTGACCTCCGGTGAGGCTTCCTGCAGCTCCCCAAGTCCTGCCACTTTCCTCATTTGCAAAGCAAGAACAGCTACACCTACCATAAGCCTAAGGCTACTCAGAGGGCAAAAACAAAACAAAACAAAACAAAAAAAAACCAACAAACAAACAAACAAACAAACAAACAAAAAACCCAACTACATTGATGACTGTTAATCCCTTAGATGGTGCTTGGCGCACAGTTGAGCCTGTCTGCAAGAACAGCCTGTTGGATGTGATGTCTGAAAGATGATTTCACACTTAGAGAAGGTGATTAGAGGGTATCACATCCCCAGATCTGTGGGCAAAGGATGCATGCACGCACGAATGCCTGCCCATCTGCTCACCTGCCCTCTTCCTTCCCTCCCCCCTTCCTTTCTTTCACCATCCTTTCTTCCCTAACAGGGGACGGGCTGTCCCAGAATTCACTCTGTATTTCAAACTGTCCTCACATTTACACTGAACCTTCTCCCTCAGCTTCCCAAGAACAGGGATTACAGGCATGAGCTGAGGGTGTCTTTGAAGTGCCTCTTTCCCATCTCCACTTCTGTTTGATAGGTCAACAGTCACGGTCACCATCAGCTGCTGTTGCTGCAGCTTCCATGGGCAGAATGCTCCCAGGGACTGTGATGGAGTAACCGTCCACTGTGTAGGACTGTGGAGGGAGGAGAGGCTTCTGACTTCCTCTGTGGTTACTGAGGAGCTGCCCGCTCCTCAGTCCTGCACAGCCCTCAGATCAAGCAGGACCACAAGGGGACACTCCATATTGCCCAGAGAAATGCAAACAGGATGCATGTGTGATTGTAGTTCCCACCATGAGCTTTTATACCAGCTCGGGGAAAATCATTTCAGAAGTAGCTGCCAGACTTGGGGGGGGGGAGTCCTAAAGTTAGCAGACAGCCTTATCAGGGCCACTACGGGTCAGACAGACTCGCCGGAACACGCCTCTTTGGAGTGCTATCCCTCTGCTCCCCATTTTCCATAACTTCTGACCGACCAGGCAGACCACGTGTCCTATGTTCAAACAGCATTTTGCTATGGATAAGTGATGTCCGCTCCCAGACAGAGGCTTTGTTGGGCTTTCATATTGACCCCTGGATCACAGAACGGTAGAGCTGGAAGAAAAAGGGACTCAGGGATGATTCTATGTCACTTGGTGATTTTCCAGATGAGCACAGTGACAGCGGGGGATTTGCTTTTGGACACACAGCAAGTTAGTGGAAGAGTGAGCTCAGGTGTCCTTGATACAGAGATCAGCCGGCTTCCTGTTCTTATTGGTAGTGCAATGGTTAGAACCCAGGGCTCACATATGCTAGGCAAGTGTTTTCCCACTGAGTCACACTCCAGCCTCACTTTTATTAGTTATTCTGTAAGGCAGAAAAGGCACACAGGAGCCCATTGAACAGATAAAGAGATTAAGACCCAGAATTAGATTAAGACAGAGCCATCTGTCACACCACCCCCAGGGAATGGTGAGCATAGAGGCTGTACTCTAGGTGCCCTGGGGACAATATGTGGGTCAGGGTCTAGGTCTGTCTCACTGGGACTCGCCAGGGAGGAGAGAGGAAGGGTCTGTTTGGGGTAAAACCTTGGTAAACCCTCTGAAAGAGGAATCTGTGGTTTCCTGAGTGGACTTGAAGCAGATATTTTGCTACCCTCCTCAGCTCTGATGCCTTCGTGGAGAAGGAACATGGGAAGTCCCCTGAGGTAGGGAGGGATCCAACAGAGGCAGTGAGAAGCCAGTTGGTTGTTCACATCTGGGACCTTCATGGCTTCCTGAGCTCAGCTTGACATTCTCACCAGGTGCTACACCATCCCAAAGTCCAGACCCCATCATGGTCCTGCAGGTGCATGAAGAGACAGGAAGCCCAGTGGTGGGGCCCGGGAATTTACAGCAGGGACAGGGTAGCAGGTCCTTCTGGAATGGGAATGGCTGGTGCCAGGGTAGTCTTCACCAAGAGTCCCTGCTGAGGTGGAGTAGTGAGTGTGGACAGTAGTGAGTGTCGGAGAGAGGAGGACCAGGCCATGAGAGGCTGTGGGGATTGTAGAAGAAGAGCCCAAGGAGGTGCAGTGAGCTGAATGGGGAGGGTGAAGAAGGGGGAGGTGATAGCAACAGACGGGGAGCATCAGTGTGTGTGTGTGTGTGCACGTATGTGTCCACCCCACCCATGTATGTGTTTCTAGAGAGCAGACCCAGGTGAACGTTTTTACTACTGAGTTACATCCCCATCCCGGGCAACAGCAGTGTTTAAGATAACTAGGAAGGCATGGGCAGTGCTAGGCTTTATGTTTTTACATTTAGAAGTCTTCATTCGCTATCACTAAAGGAAGTGTGGGCTTCAGGACCAAGGGCCACTGCCTACACAGTTCCTCTACACTGAGAACAAAGAAGACAGGAAGATACCAGGAAACAGTCAAGGATGGGGTGCGCCCAGGCCAGAGGCACCGAGATGGATAAGAAGGGCCAGTGTGTGTGGGAAGGCAAAGAGGAAACCTAGGGTAAGGGGCTACCTACCTCTGGGCTTGCAGGGACAGAAGACCTGTGTCTAAATCAGGCACACCTCTCTGCACCCAGGTGTCCCTGATTTATTCAAGCCAGAATGACAGGCCCATGGGTGGGCAGCTCCTGAGCCCTACTCTGCCAAGACAGCAGGCAGCCCTAGGATAGCCCTTTGGCTAGCCTTCTCCAAGCTTCTAGGCTCTTTAGACCTTCTCATCTGAGACACTCAGCAGGATCTGCTGCCTCAGCAGAAACCCGCTCTTTCTAGAGTTTTGCAGGTATGACAAGAGTCTGAACAGGTGCAGGATTTGCACTCAGGCCTCTGAGTTCAGACAAGGTTGAAGCCAAAGGGCCTGTCTGGACCCCAGTCTGCCTTTCAGAGGAGGAACAGTGGCAACAACCATAACTAAGAGGCAAGGGACACCCAGTGGGACCCTGGCAACATATAGAACTGCTTCTTCCTCCCACAGTGGCTGCTTAGGGCCCTAAGGCTTCTTTCTCGCTGGAGGTTCTGGGTTTGAGATGGAATAAGACACTGTGTACACAATATTGTCAGAAACATCCACGCTATGCAGAACACCATAGCTAATTTAGTATAGCCCCCCCCCCACCACCACCACCAGAACCCAAACATTTCGGACCTTAAATGAATCTTAAATCCTTATGAAAATAGAATGTCAAAGGACTCCAAATAGCCAAGCTAATCTTCAGAAGGAAACAAAACTGGGAGTCTTGGGCCTCCTGATTTCAAAACATATTACAAAGCTAAGACAATCAACTGAAATAAAGACAGATGAGTGGGCCAGAGAGGCCAGATGTTAATCGTCAATAGGTGGCCAAGGCCACACAATGGGAAATGAACAACTTTACAACAAATAGTGCTGGGGAGGCTACACACACACACACACACACACACACACACACACCACAAACAGTGCTGACCTAGGGTGCCGAATCCTTTCCTCACACCAACTAAAAATTAACTATATAGGTCAACACCCAAATGCAACTCCTAGAAATATAATAGTCCCACAGGGAAGGAAGCAGAGGGCAAATCTCTATGCCTTTGGATTTGGTGGTGTCTTCTTTGGTATAACCCCCAGGACATAGGCAACAAAAGCAAAAACAAACGGGGGAGGGGGCTGGCTCAGTGGGTAAAGGCACTTCTGCTCCCTGGACCCTGGTCAAGGAGAGAACTGACCCCAGCAAGTTGTCCTTCAGCTTCCACACAGCTTCTGTGACACGCCTGTGCCTCCATCCCCACCCCACGCACAGGGAGGGAGGATTCTAACCGAACAAAACCAGAAAATAAAACAAATGGTCTAAGATGTAAAGGAACCGGAACCTTCATGATGCACCATCTGGGGAACTGCAGAATGGAACTCTTGCAACAACAAACAGTATGGAGGGTCCTCAGAAAATGAAACCTAGGGACCCGAGAGATTGCTCAACAGTTAAGAGTCCTTGCTGTGTAGTCACAAAGATGGAAGTGTGGATCCCAGCCTCCAGATAACAAAGCAAGCACCCCGTGCAAATGCCTGGAACTCTAGGGAACTTTAGGTCTGAGGGAACCGACACTCTCTTCTGGCTGCTTTACACAGAGGCACAGGAACACACACACACACACACACACACACACACACACATCTTTTAACTAAATATAGAATATGATCCAATAGTTACAGTTGTGGGTAAACATCTGAAATTTAAAACCTGAGAACAAACTCAAAGAGATTCGTGTTCACCCATTTCCTGAGGCATTATTCACAACTGCCTGGTGGCGGAACCAGCAGCCTAATGTCTATCAACAGATGAACAGATAAGGGAAACGTATCACAAAGACACAATGGAATACGTTTCAGCCTTAAAAGGAAAAACTCCTCATCGTGTGCTACAATGTCAATGTCAGACTTGAGGACTGACTGGTTTGGGAAGTACGGACCCGACAGCAGTCCCGGACTCAGAGTGGCATAAGCCAGTAACAAGACAACAACTCTGGGAGTCTGTGTATGAGAGATACCTATAACACCCAAACTCTTACTGAGAGGCAGGCAGCTGCCAGGGGTTTGGGGACCTACTCCAAAAAGAAGCTCTGTTTTGCAAGATAAAACGGTTCTGGAAATCTGTTCTCAACAGTCTATCTGTAGTTGGCTGCTGTAAAAGGCCATTTCACATCTGTAAAGATGCCAGATTCTATGCTGTGTGTTTTGGACCACGAGAAGAAGAAAGATTTTCGAAAGATCAACCACGTTAAGACATCCCAGCCAAGCCTCTACGGAGTTGCAAGCTACAGCCAGAAAACCAGCTCAGGTCCTAAAATCACATTACAGTCTGAAGCTTCCCTGTTTGTTTTGAGACAGCTCTCTCTACATAGCTCAGGCTGGCCTCAGCTTTGCCACCCTCCTCTCTGCCGGAATTTGAGGTGTGCCCATATCCATATTCACAAAGTTGAAGCTTTCTGACAATCAGGTTTTAAACAGGGAGAAAATATGAGAAAAGTGGTTTTTGACCTGGAGGGGTCCGGGAAATTGTGGGAAAGGGAACCAGGGCAAAAACGGGCAAAGTCAGGGAGGAAAGAAGAAAGACACAATGTGTGGGGAGGCCAGTATTAAGTGTGGCTCTGTAGGAAGGGGGTGGGGGAGAGGGAAGGGGGGGAAGGGTGAAAGAGAGGAAGGGGAGAGAGGAGAAAGAGGGAACAGCAAGAAGTGGGGCGGGGGATAGGAATAATGGTTTGGGTAGCTGTGCAGGGCATCATTGGAGATTAGACCTCAGAGGGAAGAATTCGGGGCAGGAGAGACGCAGGACCAGGCGCTGAAGGAGGTTGAAAGATGCAGGGCCTGACAAAGGCTCTGCTTGGCGGATTGAGGATGGGAGCGCCGGGACACAGGGCACCCAGTGCTACTCCCAGGCAGCAGGGCGGCTTCCCGGTAGCCGAGCTGGTCACACGCAACCTTCCCTTGAACCCCACCCCCACCCCCAATCAGGAAGTCACAGACAAATCCTCCATTCCCATAAATTAAAGATGGTTACAGTAGTAACCTGACAGCCTAGGGGAAAACAGCAGTGGGTTCGCAGCTGTCCCTGCCAGTAGGAATCTTCAACACCCCTGGCCAGGGCTGGGGGTAGGCAAAATAAGATTGCACCGCGGGCCTCCCGAGACCTCTCAGGGTGGGGGAGGGGCGCGCGGCTTTTATGATCGTTTAGTGCAGAGAATCAGCTTCTGCTTCCAAGGAGAGCAAGGTGGGAAGCTGGGGACGGCGGTGGGGGGGAGGGGAAGGGGGGGACTGGTAATGGAGAGGGGTGCAGAGTCCATGGCTGGAGCCTCCCAGGCCACCCCCTTCCCCTACTTCTCAGCACAGCTCCACAACTCCGATCGAAGCGCTAATTGATCACTACTGGATTTTAGGACCAAGAGATAGTAAAAAATTCACATATCCCACCCAGGAATTTCTGAGACACTATATCTGGAATATTCAATTCTACTGTTCCCACCAATACAGGGATGCTAGCCTTTCTTTTTTTCTTTCTTTCTTTTCTTTTCTTTTTTCTTTTTTGACAGGGTCTCATGTAACCCAGGTTGGCCTGGAATGCTATCAAGCAAAAAACCATCTTGAATTTCTGATTCTCCTGCCTCCACTTCCTAGGTGTTGGGATTCCAGACATTCACGACACCATCTTATTTATGAAGTATTGAGGATTAAACCCCAGAGAGTTCAGTCATGCTCTCTGCCCTCTGAGCTCCACCCCCACTCTCTCCCCAGCTCCCCTCATCCTATGTTCTAAAACAGTGGTTCTTAACTTTCCAAATGCTACCATCCTTTAATACGGCTCCTCATGTTGTGGTGACACCCAACCATCAAATGATTTTCGTTGTTATTTTATAACTGTAACTTTGCTACTGTTAAGAATTATAATGTAAATATCTTAGTTTTCCCCGATGGCCTTAGGTGACCCCTGTGAAAGGGTCACGACCCACAGGTTGAAAACCACTGTTCTAAAGGCTAGCTCAGGAAATGTGGACTTAATACTAGTCACAGCTGCTACCCAAGTTTTATTATGCACCTAAGGCAATGTGAAAATTTCAATTTACTGTACTTTAAGTTTCCTGAATGCTCTAGGTGGTAAGTGACATTGTTACAGCCCCATTTTTCAGCTGGGGAAGTAGAGGCTGCAAGAATGTAACAACGACCCCAGAGTTGCTGTGACCTTGTCCCTCCATCTATCTGACAATGAAGTACAGTGGTCCAGGGTAGTCAATCTTCCTGGGCCGGCTCCTGGGGACTTGGAAGAGGCACCCAGATGCCAACAATCAAGATAATGTTTAAGTACATTGGGAAGTGGAGACAAAAGCATCAAGAAGTTTAAGGCTAGCCTTGGCTACATAGTTTGAGACCAACCTGGGCTACTTGAGACTCTGCTTTAAACAAAATAAAGCAAAGCAAAGCAAAACAAAACCAAACAAAAAAACCAGACAAGAATAAAAATTAAGTATATGGGGATGTAGCTCAGTGGTAGAACCCTCGCCAGGTGTGTAGCAGGCCCTAGGTTGGGCTCCCCGGATCCGTCATAGTAATCCACAGTGAACAACAGCAACAAAAAGTATCAGAGGATCTGGGGGCGACAAAAGATCCTGGGGTAATGAGGAATTTTCTATGGGCTTTGTCGGTTAAGATTTCCAGATTCTGCAGCCAGTTGGGAGCCTCCCTGGTGAGACTCTTAGGAAGCTGACCCTCCTGCCTCCTCCTTCCTCTGCAGTTAAATTCAGACACACGATTGCACCTGGGCCATAAAGATCTCCCTACTGACCAGCCGCTTGGGATGGAGGGAAAGTGAGTTCACGGTCCCACTCCTGCTGCCTGTTTCCACTGCTGAACTGAAGGAGCCCCAAGTGAGAGGACCCAGGGGCCCCACCATGCATGGGAGTCTTCCCAGGTCAGAGGCTGACTTTCTGATGAGCCACGTGCATGTTCACGTCCCCAACACACTGCTATTGGCTTCTTGCCAAAAGGGAAGATTGCCCATTTGGGTTCTGCAGAGACTTGGGATAGGCTTGGGAAAGATTTCGCCTCTCCCAGCAATCTCCCAGATTCCCTCCTCATGCCCTCCGTCCTCCAGTAAGTCTACTGGAAAGCTGCTAGATGCTGCAAGATGCCAACACAGCTGGAGGAGCAAGAGAGGCAGCTACTGCCAAGGAGAGAGTTGTAGCCTAGAGGGAGGGGCCAGCACCTGTTCTACCCATCCAGACGACCCACTCTGATCTCCAGCTGAGTCATTCAGAATGGTTGATTCCACCTGAGGTTTAAATCTAAAGGGCTCCTCTCTTTAGCCTTGAGGATGCACTGTTTGTCTTCACCACCCACTGTTAGTGTATCCAGAGGGAGCTTCAAGCCTGGCCATCAAATACCATATGAGACCCCAAGGGTACCTTCTGAAGGTGTAGGGTATGGAGTTTGGGATCTAAGGGTTCATTTCACTTCTTAGAGGACCAAATTTGGTTTGTCTGATTTTGATTTCCCAGACAAGAGACTTCACACACACACACACACACACACACACACACACACACACACGCACAAATAGAAAAGTTAACCTTTCATGGACTTCAAGATGCTCCTGCCTCAGTCTCCTGAGGAGGAGGATTACCGTCTGGTGCCACATTGCCCTGTTCTTTTGCACACGTGTAGAACGGAGATGCCAACAAGCCTGCAGTCCCACTTTGCAAACTTGTGGCACTCAAAAAACCTGCTGTCTGTAGCTCTCACCATTTGGAATGTCCCTCCTTCATCCTCCTGTCCCCCCACCCTTCCTCCCAACTCAGACCACAGCCTTCAAGTCTCCCCTTCCTCTCAGCCAGAGGTCTCCAGAAACAAGACATCTTTCCTAGAAACTAGAGTCCAGGTAAAAGGTGGATACTCCAATACTACACTGGTCAAAGGGGTGTAGGAAGAGAAGCCTAGAAAGTTCCCCCCTATCAACTAGTGCCCCATCCCTTCAGACCGATTCTGATTAGGCCCGGAAACATCCTTTGTAAGTTCAGTGGGCACTCCCTATCAGGAGCACAAGAGGGCCGAGAGGCAGGAGGCTGGGGCAGTGCCTTTTCTGGGCAAGGAGGGAACAGAGGCAGGGGACCAGACAAAAGGTGACTAGGTGATGGGTGAGCCTTACAGGAAGATGAGGAGAAACCCAGGGAGGAGAGATGGGCTTTGTGATTTTTTTTCTCCAGCCTCAGTAGCCATCTTTAGCATACCTCCTGTCATAGCTGTCCTTGGCACTTGCCTCTGCCT